>NC_037684.1:29137272-29207330 GCF_003255815.1 Theropithecus gelada | reverse complement strand
CCCTCTCCCTCTCCCTCTCCCTCTCCCTCTCCCTCTCCCTCTCCCTCCCCCTCCCCCTCCCCCTCCCAACAGATTCAAGTCCCAGAGACGGGATGAGAGCTCAGTTTGCGTGTCCTGGGAATTCCTTGCTCACTGACCATTTTTGGTTACAGCTGAGCACACTGATGACTTGACTTCCAAATGTTAAGATCCTGTACTTTCGAGGTTTCATTATATTTGCAGTGGATCTGTGACTAAACCATTTTCCAATAAGGGCTGCTACAAAAATCGTGGGCATGGTATGACCCACAGATTGGAAAGCATGACATGTAGAACTACTCCAGGTCAAGCTTCCCATGACACCTGATCTACGGAAGAAGGTGGAATATTTGTAAACATAGATGAGGCTCACAAGGAAGGACAATGAGATGGTTCAGGAGGAAAGGGCAGATGGAGTGAGAGTCAATACATTTAGCTTAAAATGTTTAGCCAGCATCTGAACCAAGACGATGTATACAAAGAAAGACATGCAAGATGGACTTCAAGAAGAACCAATTCGATAAATTCTAATCCACTAGGAAAAAATTATTTTTCATTTAAGTTGGAAAACATAATTGCCTAATTTAGCAATTGCTAAGTTATTAGAATAAACAATAACCAGAGAAGATCTCCCTCAGCAGGGTATAAAAGGGGATATAGGGCGAGATTTCCAGATTTTAAAAATATAACATTTTGGAAACCCACTTAGCACCTCCTCCCTCTGACACCATGGCCAGCTCTTGTTGTGGCTCTATCTGCTCTGACCAGAGATATGACCAGGGCCTCTGTCAGGAGAGCTGTTACCACCCCAGTTGTTGCCAGATCACTTGCTGTGGGACCACCTGGTGCTGTCCCAGTTGCCACAGGCCCCAGTGCTGCCAGTGCCTGTGTTGCCAGCTCCCCCCACTACTGCCCCAGCTGCTGCAGTTTTAGTTCCTGCAGACCTTCTTGCTGTATCTCTAGCTGCTGTTGTCCCTCCCACTGTGATTCAAGCTGCTTCCATCCTATCTGTTGCCAGATGACCTGCTGCTACCTCAGCTGCTGTGTGTCTAGCTGTTGTCGCCCTAGCTGCTGTGTATCAAGCAGCTGCTGCCCTTTCTGCTGCCAGACCACCTGCTATAGAACAACCTGCTGCCACCCCATCTGCTGTGGCCATTATGATCATTCAATGTCCTGCTCTAGGTCCATGAACCTTCTTGTCTTGATCCTTCCTTCCAGGCAGAGAGCATCTATTCACAGAACATGTGGACTTCTTGATGTCATGAACTTACAAACAGACCCATGCATTGATTCAGAAAACCCCAGGCTCCGTATTATTTATTCTCTTTTATAGGAACTTTTATTGCTAGTGAATCATAATTTACAGCCAGATTTTGCATCAAATTGTTTTAGAATTTCTAATTCTGATTCAAAATACAGAAGTCTTCTAATATTCCCCTTCTAGCTTTTTTCTTCCTAATGTTTTTCTGTGGAATCCATTTTCATGTGGAATTGTCTGATGATCTCCAATAAAACTTCTTATCATTCAGAGGCACCAAAATTGCTCATCTCATTATTTGTTAATAATGAAATGGTCTGTGCATATTTCTATCTCTTTTCCTGTGCAACACAGGAGTACATGTTATCAGGAGACCGTACAATAGAAACATTAAAATGGTATTCACCGGTGAGATTTTAATCCAAAATGGAATTCACTTCCACAGCAGAAATAGGAAAATGTTTACAGGGAGGCATCATTGAACATAACACATGTAACATGAGACCTGTGAATTGCAATTGTCTCCAAAAGAGAAAGTCCTCAATAAACTACACTCCGCGAATTGATTTAAACCAATCTACACAGTGGAAGCTCAGTGTATACAATAGTCCATGGACTCGAGAATTAGAGCTTTGGCTGAATTCTGATTGTACTGCACACCAAAATGGTCTTGGATATGTCGCTTCAACTCTCTCAAACTAGGATTGCTTTTCTCTAGAGAACGGATCACAATGCCTGCTTATTAAGATGTTCATAAAAACTCAACAAATAAAGGTGCATGGTGGGGTAATGAAAGAATGCTCCCTTTTACTTCCAAGTAGCATCATATGTATGCCTGTGTGTGTGTTACTTTTTATTTCAAAATAACTATAGATTCAGGGCCAGGCGCGGTGGCTCATGCCTGTAATCCCAGCACTTTGGGAGGCCGAGGTGGGCGGATCATGAGGTCAGGAGGTAGAGACCATTCTGACTAACACAGTGAAACCCTGTCTCTACTAAAAATACAAAAAATTAGCCAGGCGTGGTGGCATGCACCTGTAGTCCCAGCTACTTGGGAGGCTGAGGCAGGAGAATTGCCTGAACCTGGGCGGACAGAAGTTGCAGTAAGCCAAGATCACGCCACTGCACTCCAGCCTGGGCGACAGAGCAAGACTCCGTCTCAGAACAAAAACAAAAACAAAAACACACAAACAAAAAACAATAAAAATTAAAAACAAAAAAACAAAAAACTATAGATTCACAAAAGTTTGGGAAAGAAGAGCAGCAAAGTTTCATGTACTCTGTACTCAGGTTTCCCTGATGATTAGATCTTACATAACCACAGCACATATCAAACTCCAGAAACTGACCTTGGTACAATCCACAAAACTTGTTCAGATTTTACCAGTTTTACATGCACTTGTGTGTGTATGTCTGTGTGCAGTTCTATACAATTTTATCATGTGTATAGATTTGTGTAACCATCATCACCATCAGATACTGAATTGTCCCATCTCCAGAAGGTCACACCTCTTCCTCAAAGTCATCATATGCAACCCCTGGAAACCCCTATTCGTTCTCCATTGTTATAATTTTGTTTTAAGAATAAAATAAAATACAGAATCTTATAATATGTAATCTTTGGTTGTTGGGATTTTACCATCAGCATAATTCTCCTGAGATCCTCCAAGTTATATCAACAGTTTATTCCTTTTTATTGCTGAGTAGTATTCCATATTGAAAGGCATTTTAGGTGTTTCAGGTTCAGATTTATTTATTTAGAAAAAAGGTATTGAGACTTTCCACTTGTAGGTGAAATTTGCCACTTTTTAGTTGCAAAACATTCTACTTCTAGTATTCTTGAAATTAGTAAATTCTACTGTATTTAAAAACTTCTTCATCCTTAAGGCTTTAAAAATGTTCCTAATAGGCCAGGCGCAGCGGCTCACGCCTGTAATCCCAGCACTTTGGGAGGCAGAGGCGGGCAGATCACCAGGTCAGGAGATGGAGATCATCCTGGCTAACATGGTGAAACTCCGTCTCTACTAAAAACACAAAAAACTCGCTGGGCATGGTGGCGCGTGCCTGTAGTCCCAGCTGCTTGGGAGGCTGAGGCAGGAGAGTCGCTCGAACCCAGGAGGTGGAGGTTGCAGTGAGCTGAGATGGCGCCACTGTACTCCAACGTGGTGACAGAGTGAGACTCCATCTCAAAAACAAAAAAAAAATATTAAAAAAATTATACTCCATCTACCACTCTGTGTAATAAAATAGGTACGATTTAGGTAGAATTTATTTAATTTTTGTGTACAGTCTTCACGTGAATTATCACTTCTGTTTCTCCAGACTATAAAATTTAGCAGCAAGTACATAGAGTGACTTTTTTCCTGCTTTTTTTTTTTTGAGTTTCTTTAAAAAAAAATCCAGTGTGCTGTCTATAGGAATTTCTCATCATGGTTCATGCTCTATTGCTCCATTATCATTCATATGGGACTGTCGGTTTTGGTATTAGAGCCATCTAAAAATTTTCTCTATCTTGATAGGTGGGAGGGTAACATGAATGTATCCATTTATCAAAACTCAACACATAGTACATTTTGGATTTGTGCCTTTCTGCTTATGTAAATTTTACAAAATTATAGGAAATAAATAAAAAAATAAAAATATTGATTTATGAATAAATCTACCACATTGTTACATTAGCTAATTTCCTTTAAGCCCAATTCATTTTTTTCAAAAACTTGTTTTTTGAGAGCTGGGGTCTCACTATGTTGCCTAAGCTGGACGTGACCTTCTAGGCTCAAATGGTCCTCCTGCCTCAGCCTCCCTAGTAGCTGGGACTGCAGGTGTGCACCACTGTGCCTGGCTAATCTAAGCACAATTATTTTAGTTGAATTACACTACTATGACCTCCTTTGATCTCATTTTAATGCATTACATTACAATTGTGTGTGTGTGGTCCTCATAATAAACTGTGAACTCACCCGAAGGAGAATCTGCATCATGTTTGTAATCCTAATGGCGTGCAATACGTGTCTCTCTAATTATCCATTTAACAAATCTGTGGTACAAACAATACAAGTCCTCTATCTCAGTGCTTCTGCAAAGCTTGAATGACCAGAATAAAGCAGGAGGTCTCTAAGTGTGGTCCCTGGACCTTCAGCACCAACATCATCTGGGCTGTAGATAGAAATGAAGCTCTTCCCAGCAATCGGAAGCTGAGGGCAGGCCCAGTACACAGTGTTTCAATAAGCCCTCAGCTGATTCCGATGCATGGCCAAGTTAGACTACCACTGCGGGGTAAGTAGAATAAAAATAAAGCAATGTCTTCCAGAATCCAAGAGACCAGCTGGAGAGACATGATACCAACATACAAGACACCAAAGTAGCAATTTAAGAAACTGTGACCTTGCAAGTAACACCAACTACACAAATGCGTTGCCTGTTAGGATATAAGGATATAGAACATGACCCCAAATTCGAAACACTCAAAGAAACCCATTCCAGTGGTGTACAGGTCACCAACTATCACACAGGTAGGGCTGTTTCCTTTCCTTATGGCTAAAAATGACCCACAAAATAAGACATTTTCCTCTTGTTCCGGGTCAAATGCCACACTGACCAGATGGGCTTTCCTCCCTGTTGGTCATTGCAAGAAACTGGAAGTGTGACTCACAAAATTCTATCCTGGTAGAGGATGTAGAAGGGGAGAGTGAGAAATGTAATTCTAAACCCAGATTATCACATGACAGCTCTCTATGGAGGAAGATGAAGAAAATGTGATCTAGAAGATGTCATCATCATGAATCAGGGGGAAAGGAAGATGGGATAGAGCTTATTACATCTGGATAAGAATGTTTTGTTTCCAACAGGTTTAAATCATTAAATGGACATACATTGTCTAATCTAATAATTATTTAGTTTTTAAGTAAACAAAAACAAAGAAAATGTGACGACAGGAAAATGGGGCAGTATAGAAGGGGATGTGGCCCAAGGACACTTCTGAACTCCAGAGCCTCATTCTTCTGGAAACCTACCAAGAACCTTCCCCCTGACAACATGGTCAACCTCTGTTGTGGCTCCATCTGCTCTGACCAGAACTGTGGCCAAGGCATCTGTCAGTAGAGCTGCTGCCAGACCACCTGCTGCAGGACCACCTGCTGCCGCCCCAGCTGCTGCATTTCCAGCTGCTGCAGGCCTTCCTGCTGTATCTCCAGCTGCTGCAGACCCAGCTGCTGCCAGACCACCTGCTGCTGGACCACCGGTTGCTGCATTTCTAGCTGCTGCAGGCCTTCCTGCTGTATCTCCAGCTGCTGCAGACCCAGTTGCTGCCAGACTTCCTGCTGCAGGACCACCTGCTGCCGCCCCAGCTGCTGTGTGTCCAGCTGCTGCAGGTCCCAGAGCTGCCAGTTTGTGTACTGCCAGCCCACGTCCTGCTGTCCCTCCTGCTGTATTTCTAGCTGCTGCTGCCCCAGCTGCTGTGAGTCCAGCTGCTGCCGCCCTTCCCACTGCCAAACCACCTGCTGTAGAACAACCTGCTTCCACCCCATCTGCTGTGGCAGTTCTTGCTGCTGAGTGACCTGCTCTGGATTTGTGCACCTTCTTTCCCCCATCCTTCAGTTCAGGCAGAAAGCGTCTATTCAGAGAACATGAGGACTTCCTAATATCAGGAACTTACAAACCGACCCAAGCACTGATTTGGAAAACCTGGATCTTCTAAGGTTCCCCTTCTAGATTTTTTTCCTAATATTTTTCTGTGGAATGCATTTTCTTTGAAATTGCTTGATATTCCCCAATAAAACTTCTTAGCTATCAAAGGCATGAAAATTGCTCATCTCTCATTATTTCTTATTAATAAAATGGTCTATGTACATTTCTTTTTCTGCACCACAGAGCAATACATGTCAGGGGCCTTTATAATTAAAACATTAAATTGGTATGCACCAGTGAAATTTTAATCAAAGCCAGAATTAAGTCTCATGGTAGTAGTAGGAAAAGAATTTTAAAAAGGCATATTTCAACCTAACACATGTAACGTGAGGGCTATGGATTGCAAGTGCCACCAAAAAAGTCCTTAATAAGCTACATTCATTAATTAATTTAAGCCAATTTAAATAGAGGAAGTTCAGTGCAGAGGATATTCCATGGACTTTGGAATTACAGCTGAGGTTGAACTCTGTGCTGCATAACAACTATGATCTTGGACATGTTACTTCAACTCTTCAATCTAGGATTCTTTCCTCTAAAGAAAGGATCACAACAACACAAAAGTCTATTAAGGTTGACATAAAAATTCAGTGAGATCAAGGTCAAGAGATTGAGACCATCCTGGTTAACAAGGTGAAACCCTGTCTCTACTAAAAATACAAAAATTAGCTGGGTGTGGTGGTGGGCACCTGTAGTCCCAGCCACTCAGGAGGCTGAGGCAGGAGAATCGCTTGAACCTGGGAGGCAGAGATTGCAGTGAGCCGAGATCACGCCACTGCACGCCAGCATGGTGACAGAGAGAGACTCCATCTCAAAAAAAAAAAAAAAAAAAAAAATTCAGTGAGATAAAGGTGCCAGGCAGACAAATAAAAGCATGCTTTCTTTTACCTCCAATTAATTTGTTTTTTTTAAACTTTTTATTTTGAAATAGCTACACATTAACATGAAGTTGAATAAAAGAAAGTATGACAAAGTACCATGTACCTTTCACCAAGTTTCCCCAATAGTCACATCTTTGATTACTGTAGTATATGTCAAGTCCCGGAAATTGACATTGGTACAATCCACAGAACATGTTCTGATTCTGCTAGTATTACCTGTTCTCGCATGTGTGCGTGTATGTGTATGTGTGTAGTTCTATGCAATTATGTGTATAGATTTATGTAACCACCATCACGATCTAGATACAGACCAGTTTTGTCTCCATAAGGCCGTACTCACACCCGTCCACTCATCGTCCCAACACCTGGCAACCATCATTCTGTTCTCCATCTCTATCATTTTATTTCAAAGATGATGTATATATGGACTCTTATAGTATTTAATCTTTGGTTATTGACTTTCTTTTGAGCCTGCATAATTCCCTTGATATCATCCAAGTTATTGAGTGTATCATTTGTTTTTTCCTTTTTATTGCTTATTAGCAATAAAACGTTTGCTTTCGTTTGTTCCTTTTTATTGCTTAGTAGTATTCCAAGATATGGGTGCAGCATAGTTTGGTTTGTTCAATCATTTTCCTGTTGAAGGGCAACTTGGCTGCTTCAAGGTCAAATTTTAAAATTTATTTATTTAGAAAAATGTATTGCGGCTTCCTACTTGTGGGTAAAATTTGCTGCTTTTTAGTTGCAAGACACGCTGTTGAATAGCAGTATTCTTGGTATTCTTGGATTTAGTAAATTTATCTTTATTCTCTTTATCTCTTGGCTTTAAGGCTTTTAAGAGTTTCTTTTTTTTTAGATGGAGTCTCGCTCTGTTGCCCAGGCTGGAGTGCAGTGGCACGATGGCTGCTCATTGCAAGCTCCGACTCCTGGGTTCACGCCATTCTCCTGTCTCAGCCTCCTGAGTAGCTGGGACTACAGGTGCCCGCCACCATGCCTGGCTAATTTTTTTGTAGTTTTAGTAGAGAAAGGGTTTCACCGTGTTAGCCAGGATGGTCTTGATCTCCTGACTTTGTGATTCGCCCACCTCGGCCTCCCAAAGTACTGGGATTACAGGCGTGAGCCACCGTGCCTAGCCAAGGCTGTTAAGAGTTTCTTAGCCAACCTTCTATTTCTTTGTGGACGAAAGAGTTCTAACATTTTAGTCTTTCTTGTAAGGGTATCACTCTTTTCTTATGATAATCTAAATACACTTTTCTGGGTAAACATTAGCTTATGTCTCAGTTAAATTTTGAAATGAACATAGGCACAAAACAGGCAAAATGCGTTGCCAGAAGTATAAAAATGCAGGTTGTATTTATTCCTGTGGCCTATGTAATTATGGCTAATATTTAGAGGACTTCGGTGCATTTAGCACTAACCTGGTAATATGGTTGTTGGGAAAAAGAATTTTTGAAGAGTTTATATCACTCTTTTAAGTCATAATTTATGTAAGACAGAAATGTCTTTCAGGTATTTGTGGCTGGGTATTTTATTTTGAATTGTTTCTCTCCTAGGATGAGCATGTAGGGAAAATTACTATGTCTTATAGGAATCCATACTCTTAAAAATGGGATTTTACATGACTGAACCTGAGGACAATTATACATTTTAAAAGATGAGCATGAACATGGATAGCAGGGATAAAGGATAACAATGAGTCATCAAGTAAAAGGGAATAAAAAAAAGTCATAAATGTATAGGTTTGTAAACTGGAAGTCACGTTAGAGATATCTAACCCAGAGATTTTCAAACAGTGAAGTTTGCCATCAAATAGAGTCCAGAAATGGACTTGAAAGTCTATACAAATTAATTATATCCTAAAGCTAGTGTCTTAAAAGCAGTATGGAAAGGATTATTTCAAATATACTATAAAACAGGTAGTCAAATTCCGGAACAAAGAAAGAAGGAAAGGGAAAAAAGGAAGAAAGAATAAAAGAAATGAATGAAAGATGGACAGAATGAAGAAAAAAGGAGAGAATTTCATTTGTTAAATCAAAACAAATTTCATTCAGATAAAATATTCAACGTAAAAATGAAACTGTTCAGTGACCACACCTAGCCATGGATCCCAGCCAGTAGCCACACATCAACAAAAGCCCAGGCAGCAGCCCCACTGAACCTCAGGGCCTGGGCAGGAGTTTTACCCACCCAGAGACCCCCAAGAGTAAGCCCTGCCTGTTCACAAATGCTACCAGCTTCACCGTCCAGAATCCCAGGCTGGGCTGACTGCTGAGAGCCTTTTCCTGCTGAAGGGAACTTGTAAAGTGTAGAAGAGGAGACTGTCCTCAAAGGCACAAACACCAATGTGAGATTGCAAGGATTTTACACACACACACAAACACACACACATACACCGAAATATTATTAGCCAAGAAATGAAGAAAATCCTGTCATTTGGGACAACATGGATGGACCTCGAGGACATTAAGCTAAGTGAAATAGGTCAGACAATGAAAGACAAATCATCTCATTCACATGTGGAATCTAAAAACTCATAGAAACAGAGGGTAGAATGGTGATTGTCAAAGGTTGTGGATAGAGGAAATGAGGAAATGTTGGTCAAAGGGAGAAAATATTCATTTATAAGATGAATAGGTTCTGAGGATCTAATGTACAGCATGGTGACTATAGTTAATTACACTGTATTGTATATTTGAAATTTGCTGAAAGAGTAGATCTTAAATGTTCTCACTATACACACTCAAAAAAATGGTAACTATGTAAAGTGGTGGAGGTGTTAACTAATTTGATTGTGGTAATAATTTCATAATATATACATATCAGAGCATCAGGGTGTATGCCTTATATACATACAATTTTATATTTCAATTGCAGCTCAGTAGAGGTAGAAAACATGAAATTGTTAAAGTACTAGAAGAAATCATGAGAGATTCCAAAGCATAAACTAAATTTATCTTAAGGAAAACACACACACACACACACACACACACATCATAAAGAATAATAAATAGTATAAAGTGATCTCTACTGAGTCATCAGCAGGCACCAATCGTCACGGCTTCTCAAGGGCATGATTCTTTTCCAGAATACAAGGTCTCCTGGAAATCTTAGAGTTGTTCTCGTACACCACAATGGGGCTCACAGGGTCTTAATCCCACAGCATCATGGAAACCACTTTCGTCCCTTAATAAAATACGATGGCTGGGTACATCAGAGCCAGAGAACAGTGCAGGCTCAGAACACCAGCCAGCACACCAAGCAGGGGTCCACTTGGGAGCCCAGGTTGTTTTCACCCCAGTTGAATCACCTGGAAATTAGGGACAGGGAAGGAGTAGGAACTGGCCAGGAACATAGCAGCATTGTAAGAACACCACAATTTGATTTATTAGACTTGTAAGCAACTGAGAGCAGAAAGGGAATCTCTATCATTCATCCAATCCCTTCCATCTGGCTCTTGGATCTCCCTTAGAAACACCAGCTTACACTGAAACCCCTCCCCTGATTATCTGCAGAGGCGGCTCAGTTCATAAAACATCTCCATCATGGTGAGTCAGACATTTTTCCACCCCCTTCCCTAGGTTCCTTGACTCCTCAAGGGTGGGATGAGTTGACGAATTGACAACATTGCACATTTTTGAAATGATAGTCAGCCATCCCTACATGAAAAAATATAGGCTGATATCCTTTGTTCTTGATATCTGTTTTCTGCTTTCTTTCTCTCTCTTCATTGATTTATTTTTTGAAAGCAAAGATGCAAAGTGTGAAACTGGATCAGCAACTTCTATAAGGAAGCAGCAGAATATAGGGCATCTTCAAGGCCCAGCAATTCAACAGAGAAAGCAAGAGGGCTGGGAGTGAATTAGAGCAAGACAAGGATACTGAGTCATCCAACTTGGGTTGGCAAGAAAATTTTGGAACCTGGGGAGATGAGTTCATGTGCTCTGTTAGAGCTAGGAACGCAGAAAGGCAAAGTCACAAGGAAAATCTGACCCAGGGAGCAAAAAAATGAGGGACTTGGACCTTTTAGTATAGCTGTTCTCTGAAGCCAACATTCCACAAGAGACCCTGAATCTGAATTTTGGAGGGTTGTTTCTGTGGAAAAGGAAACATCAAACTTTCACAGCTTAGTTGTCCACCTTAAAACAGCTCTGTATTTCTCATCAGAAGGTCTAGAAAATTCAGAGTGCAGAAGATGGAAAAGGGATAGGTCCTACAGTGTTCTTGTTCTCACACCAGTGGTCATCTGTTTCACACTGAAACCTTCACAGGCCATCTGACCCATAATGAACGAGCCATCAGACTAAAATGTAGTTTTATCCTCCTGAGTCACCAAGAAGAGTTGTGGGCCTGTAAGAATAGTAATCACCCAAGAGTAGTCATGATGTGTGAAGCAAATGAGGCTGAAGCACATAGTATGTGCTCACAGGCAGATGTCACATGGCAGCTCTAGGAGGAAGTTACAGTAAGAGAGTTACCACAGGGGTTGGTTCAGGAAGAGCTGAGCTGAGGAGCCCTAACACATTAGGGAAAGGAGATAGTGTTTCCATCTGTGTGGATGAAGTTAACCAGAACAACAAACTTGCCTAATTTGATAATTGCCTGCTTATCAGGACCACCAACAACAAGGAAAGAGTGCTGCAGCTGATGACATCAGGCCTTAGCAGGGTATAAAAGAGGATCTGGGGCAAGAAAACTTCCAAACCTTCCAAACCCATCTTCCTGGAAACTCACCCAGAACCTCCACCCTCTGACACCATGGTCAACTCCTGTTGTGGCTCTGTGTGCTCTGACCAGGGCTGTGGCCTAGAGAACTGCTGCCGTCCCAGCTGCTGTCAGACCACCTGCTGCAGGACCACCTGCTGCCGCCCCAGCTGCTGTGTGTCCAGCTGCTGCAGACCCCAGTGCTGCCAGTCTGTGTGCTGCCAGCCCACCTGCTGCCGCCCCAGCTGCTGCATCTCTAGCTGCTGCCGCCCCAGCTGCTGTGTGTCCAGCTGCTGCAGGCCCCAGTGCTGCCAGTCTGTGTGCTGCCAGCCCACCTGCTGCCGCCCCAGCTGCTGTGTGTCCAGCTGCTGCAGGCCCCAGTGCTGCCAGTCTGTGTGCTGCCAGCCCACCTGCTGCCGCCCCAGCTGCTGCATCTCCAGCTGCTGCCGCCCCAGCTGCTGTGTGTCCAGCTGCTGCAGGCCCCAGTGCTGCCAGTCTGTGTGCTGCCAGCCCACCTGCTGCCGCCCCAGCTGCTGTCAGACCACTTGCTGCAGAACCACTTGCTGCCGCCCCAGCTGCTGTGTGTCCAGCTGCTGCAGACCCCAGTGCTGCCAGTCTGTGTGCTGCCAGCCCACCTGCTGCCGCCCCAGCTGCTGCCAGACCACCTGCTGCAGGACCACCTGCTGCCGCCCCAGCTGCTGTGTGTCCAGCTGCTGCCGCCCCACCTGCTCTAGTGGCTCTTGTTGCTGATGCCCTCACCTACACTCACCTGCCTTTATTCACCAGCATTCTTGATAGAGTCCACCTGTGAACTGAATCATGCAAGGCCACCTGGACAACCTCAGTTCCAACCAATTCTTGGATTGCGTTTGGCCTCCAAATATGCTCACCCAACACTATGTTGCTACCCTCTACCAAATGAATACAAGTTTGAATTTTCTCTGAAATATGTCAACCCCCATGTTCCCTGAATTGAAATATTTGCTCTCTACCATAATTTATCACGTGGAGCTATTCCTCTATCTTAAATAAATTTTAATTTTTGAGGCATACAAATAATATACGGGCATTGTGTCTCATTATTTTTCCTTCTTGAATTCTCGTCCTTACCCGTCAAATTTTCTGCTGTTCTTCCCTGCAGAGGGAGAAGACCACAGCAGATGATATCAGGGGCTCCACCTCTGTTCTATCAGCACTCTCCATTCAAATACAGGAAAATGGTTCCTTAGAGCAGGCACCTGGAACTCTGCCTGGGGACTTTCTCTGGATAAAGGAGCAAACTCTGGGCTGGAGACTTAAAGCCTCTAGGAACAGCACTCAGAGAATGAGTGGGAGTTGGTGATGTATGCCCTGACTTGTTTCCCTCCAGTGGAGGGTATGTCAAACCAGTGTTCCAGAGGTCCTCATTGGGATTTATTCCAGATGCCTACAGGAACATTCTGATCAGGAACTCACTCCATAATGACTTTCCCTCCTTCCCAGGGTCATTTCTCAAGTTTCCTCCGGTGTTTCTTAGGTTAATTGCCCAAATATACTACATGTTCTCAGATCCTCTTCTGTGGGTTTGCTCCAGAGGGCACACAGTCTAAAACAGCAGTATTCCCAATCTCACTATCAGTGTCCTTCAAAATGTTTGTGTGCAATATGAATGGTTACCATAGATTTTGGTCAACTCTTGAGTTTATTGTCACCTGAATGGACACCTCTGAACATTTTGCTGGTTTTTTTTTTTTTTTTTTGCTTTTCAGTTTTTGTGCATTAAAATGTTTTTCTATTATTTGTTCATTTACTTTTTTGGTCTTCTGTTAAGCATTTTAATTTTTAAAGTGTTTATTTCAATATGCACATTGGCTTTGAAACTAGTTGTCTTCGATTGTTTTTTTCTTCCACATCATTTTATCTGAGGGATAGGACACAACCACTATGTTGGTGATTCTTATCCTAAAAAAGGCTATATTGAAAAAGGTTTCACCCTGAGCCGTGCTGCTAAGTTGGAGGCACCAAAGAAAGACCTAAAACCAGGATGTTTGCACGAGTGATTTTTATAAGAAAATGCTCTCAGGAGAAATCAGTAAGGAACTGTGGGAAACAGAATAGGATTGTAGAAGAGGCTAAGCCCAAAAGGATTTTATTCTCATTTGACCCCACAGGAGGCTCTAGAATGTGAATGGTATTACAGACCCATCTTTCTGAGAGGCAAGGTAGTTGGAACTTTGCAATCCTACATCAGTTACCACCAGCTATGGGCCACCCATGGGAGAGGAAGAGGATGCAGAGAGGGCAGAAACCTCCAGATGAGGTGGCTCCTGGAGGCTGAGGACAACTACCTGGAGAAGCGTGCAGGCGAACACAGGAAGCCACTGGCTGTCCTACTTACACTAGCTTGGGGATGGGGCATCTTTCTGGCAAATGGGATCAGGATAGGGAGCCCTGTAGTCCACCCCTGGCACTGCTTAGCTCCAGCTGTTTCTCTCGTTAGGCTCACTCCAACTGGTTGGTCACAGTTTCTAGAGAAATGTATGAGAGGAGGGGTCACGGGCACCCCCGCTTCTGGTCTAGGTCACTTGCTTGGTAGGGTAATCCGAGTCCTCATCCTGAGAGCTCTGAGCCTTGGTTATTGTGTCCCTATCAGGCTTGAGCCCTTGAACTTGCTCATTTGCAGTCAAGGCTGGAAGTAGAAGCACCAAGCATGCCCCAGGGGATCACTTAAGTGCTAAATATATTCCACCCTATCCCCATTGGCATAACAGCGGTCCTGCTTCCTCATGATGATGAGGCCAATTGCCAGTGGGAATAGCTCTTTTCTTTATGCTAACAACCATAGCTTTAATTCCAATTAAATCCTTACTATGCCTCCTGGAGGTGGCTCCTCCCCTCTTGGAGCTAGGACCTCTCCATAAAACTTATAGTTATTTGGGAGGGAGCATAAATTCCCTCAGGTGGCTCACAGGGCATGAAGGTGAGTGAGCAACTCCTCTTTCCACATGTTGGTTTTCTGTATTAATGTATTTTACCTATTGTGGACACACTACCATGTGATGGTGATTGGTGTAATAATTCTTACTGCATCCCAAAGAACAGCACTCCACCTCACAGGGTGTCATCTCTAAGCTGGGATCTCTGTTACGGCTTCAAGAGGTGGTTGCATCACACTATCCGTTCAGCTGTTTCTGGGTAGTGCAGGATAAAGTATACTGTGGATAACAGGGTGGATAACAGGGTATCTATGGTTACCTGCCCACTGCTACATACCTTGTGCTCCATATGGGGTTGATTAGCCAAAGGTGAAGTTAGGTAGGATTCCACACTGCCACATCAAGTTCTCTTGGGCCCCCATGTAACAGTGCTGGCTGAAGCACTCATCGCCTGACTGTATGTCAATTCCATCAACAGCAAGTAACTGGCTGATCCCCTCATAAGATGGTACGTTATGAGAGACTCCGGGCTGCTCTCTTGCTGGCAGGTCGGATATTCAGCAGTGGTGTCCTGGTATGCTCTAGACATGATGCTTAAAAATATTACCAGTGTGGCAGCCTCTGGAATCCTTGTCTCTTCTCTTCTAGAGCACATGGATCTTAGCAAGATCTCCACAGAATTCATATTTCATGTTCATCAAGTCTGATTCACATGGCATTATCAATATTGTGGGTCAACATGCTGTATTGTAGGATGTTCACAACGCCTAGATCTTTTGAGATGATACTGTGACAAAGATCAGGAGAATTAACATATCCCTGGTTCAGCACAGAGTGTTACCACCACTGTCTGTTCCAGGTGAAATGGATTCACTTATTATGCTGCTTCCTGGTGGTTATTGAAAAGCATATATTTGCCAGTTTGGTTGCCACATACCCCATATTGGAGACTGTGCTCATTTGCCCCAGAAACGATTCTACATGCATCAATCACATTGACTATAATTACATTTTTATTTGATAGGGTTTGCATTCATCCACTGTCATCTGCCATGATCTAGATGGTTTTTGTTGGGTCTGAACTAGTGAATCATATGAAGGCAGTATTCACCTCTCCTGCATTTTAAAGTCTTGAATATGTCTCTAATTTCTTGCTTTTATCCACTCGTTTGTGTGGAGAATGTGTGAGAGGTCCCAGATAATGTAACGAGCTTCCATTGGGACTTTCCTATTGTAATAATTCTTACTCCGTAGGTCAAGGAAGGTTACTGGTGAACTCTACATTGGAGAACTGGGTAAATGACCCCATGGTGGGTCTGTGCACCCTGTGAAACTACTGTAAGACTAACCTGCACCAAGACTCCATTTATTTTCTGACCATGATTATGAGATCCTAATGGGGTTTGTGTTCACATTTTGGGTTTCCAGCTTTCAATGTCAACTCAGATCTGGTATCCAACAGCATCCAAATGCATGGGTATTCTACTTTCCCCTGAGAAGATGGCTGTGGGTATCTATGGGAAAGGACTAGTGAGGCTACTATTTACTGTGACCCCGTTTTTGGGAGGACTGGCCTCTCCTTTAGTTGATACATTCTAGGTCCAATAATCAACTCACATCTGGAAACTGGATAAAGGATTATGAATTTCCATTGGAGCAACTTATCTTTTTGCTCGTTGAATCTTAAGCTCTTGAAATATACACAGATGGAGATACAGATATACAGTTGGCCCTCAAATGAGACAAGTGTTAGTAGTGCCAATATCCTGTGCAACCAAAAATTAAAGAATAACTTTGACTTTCCCAAAACTCAGTTACTAATAACCTATTGTTGACCAGAGCCTTACAGAAAACTTAAACAATCAACACACATTTTATGTGTTATATGTATTGTATTCTGTATTCTTACATTAATGTAAGTTAGAGAAGAAAAAATGTTACCAGGAACATCACAAGGAGGAGAAAATATATTTACTGTTTACTAAGTGGAAGTGGATCATCATAAAGGTATTTATCTTGGTCACCTTCATGTTGATTAGGCTGAGAGTAGAATGAGGAAGAGGAGGGGTTGATGTTGCTGTCTGAGAAGTGACAGAGGCAGAAGAAAATCCATGTATAAGAGGACCCATGTTGTTCAAACCCATGCTGTTCAAGGGTCAGCTGTGGATATAGATTATATAGATATAGATGTAGCTAGCTATGGATATAGATATAGATATGAGTATAGATATAGATATTGATCCACAGAGTCTACAGCTATTCCTATGCCTTTTTGGCCACCTATGTCCTATTCTGAGTACCACCATGTTCTGTAGTCCATAATCATAGATCTCTGTAAGTCACAAAATACTCTGCCTAGTTTGCCATTCTTCACTTGCTGCATATCATATAATTATACCTACACTAATTCTTAAAGTTAAATGTTGCCTCCTGGCTATGCTATTCTGAGATCTTATCATCCCCATTACTCTTGGGAAGCTTAGTTCTATAACAAAACTTTTTATCACAAATGCTGACCTTATGGAATAGGCACTCCTAAATTTCTCATTGATGCTGGTTACTCTCTTACCTGCTCATTCCTTAGTGCTTTAGTAAACAGAGTGTCTCCAAGACTCACCCTCGAAACATAGTCAGCTGCTTGGCCTTAAGACCAGAGCTATTTTAATATTTCCACTTCTCTGTACTTTTTATTTATTTTGAGATAGAGTCTTGCTCTGTCTCCCAGACTGGGGTGCAGTGGCTAGATCTCGGCTCACTGCAACCTCTGCCTCCCAGGTTCAAGCAATTCTCCTGCCTCAGCCTCCGGAGTAGCTGGGACTACAGGTGCATGCCACCACGCTCAGCTAACTTTTTGTATTTTTAGTAGAGATGGGGTTTCACCATGTTAGCCAGGATAGTCTCGATCTCCTGACCACGTGATCCACCCACCTCGGTCTCCCTTCTCTGCACCTTTTGATCCCTTCCTCTTCTTCCATGGGCTGTGTGTTACCAGATAAATCTATACTAGTTATCTACTGTTGCCTTATATTATCACTTCACAACTTACAGCTTAAAACAACACACATTATCTCACAGCTTCTGTGGATCAAGAATTCAGGCATGCCTTACCTATGTTCTCTACGTCATAGTGTTTTTCAAGACTGTAATCAAGGTGTTCACTGTTACTAGAGTCTCATCTAAAGCCTCAACTAGGAAGCAGCTACACCCAGGCTCACTATGTGGTTGTTGACAGGATTCAGCTCCCAAGGACAATTAGAGGGAGCCTCAGTTCCTTGTGGGCTGTTGGATGGGGGCTGTCTTCGAGTTGTTACCACATGGATCACTGTCTCTTACAGCAGCTGGCTTCATCAAACCCAATGAGAGTGAGCGTGAGAGCAAACCAGAGCTGGCCAACAAGAAGAAAGTAACAATCTTTTGTAAGATAACTTAATCATTCAATGTACCATATGATGTTGGTTAGAAGTAAGTTGCTCAAAGGGTTGGAACTACTTAAGACCGTGAGCTCCAGGAAGTGAAAATAATGGGGCTAACTTAGAGGCTGCTGCCCCAGCTCTTACACAATGTTGAGCAAGATAATCAAAACACAAAATACACATACTATGATTCCATTTAGATTACATTTTAAAATGTGGGAAAATAAACTGTATTATTATGGATGCATATCTAGGTTGAAAAATTATAAAAAAACAGTAGAAAGATTTAAAATCAGAATAGTGATTACCTCTAGAATGGGGGGAGGGAGATACAGTCAAGAAAAGATATATAGGAGCACCTCTTATGGATGACAAGATTCTATTTCTTGACGAAGGCTTTGGGTACATACATGCTTGCTTAATAATTATTCGTTATATCAATAATTAATTAATGTATATATGTTATACATTTTTAGTATATGTGTTTTTCACTTAAAAAGTTTTTTTAAAATCCAAGGTGAACTGAAATACTCATCGTATTTAAATTTTAAAAGTCAAGATAAAGCAGTGATTGAAGACAGTTTAGAACAAAGAGATTTCCCGAATGGCATATGGGTATTCATATTATTTTAAATATTGCTCTAATTACACATACCACTTCATACCAAGAATGGTAACATGGTTTAATGCTTATTCTTAAATATTTTAATACAATTTCATTTTTATTATAAATAGGAACTTAATTGAATGGGAAATATGGTAATTTATCTATCAATTAGACATGCTTTTTGCAGGCCTCTCTATGTATTTCACAGTCTTATAACTAAGTCACAGTAACTCACCTAATGAAATTACATTTTATCTCCAAAGTGCATACTAGGTTTTCATTCCAAAAATGTCAGAGCACTAACATAACAGATGCGATACCTGACAAGAGAAGCCCATTTCCCATGTCATTCTTTAAAGGATGTGTCCAGGTTGCGGGGTAAACACAACACATGTTCTTCAGTGTTGATTGCAAATATCAGTTGAGTTCACTTCCTTCTAATTTCCTTGATGTTTACCTAAGTGACGTCTTTTATCATGAACTTCTAAAAAGACAACAATAAAATTAGTTTAAAATTTAAAAATGAATATGAAAGAAAAACTTACACTCCTTCTACTACTCCATATAATAAAAGAAGAACAGTTTAGATAGACTTGGCATAACTTGTGTGTGTGGTCCTCAAGTTAATATCAAGTATGCTTCACCAGACGGTGAATAGAATTTAGCAGCAAATACATGAAATGACAGACATCTCGCCTGCTTTTGAGGCTCATTTTGTAAAAATCCAGTGTGCTGTCTATAGGAATTTCCCATGGTGGTTCATGCCCTATTGCTCCATTATCATCCATGTGGGATTGTCGGTTTTGGTATCAGAGTCATCTAAAAGAGCAAAGATAATTATCAGTGTTTTAGTTTACAATACTTCAAATTCAGTGTTTAAAATCCAGTATCATTTTCTCTACTATATAGATACTACCAATTGTATTTTAATTATTTTAGTTGCTTCTGTTCCCAATTGAATATTATACAATGTATGTCATACAGACAGTTTAAGCAGATGGGTCTCAAGCTTGGCTGCCCTTTACCTGAGAAACTTGAAAAATTCTGGTGCCCAGGCCATAACCCACAGCAGTTAGTCAGAATGTTTCTGAGCAAGAGTCAGGCATCAGTAGTTTTTAACACTCCCTGAGTGACTCTAATATTCAACCAACTTGTAGAACCCGTGGATGAGGGGTTGTGATTCTCCATACATTTCCCTACATTCAGAATGTGCCTGCCTTTGTAGCTGTGGTGATAGGGTTTTCCATAAATTTATATAGAAACCTCTCCCCTCATAGTCAAAACCTTTTTCTTTTATTTTTTTAAATTTTTCCTCAGCCGCTGATATACAGCAAATCAAATAAACACCTCCCTCTTCAGGACTCCATGTAGTTTCACAATACAATTGTTTCAATCTTTCACCTTCTCCAGCTTTGCAAACACAGCACAAAGTAAAGACTCGTAAATCAAGTGTTTGCTAAACAAGTTAATGTGATAGAAATATTGCAAGGTGCTTGGTCTTTAATGATCTTAACTAAGACATTTAAGGACGCCATCATAGAGTGAACAACTTGTCTCTTACTTCTTGGGACTTCCTAGTTTTAGCAATGAGAGCCCTGAGTTCAGGGAATGCCCTCAGACTGGGCAATGAGAAACAGTTGGTGACCCTACCATGACATTGGCTGGTACAGTTAAAATGAAGCCCTGCCCATCATTAGTATAGCTCTGAATGAACTAGTGATGCATGCATCAACATTGTGACTCTCACAGCCACATACCAAGGCAAAGATGACAGACAGAAAAAAACAATTATGCTGAATATTATTTGTTTGAATTTTCAAATCAAAACTAACCTATGGTGGAAAAATTATTAGAACATGGCTAATAATTTCCCCATATGGCTGCCTCTATGAAGTGATGAGTTTACTGAAGTGACATTTGGGAATTTTCTAGTATAATGAAGATGTTCTCAGTACTCATCCATTTTCATACTGCATGAAGAAATACCAGAGACTGGGTAATTTATAAAGAAAAAGAGGTTTAACTGTGAGTCTCTAAAAAAGACTCACAGTTCCACATGGCAGGGGAGGCCTCACAATCATGGCAGAAGGTGAAGGAGGAGCAAAGGCACCTCTTACACGGCAGAGGCAAAAAGCATGTGCAGGGGAACTGGTCTTCATAAAACCATCAGATCTCACGAGGCTTATTCACTATTATGAGAAGAGCATGGGAAAAATCAGCCCCCTTGATTCAATTACCTCCCACCGGTTCCCTCCCGTGATACCACAGCACCACACATGGGGAGTACGGGAGCTACAATTCAAGATGAGATTTGGGTGGGGACACAGCCAAACGATGTCATTCTCTATCTTGATAGGTGTGGGGGTTACAAGGATGTACCCGTTTATCAAAACTCATCAAACAGTACATTTGGGATTTGTTCATTTTCAGTGTATATAAATTTTATGATATCATAAAAATAAATACAAACTAAATTAAAATATTTATTTATTAATTAATCCAGCAAATTGTCATGTTTGCTAATTTGTTCTAAGTATGATTCTTTTAATTAAACTATGATGAGCTCCTTTGAGGTTACTTTATCACAGTATAATACTGTGCATGTGTGTGTGTGTGTGTGTGTGTGTGTGTGTTTGTGTGTTCCTTCTAGTAAACTGTGGGCTCCCATGAAGGAGAATCTACATCATATTTGTAATCCCAATGGCTGGCAACTTGTGTCTCTCAGATTATCCATTTAACACCTCTGTTTTATAAACAAGGCAGGACCTTGAGCCAGGTGCTTCTGTAAAGCTTGAATGAACAGAATAAAGCAAGAGGTGTCTGCGTGTGGCCATCGAACCTTCAGCATTTACATCATCTGGGCACTTCTTACAACTAAGTCTCTCCCCAGCAGTCAGAAACTCTGAAAGTAGGCCTCGCAATCTGTGTTTTGACAAGCCATCCAGATGATTCTAAGGCATGCCTGAGTTTGCCCACTACTAACTAGGGGATAAGGCAAAATCTTAATTCAGTAAGCTGGAGTCTGCTGAAGTCTTCTGACATTTCAGATTGATTGAAAAAATGAATCTGGTAATTTCCCAGCACTGGAACTCAGTTCTGATGAGATGCAAGTTCTGAACATTCAACATTTTTGCTGTACTGAAAAATATTCAAAATTAAAAATGAGATGAGGAATAAAAATGAGGCTATGTCTTCTAGAATCCAAGAGACCAGCTGGAGAGACATGACACAAACCTGTAAGACAGCAAAGTGAGAACTTAAGAAACTAGGACCTTTTAGTAACACCAGCTATCCAGATGAGTAGCCTACCGAAATTTAAGGATGTAGGACAGGACCCAAAGTTTGAAACATCCGGGGAAACCATTCCAGTGGTGTAGAGGTGATCAAGGTCACATAAAGGAAGAGCTATCTCTTTCCTTATTGCTCAAAAATGACACACAATATAGGACGTTTTCTTCTCATCCCAGGCCAGATGCCACACTGAGCAGAAGGGCTTTCCTCTCCCTTGGTCGTTGGAAGAAACGTGTAATTGGTAGTGTAACTGACTAAATCTCATTCTGGTGGGGGTACAGGAAAAGAGAGTGAGAAATGTAATTCCAAATGCAAAGCATCACTTGATAGCCCTGTGTGGAGGAAGAGGAAGATAATTTTAGTCTAGAAGATGCCATTGAGGTGAGAATCGAGGAAAAGTAGATGGTATAGATCTTATTACATCTGGACAAGAGTATTTTCTTCCCAGTGATTTTAAACCATTAAATGGACAAACATTAATGTGTAATCTGATAAGTATTTAACAACTAAATAAACAAAAACAAGAAAAATATAGTGACAACAGGAAACTGGGGCAGTATATAAGAGGCTGTGGCTCAAGGAGACGTCTAAACTCCAGAACCTCATTCTCCTGGAAACCTACCCAGAAACTCCACCCTCTGACACCATGAACAACTCTTGTTGTGGCTCTGTCTGCTCTGACCAGAGCTGTGGTCAAGATCTCTGCCAGGAGAGCTGCTGCCGCCCCAGCTGCTGCCAGACCACCTGCTGCAGGACCACCTGCTGCCGCCCCAGCTGCTGTGTGTCCAGCTGCTGCAGGCCCCAGTGCTGCCAGTCCGTGTGCTGCCAGCCCACCTGCTGCCGCCCCAGCTGCTGCCAGACTTCCTGCTGCAGGACCACCTGCTGCCGCCCCAGCTGCTGCATTTCCAGTTGCTGCAGGCCTTCCTGCTGTATCTCCAGCTGCTGCAGACCCAGCTGCTGCCAGACCACCTGCTGCAGGACCACCTGCTGCCGCCCCAGCTGCTGTATCTCCAGCTGCTGCCAGCCCACCTGCTGCCGCCCCAGCTGCTGCATTTCCAGTTGCTGCAGGCCTTCCTGCTGTATCTCCAGCTGCTGCAGACCCAGTTGCTGCCAGACTTCCTGCTGCAGGACCACCTGCTGCCGCCCCAGCTGCTGTATTTCCAGCTGCTATAGGCCCCAGTGCTGTCAGTCTGTGTGCTGCCTGCCCACCTGCTGCCGGCCCTCCTGCTGTATTTCCAGCTGCTGTAGACCCAACTGCTATGCGTCCGGCTGCTGCCGCCCTTCCTGCTGCCAGACCACCTGCTGTAGAACAACCTGCTTCCGCCCCATCTGCTGTGGCAGTTCTTGCTGCTGAGTGACCTGCTCTGGATTTGTGCACCTTCTTTCCCCCATCCTTCAGTTCAGGCAGAAAGCGTCTATTCAGAGAACTTGGGGACTTCCTGATGTCATGAAAACAGAGGCATGGACTGATTTGAAAAAGCCCAGTCTCTTTATTAGTATTTATTCTCTTTTATAGAAGCTTTTTATTACTATTGAATCTGAATTTACAGGCAAATTCCACATCACATGTTTTAGAATTCTTTATTCTAATTCAATATACATAAAATTTCAAATGTTACCCTTCTAGATGTTTCTTTCTAATGTTATTCTGTCGAATCAATTTTTATGTGGAATTGTTTGATGTTCCTCAATAAAACTTCATAGTGTTCAAAAGCACCAAAAATGCTTATCTCTTTTCATTTGTTATTAATACAATGGTATGTATTTCTGTCTCTTTTTCTGCACAACACAGGAGTACATGTTGTCAAATACCCTCACAATTAAAACATTCGATTGGCATTCTCCAATGAGATTTTATCCAAGCCAGAATTCAGTCTCATAGTAGAAACAGGAGAAGAATTTAAGAAACATTTTTGAACCTAACACATATAGTATGAAAGCTGTGGAATATAACTGCCAGCACAAAACATTGTTTTTAATAAACTACCTCCCATGATGTGATTTAAACTAATTTAAACAGAAGCAGCTCAGTGTAGAGTATATTCTGTGGACTTGAGAATTATGCAGAGTTGAGGCTGAATCCTGACTGTACTGCATATGATCTCAGACATGGTATTTAAACTCTGTCAACCTAGGATTACTTTTCTCTTAAGAAAGGATCATAATAACTCAAAAATGCATGAAGGTAATCACAAAATGTCAATGAGATAAAGATGCCTGATTGACAAACACAAGCAGGCTCTCTTTTACTACCAATTAGCCTCTGTTGTATTTTTTTTTTTTTACTTTTTGTAAATAACTATAGATTTTGAAATAACTATAGGTTAACATGAAGTTGAATAAGACAAAGTTCCTGTACCCTTCACTCAGTTTCCCTCAGTGGTCACTTCTCATAGGACCATAGTACATGTCAAATCCCAAAATCTGACATTGGTTCTAAGTTCTAGGGATCTAGTAACTAGCATGGTGATTATAGTTAATAATACTGTATTGAGTACTTGAAATTTTCTGAAAAAGTAGATCTTAATTGTTCTCATTACACACACAGAAAATAGTAACTATGTTAGGTGATAGGTTATTAACTAACTTGGTTGTGATAATCAGCTCACAATATATGCATATCAAGGCATCATGTTGTACACTTGATATATGTTAAATTGTATTTGCCAACTATACCTCAATAAAGCTGGGGAAAATGAAAGTGCTAAAGTACTAGAAGAAATCATGAGAGATTTCTAAACATAATGCAAACTTATATTAAGTAAAACACACACACTCACCTTACAAAGAAAAAAAACTCAATTAATGTAAATAAAAGTGATCTCCACTGAGTCATCAGTAGGCACCCGTCATCAGGGTTCCTCAAGCGTATAATTCTTTTCCCGTAATTCAAGGTCTCGAGGAAATCTTAGAGTTGTTCTCTTATACCATAAAGGGGCTCACCAGGGTTTTAACCCCGTAACAGCTTGGAACCTGCTTCTGTTCACTCTGACTGAGGAAAAAGGCTCAGGACCTCAATACGATTCTGCGTCTGGGTACATCAGAGCCAGTGCAGGCTCAGAACACCAGCCGGTGCTGAAGCAGGGGCCCACTCAGGAGCCAGATTGTTATCCTGTTTGTGTAAGCCTGGAAATCAGGAACAGGGCAGCAGTAGAAACTGGTTAACAATATAACAACATCATTTTCCATTTATTAGACTTACATGCACCTGAATGCAGGGAGGGAAGCTCAAAGTAATTTCATCCAATTCCCTCCATCTGGCTCTTGCATGTGGCTCAGTCAGCAACACCAGCTCACACTGGAACCCATCCCCTGATTATCTCTAGAGGCAGCCCATTTCATAAAGCACCTTCCTCATGGTGAGTCAGATTTTGTTTCTCCCTAGGAACATCCTATCTTCCCTATCCTGTATCAGCCCATGACAGCCATTTGAGGAAGTCCATTCTCATACAGAGGCCCTTCAGGCTGCACTGCCTTTGCTTTGCTCCAGTTTTCTCCTTTTTAGGTTAAATTTCCAAAGCATTTCCATTTGTTCCTCACTGATCATAACGTCACCCTCAGAGCAACTTTGCTTTTCATAAACCCCAATTTATCTTTATCCTTCTAGCCTGGATTGAAATGCATTTTCCAGATGTGTTCCGAACTCTCTGGGAGGATTAGAAATGCCACATCTACATTAGTAAATGTCCCACTTTCATGAATGTTTCAAGTTTGCATGCAGGAGTTAACACAGCGTTAGTGGCAGTAAGTGGTTGGCCGTAAGTGTGAACTTGGTTATACTGAGGTTACTAGAGTGTGAAACACTTAAGTGGTCCTCATCATAAACTGCTTCAAGGTCTTCTTAGACACATACAGTGGTTGTTTCTAGACAAGAAGTTCTCAACCTGTCTTTCCACCGCATGCCTGGAGTAATAGGGCTCATAGTGGTGATCCAGGTTGAGTACCCCATATCTGAAATGCTTGGCACCAGACATGTTTCAAATTTCAAGTTTTTTCAGAGTTGGAATATTTGCATTATACTTGTTGAGCATCCTTAATGCAAAACCCTGAAATCCTAAATGTTCTATTGGGCATTTTCTTTGAGCATCATATAGGTACTCAAAAAGTTTCGTGTTTTGGAGCATTTCAGATTTCCGATATTCACATAAGATGTCCTCAACCTGTAATATTTTATCTAGTGAAAGTGTGCTAAGAGTGGACAAAACATTAGGGTGTGTGCGTAGTTAAATAAATACTCCCTATAAATTAAGATATATTCACTCCTCCCGAATCTCGTTTGCCATGTGGCATTAGTAACCACTCTTTTGATCTACAATTGGTTCTGATACTTCATATTGTTAGGTTTGATTCCTTGTGAGAGTATTTCTGTTGTTTTGGAACCATGGTTCTGCCATTTGGTATATTCACTTTTTCTTTCCTTCACGGCCCCCAGATATTTTGATGAGCATGTTTTATGCAAAGAGCCTCAGCAGAGTTGAGGTGTCCATAGTATCCTCGGAGAGGCCAGTCCAGACAGAAATTGCTAACCAAGAGCATGCTAAAGTGGAGGGTGACACAAAGACAGGGAGTTTCTGCCTTCTTCCTTGGGTTTCCTTAACACCCAGGTTTGGGGGAGTGTGTGTGTGTGTGTGTGTGTGTGTGTGTGTGTGTGTATAATATTCCTAAGGTAAAGGGCCTTAGGAGATAAAGGTAAATACATATTCCTAAATAAATGTAATAAAATAAAGGTAAATATATATTCCTAAATATGTTGTTATATATAGGATATATATTTATATATTACTAAATACAAACATATGAGGAATATGCATTATATATTCATAAATATATAAATATATATATTCCTATATTACCTATATATAAAGTACTATATATACACATGCATATATATTCCTAAGGTCCTTTGAGGGAATATATATATTCCCTCAAGCCTGTGTGTGTGTGTGTGTGTGTGTGTGTGTGTGTATATATACTGATGTATATGTGTATGTGTGTATATATATACACACACACATATATATATACTGATGTATATATATACACATATACATCATGTATATACATATATACACAGACACATCAAAAAGAAAATTATGGGTCTAGAATAATTAAAATCACTCAAGGTCAGACATAATGTGTATGTGTGTGTATATACATATATATATGCATATATGTGTTTATATATATGTGTATGTATGTGTGTGTAGGTATGTGTGTATATTTATATATAATATATAAATATATATGTGTGTGTGTGTATATATATATAGATATAGATATAGCAAGGATACTAGGTCCTTTACCTTAGATTGGCAAGTAAACCTTAGAAATAAAGGAGATGACTCAATGCAACTGTTAAAGCCAGAGAGACAGGAAGGAAAAGTCAGAAGGAAAATCAGCCCCTCAGAGCAGAGAGCGGAGGGACCTGAACCTTTTAGTATAACTGATCTCTGTAGCCAATTTCCACTAAAGGCCCTGCAACTGAGTTTTGGAGTGTTGTTTCTCAAGACAAAGAAGCATCAATAATTCATGACTTAGGTGTCCACCTTAAAACAATTCTGCTTTCCCCATCAGAATGTCTAGAAAATGGGTCATGATTCATTGTATGGAAGGTGGCAAGGAATGCATCCTAATAGTATTTGTGTTTTCATGCCACTGGTCACCTGATTCACATTCAAACCTTCATTGCCCACTTGCTTCATAACAAACATGCCATGAGATTAAAGCACAGCTTTCTCCTCCTGAATCACCAAAAGAAAATTATGGGCCTAGAAGAATTAAAATCACCCAAGGTCAGACATAATGTATTCAGGAAAATGAGGCTTCAGCGCATGGTACCTACAGGCAGATGTCACATGGCAGCTCTAGGAGGAAGCTACAGCAAGAGGCACACAAGAGGTTGTTCAAGAAGAGCTGACCTGAGGAATCCTAACACACCAGGGGAAGGAAATAATGCTTTCCTCCATGTTGACAAATTTAAGCAGAAAAACAAACTTGCCTAATTTGATAATTGCCTGCTTATCAGGACCAACAACAACAAGGAAAGAGTGCTGCATCTGATGACATCAGGCCTTAGCAGGGTATAAAAGATTATCTGGGGCAAGGAGACTTCCAAACCTTCCAAACCCTCCTTTCTGGAAACCCACCCAGAACCTCCACCCTCTGACACCATGGTCAGCTCCTGTTGTGGCTCTGTGTGCTCTGACCAGGGCTGTGGCCTAGAGAACTGCTGCCGCCCCAGCTGCTGCCAGACCACCTGCTGCAGGACCACCTGCTGCCGCCCCAGCTGCTGTGTGTCCAGCTGCTGCAGGCCCCAGTGCTGCCAATCTGTGTGCTGCCAGCCCACCTGCTGCCGCCCCAGCTGCTGCCAGACCACCTGCTGCAGGACCACCTGCTGCCGCCCTGGTTGCTGTGTGTCCAGCTGTTGCAGGCCCCAGTGCTGCCAGACTACCTGCTGCAGGACCACCTGCTGCCGCCCCAGCTGCTGTGTGTCCAGCTGCTGCCGTCCCAGTTGCTGTGTGTCCAGCTGCTGCAGACCCCAGTGCTGCCAGACTACCTGCTGTAGGACCACCTGCTGCCGCCCCAGCTGCTGCAGGCCCCAGTGCTGCCAGTCTGTGTGCTGCCAGCCCACCTGCTGCCGCCCCAGCTGCTGTGTGTCCAGCTGCTGCAGGCCCCAGTGTTGCCAGACCACCTGCTGCAGGACCACCTGCTGCCGCCCCAGCTGCTGTGTGTCCAGCTGCTACAGGTCCCCATGTGGCCAGTCTCTGTGCTGCTAGCCCATCTTCTGGCAAACAATCTGCTGCAGGACCACCTGCTGCCACCCTAGCTGTTGCATTTCCAGCTACTGCCATCCTTCCTGCAGTATCTCCAGCAGCAGTAGCTCCTCCTCCTGTGGCTTCAGCTGCTTCAGGCCCTCCTGCTGCATCTCCAGTTGCTGCCACCCCAGCTGCTGCCAGACCACCTGCTGCAGAACTCAGTGTTTTCAACCCAACTGCTGTGTGTCCAGTTGCTGCCGTCCCAACTGCTGCCAGACCACGTGCTGCTGACCAACCTGCTGTAGTGCTTCTTGCTGCTGAGACTCTCATCTGGACTCACCCGATTCTCATCAACCAGCATTCTTGATGTAGCTCATCTATGAGCTGAGTCATGGGAAGCTAGTTGGAAAACTTCAGTTCCAACCAATTCTTAGATTGAATCTGGCCTCCAAATATATGCTCCCCCTACATTTTACCTCTCTACCGAATGAACATGGGTTGTAATTTGCTCCAAAATCTGTCAACTATCTTAATTGAAATATTTGCTCTCTGCCATAATTTCTCATATGGAGCTACTCCATTTTAAACAAATATTTACCTAAATAAATATTAAATAAATTTTCAGGCATAGAAATATACAGATACTGTGTCTCATTATTTTTCTTTTTTGGGTGTGGTCATTACCAGTCATTTTTCTGTTGTTCTTCTCTGCAGAGGAGAAGACCACAGCATGTAATTTCAGGGGCACCACCTCTATTTCCTCAGCACACTTTATTCTAATATACAATGGTGGTTTCTTAGAGCAAGCAACTGGAACTCTCTTCTTGAAGAGTTTCTCTAGCCAAGGGGCAAGCTCTGGACTGTAGAGTTAAAGCCTCTCGGAATAGCACTCAACAAATGAGTAGGGGTTGGTGAACACATGCTTTAGCTATTTCTCCTCCAGTTCAGAGCATGTTGTACCAGCCTGTCAGAAGTCCTCAGAGACACCAAATTCCAGCTGCCTACAGGACTATTCTGATCATTAACTCATCTTGTATTCACTTCCCTCGCTTTCCTGGAGCATTTTTTTG
Organism: Theropithecus gelada; assembly: GCF_003255815.1. NCBI lineage: Eukaryota > Metazoa > Chordata > Mammalia > Primates > Cercopithecidae > Theropithecus > Theropithecus gelada. The sequence continues at coordinate 29,177,738 of NC_037684.1, read as the reverse complement.
TGTTCCATACAGCACTTCTTGGGATCATCTCCCAAATATACTCCTGGCTCTGCTCCAGTGGGTACCCAATCTAAGACACCAGTGTTCCTAACCTCAGTATTAGTGCCCTTCAAAACATTTTTCCTTCTTTATTGATATATAATAGATGCACATATAAAATTTTGGTATATCCATATAATGTATAAAGATCCAATCAGGGTAATTGGATTATCCATCGCAATGTATCTTTTCTCTATGCTAGGAACATCTGAATTATTCTTTTGTAGCTACTTTGAAATGTTTAATAGATTATTGTTAACTATAATCATCCTACAGTTATATTGAATACTAGGTCATATTTTTCTCTCTAACCTATATTTGTACCCATTAATCAACCTCTTCATTTCTCACAGGCACCCTCCTCTGATTCTGATAACCAGCAAACTATTATTTATCTTCATGAGTTCCATTCCATTAGCAATTTGTCTTTCTGTGCTTGGCCTATTTCACATAACATAATTAAATCATTTTTATACAATATCAGTGGTTACCCTGGTGTCACGGTCAACTCTTGAGTATACTGTCTACTAAATAGGTAAATGTTCTAAATATTTTCCTCCTCCTCCTCCTCCCCCTTCCTCCTCCTCCTCCTCCTCCTCCCCCTCCTCCTCCTCCTCCTCCTCCTCTTCCTCTTCTTCTTCTTCTTCTTCTTCTTCTTCTTCTTCTTCTTCTTCTTCTTCTTCTTCTTCTTCTTCTTCTCAGTTTTGGCACAGTTATCTCTGGACTAGTTGTCTTTAATATCTCTCTCTCTCTCTCTCTCTCTGCTTTATTTATTTATTTTGAGATGGAGTCTTGCTCTGTCATCCAGGCTGGAGGGCAGTGGTGCCATCTCAGCTCATTGCAACCTCCACCTCCCAGGTTCAAGTGATTTTTCCACCTCAGCCCCCTAAGTAGCTGGAATTACAGGTATGCGCCACCACCGCCAGCTAATTTTTGTATTTTTAGTAGAGATGGGGCTTCACCATGTTGGCCAGGCTGGTCTCAAACTCCTGACCTCAAGTGATCCATCTGCTTCAGCCTCGAAAAGTGCTGGGATTACAGGCATGAGCCATCACACCCGGTCTTCAGTCTCTTTCTTCCACATTATTATATCTGAAGGATAAGGCAGAATTGCCATGTTAGTAACTTCTATTCTAAAAGAAACTGTGTTTAAGAGGTTCATTAAGTTGGATTCACTCAAAATAGAACCGGAAACAAGGATTCTTGGATGAGTAGTTTATAAGAAAATGCTCTCAGGAGAAATCAGTAAGAAACTGGGAGGCAGAATAGAGGAGTTAAAGAACCTAAGGCAGAACATGGTTTTTGTTGAATGATTTTCTCTTCTGACCCCATAGGATGCTCTAGAGAGTGAATAGCATCACAGCCCCATCTTTCTGAGAGGCAAGGCAGTTGGAATTTTGCACTCAGACATCAGTTACCACTAGCTCTGGGTCAACCCGTGGGAGAGGAAGAAGATTCGAAGATGGTCCAATCCTCCAGATGAGGTATCAATTAGGTAAACATAAAAAAAATGAACTTCTAAAGCCACAACAAAGCAATTAGTTTAAAGAGAAAAAAGTGCATAAAAGAAAAAAATTACAGCAGTTCTGTGTAATAAAAGAAGTACCATTTAGGTAGACTTGAGGCAATCTGTGTGTGTGGCTCTCTTTCACTGTTTATTATTAATAAATTGGTCTATGCGTATTTCTGTCCCTTTTTCTGCACAACAGGAGAGTACATGTTATCAGGGGATCATACAATTGAAAAATTAAATTGATATTCTCCAACAAGATTTTTTATCAAAACTAGAATTCTGTCTCCCAGCAGAAATAGGAAAATGTGTAGAAGGACGCATATTTGAACCTAATACATCTAACATAAGAGCTGTGAATTGCAACAGCCACTGAAATAGAAAGTCCTCAGTAAACTGCATCTCATGAATTGATTTAAACTTATTTAAAGGAAGGAATTTAAACTGATAGGGAAGTTCTATATAGAGTATAGCCTGTGCACTTGGGAATTAGAGTTGGGACTGAATTCTGACTCTACTACATACCAGCTATGTTCTTGTACATGTTAACTATCTCAGCCTAGGGTTTTTTTCTTTAAAGAAAGGATCACAATAGCCACAACACGTAGTAAGGATGTCATAAATATTCAATGAGATTGGCAAGTAAAAGCATGCTCCTCTTTTTTTTTCCAATAGTCCTCATACATCTTTTTTTTTTTAACTTTCTTTTTAGAAATAACTATAAATTCACAAAAAGTAAAAAAAAAAAAAAAAAAAAAAAAGTACAGCAAAATCCTATGCGCCCTTCACCCAGTTTTCCCCAATTGTCACATATTCCATCACTAGAGTACATGGCAAACTTCAGAAACTGACATCGGTAAAATCCACAGAACTTGTTCTAGTTTTATCAGTTTTACATGCACTTATGTGTATGTGTATGTGTATGTCTGTGTATGTTTGTGTGTAGATGTGTGGATAACTTAGAAGGAATGGATGAATTCCTAGAAACATAATACCTACCAAGACTGAATCATGAGGAATAGAAAATCTGAGTAGTCCAATAATGAATAAGAAGATTAAAGTATCAATAACAAACCTCCCAGCAAAGAATAGTCCAATACCAGATAGCCTCACATGAGAATTCTACAAGCATCTGAAGAAGGATTAATGCCAATCCTTATCAAACTCTTCCACAAAAAGTGAAGAGGAGGGAATACTTCCAACATCCATTTATAATGCCAGCATTACTCTTTATCAAAGCCAGATAAGGACACTACAAGAAAAGAAAATTATAGGCCAATATACTTTATAAACATAAATGCAAAAATACAAAATACTCAACAGGATACCAGGAAACCTTATTCAACAACATATTAAAAAGATCATTCACCGTGATCAAGTGGGATTCACTCAGGTGGTGCAAGGTTAGGTCAACACACATAAATCAATAAACATGATACACCACATTAATAGAATGAAGGACAAAAAGCATTTGATCATTTAAGTAGATGCAAAAAAAAAGCATTTTACAAAATTCAAAATCTTTTAATGAAAAAACTCACAGCAAATTTGGTATAGAGGGAATGTACCTCAACATAATAAAGGTCACATATGACAAACCCATAACTGACATGACGCTGAATAGGGAAAAATTGAAAGCATTCTCCCTAAGAACTGGAACAAGACTAGGATGCCCACTTTCACCACTCCTATTCAACATAGTACTAGAAGCCCTACCTAGAGCAATCAAGCAAGAGAAAGAGATAAACAGCATTCAAATTTGAAAAAAGAAAGTCAAATTATTTGTTTGCTCAATGAAATTGGACCTCTTTCTCTCACTGTGTACAAAAATCAACTCAAGATGGATCAAAGACTTACATGTAAAACGTGAAACTATAAAAATACCAGAAGAACACTTAGGAAAAACTCTTCTGAACCTTGATCTAGCCAAAGAATTCATGATTAAGATCTCAAAAGCACAGGCAACAAAAGCAAAAATTGGCAGACGGGGCTTACTTAAACTAAAAAGCTTCACACAGTAAAAGATGACATGATCTTATATCTAGAAAACCCTAAAGGCTCCACCAAAAAACTCGTGGATTTGATAAGCGAATTCAGTAAAGTTTCAGAATATGAAATTAACAAGCAAAAATCAGTAGCATTTGTATACACCGATAATGATCCAGTTGAATACCAAATCAAGAAGGCAATCTCATTTACAATAGCTATAAAAATACTGACGAACACATTTATCGAATGAGGTGAAAGATACCTGAAAGGAAAACTACAAAACACTAACAAAAGAAATTACAGACAACACAGACAAATTGGAAACATCTCATTCTCATGGATCAGAAGAATTAATGCTGTTAAAATGACCATACTACCCAAAGCAGTCTACAGATTCAATGCAATTCCTACTGAAATACTAATGCCATTTTTAAAGGAATTAGGGGGAAAAAATCCTAAAATTGATGGGGAAGTGAAAAACAGAGTCCAAGTAGCTAAAGCAATCCGAAGGGTTGGGGTCGGGGGAAAGCTGGAGGCATTATACTACCTGTTCTCAAATTACATTAAAAAGCTATAGTAACAAAAATGGCATGGTTTGGGGTTAAAAATAGACACATAGATCAGTGGAACAGAATAGAGAACACAGAAATATAGCCGCAAGCTTACAGCAAACTGATTTTTGACGAAGTTGATAAGAACATACACGGAAAAGGATATCCTGTTCAATGAATAAATGATGCTGGGTACACTGGATTGCCTTTGCAGAATTATGAAACTGGATGCCTCTCTCTCACTATGTACAAAAATCAACTCAAGATGTATTAAAGGCTAAAATGTAAGACATGAAGCTATAAAAACTACTAGAAGAGGCTGGGCGCAATGGTTCATGCCTTTAATCCCAGCACTTTGGGAGGCTGAGGCAGGTGGATTGCTTGAGGTCAGGAGTTCAAGACTAGCCTGACCAACATGGTGAAATCCCATCTCTACTAAAAACACAAAAATTAGCCAGGCATAGTGGTTGGTACCTATAATCCCAGCTACTTCGGAGGCTGAGGCAAGAGAATCACTTGAATCTGGGAGGCGGAGGTTGCAGTGAGCTGAGATCAAGCTGTTGCACTCCAGCCTGGGCAACAGAGCGAGATTCTGTCAAAAAAAAAAAAAAAAAAATTCCTAGAAGAAAGCTTAGGGAAAACTCTTCTGGACATTGATCTAGCCAAAAACCTCGTGACTATGCCCTCTAAGGCACAGGCAACAAAACAGAAAACAGGCAAATAAGATTTATCTAAACGAAAAAGCTTCTGCACTGTAAGAATTAAAGAAAGAGGAAAGAAACATGAAAGACGGGTTTCTTTTAGAGAAAACAAACCTAAGAGGGGGGTTTGGCCGAGTTAGGTTGGAGGCACACTCTTTTACAGACTAAGAGTTTTTAAGGATTTAGGGTGGGAGAGTTTATTAGAGGCTTGGAAGGCTTCTGTGTCTCTTTGCTATGCTTATCTGGGAGGGAGAGTTGTGTGTCTATTCCCATGCAGGCATAGCCCCTGAGTCTGCTTTTAAATTCCCTATCTTAATACACGTGAAGGGAAAGGAATGCGCTTATTAAGGCCCACTGTTTTACTGGGGCCCATTATATGAGGGTGAAGTTTGGCAGTTACCCAAGAGACTTTCCCCCTGCTTCCCTCTGTGCCTGAGCTGTCTTATCTGTGTTTTACTGTCTGCTCTTTCTGGCTGCTTGTAGTTAAAAGAGAAGTGATTTCCTTGAAATGCATGAGGCTGGAAAGGGAGCTGGAACTTAAAGTGGCAGCGTTTGTCCAAGATGATGGTGCTCCTGGTCTGTCGTGCACAGCAAAAGACATAATCAACAGAGTGAACAGGCAAGCTGCAGAATGGGAGAAAATATCTGCAAACTATCCATCCATCCAACAGGGGATTCATATCCAGAATTTACAAGGAACTCTAACAACAAAAATATCACAAATAGTCCCATTAAAAAGGGGAAAAGGACATGAATAGACATTTTTCAAAAGAAGACATACAAATGGCCAATAAGCATATGAAATAATGCTCATCATCACTAATCATTAAACAAATGCAAATTAAAACCACAATAAGAGATCATCTTGTATCAGTCAGAATAGCCGTTATTAAAAAGACAGAAATAACAAATGTTGATGAAGATGCAGCTGAAAGGGAACCCATAAACAGTTGTTGAGAAGGTAAATTAGTATAACCTCTATGGAAAACAGTATGGAGATTTCTCAAAGAACTAAAACTGGAACTACCATTTGATCCAGCAACCCCGTGACTGAGTGTTTTCCTGAAGGAAAAGAAATCATTATACCAAAAGTATACCTGCACACATATGCTTATCGCAGCACTATTTATAGCAGCAAAGGTATAGAATCAACCTAAATGTCCATCAATGGATGACTGGATAAACAAAATGTGCTATAGACAAACAATGGAATACTCTTCAGCCATAAAACATAATGAAACCATGTCACTTGCAGAAACGTGGATGGAACTGGAGGCCATTATCTTAAGTGAAACATCTCAGACACAGAAAGACAAATGCTGCGTGTTCTCAGTTACAGTGGGGCCAAATGATGCATACGCATGGATGTAGAGTGTGGAATGACAGACAATGGAGACTCTGAGGGGCAGGGGTGTAGGAGGGGGTTGGATGATGAGAAATTACTTGATGGGTAGGATGCACGTTATTTCAGTGATGGATACTCTAAACGTCCTGACTCGACCATTATGCAATATATCCATGTAATAAAATTATACATTGACACCAATAAAATATTTTTAAAATATTTGAATTGGAAAGGAAGAAGTTAAATTGTTTCTGTTTGCAGATGACATGATCTTATAGGTAGAAAACCCTAAAGACTCCACTGAGAAACTGTGAGAACTAATAAACAAATTCAGTAAGGTTGCAGAGTATAAAATCAACATACAAAACCTAGTAGGTTTTCTATACATTAAAAGCAAACTAGTTGAAAAGAAATCAAGAAAACTATTTCATTTACAATCGTTATAATAAAATAAAATAAAATACTCAGGAACAAGTTTAACCAAGGGAGTGAGGATATCTACACTGAAAACCGTAAACACGAATGAAAGAAATTGACGAAAACACAAATAAATAGAATGATATCCTGTGTTTATGAACTGAAAGAATCAATATTGTCCAAATATTCTTAAAGCAATCTACAGATCTCATGCAATCCCTATAAATACACTAATGACATTATTCACAGAAATAGAAACAAAAGTTCTAAAATTTGTATAGAACCACAAATAACCAAAGTGATCTTGAACACTAAGAACATAGCTAGAAGCATCACATTCCCTGACTTCAAAAGAAACCACAACACTGCAGTAACCAAAATATCATCATTCTGACATAAAAACAGACACATAGACAAATGGAATGGAATAGAGAGACCAGAAATAAAGTCACTCATTTACAGCCAATTGATTTTCAACAAAGATGCCAAGAATGGGGGAAGGACAGTTTCTTCAATAAATTGTGTTAGGAAAACTGGGTATCCACGTGCAGCAGAACGAAATTAGTCCCTTATTTCTTACGGTATACAAAAATCAGTTCAAAGGAGTTAATGGCTTGAATGTAAGATCAGAAGCTATGAAATTTTTGGAAGAAAGCATGGGGGAAAGATTTTTGACATTGGTCTTGGTAATGACTTTTTGAATATGACCTCAAAAGCACAGGCGATGAAAGAAAAATTAGATGACCGAGATTACTTCAAACTAAAAAGGTTCTGCACAACAAAGGATACAACAAGAAGAGTTAAGAGATAACCTACAGAATGGGAGAAAATATTTATAAGGTATACATCTCATAAGGGGTTAATATCCAAATGTACAAGGAGCCCAAACAGCTCACAAACAAGAAAACAAAAACCTGATTAAAAATCGGAAAAAGACCTGACTAGATATCTCTCAAAAGAAGACATACAAATGGCTAACAGGTTTGTGAAAAAGTAATCAACATTACTAATCATCAGGGAAATACAAATCAAAACCACATTGAGATATCACCTTACTCCTGTTAGAATGGCTATCCTAAAAAAGACAAAAGATAACAAGTATTGGCAAGGATGTGAAAAAAAATCCCTTGTACACTGTTGGTGGGAATGGAAACTAGTTCAGCCATTATGGAAAACAATATAAGCGTTCCTCAAAAAAATTAAAAATGGAATTAGCATATGATCCAGCAATCCACCTCTGGGTACAGTATGTATCTAAAGGAAATGAAATCAGTATGTTGAAGAAATAACTGCATGTCCACATTTATTGCAGCACTATTCACAATTGCGAAGATATGCACACAATGCAAGTGTCCACCAATAAATAAGTGGAAAAAGAAAATGCAGTATATACTCAGTGCAGTACTATTTGGCCATAAAAAGAAGGAAGTTCTGTCATTTGTGGCAACATGGATAAATCTCAAGGAAATTATGCTAAGTGAGGTAAACCAGTCACAGAAAGACAGACAGCACATGATCTCACTCACATGATCTCACTCAAAAAAGTTGATATCATAGAAGTAGAGCAGAAAATGAAGATAACCAGAGGCTAGGGGTGGCTAGGGAGTCATGGGCTTGAGGAGATACTGGTCAAAAGACATATAATTGTAGCTGGACAGGAGGAATGAGTTCAAGAGGTCTGCTGTGTAGCATAGTGACTACAGTGAATGATGATATATTGCACATACTGTATTCTTGAAAAATTCTGACAATGGATATTAAGTGTTCTCACCTGGATATTAAGTGTTCTCACCGCAAAAAAATGATAGGTATGAGAGGCAATGCATTTATGAGCTAGATTTAACCCTTCCACAATGTATACATATTTCAAAATATTATGCTGTACATGATAAATACAATATTATATGTCAATCTGAAAAATAACTGATTGTTTTTAATTTCACTGAGCTTGAGCTCTTTCTATATTCAGCACATCATGCAAGACACAGCAGTGGGGGTAGACAGATTCTTAAAAGCATTCTACAGATGTTACACAGTGTTAAGGAGCCTGGGTGAAGTACAGACAGCCTCTCCTGGGACTGTTTGTTACAGCTGTTTGTAAATCTACAATTATCTCAAATGTCTTTTTTAAAAAATGAAAACACACACTTGCATTATGTTAACAGACAGTTAGAGGCATTTTAAAAAAACAATGAGTTATGGAACAAAAATGGGACTATGTCTTCCAGAATCTAATAGATCTGCTGGAGAGACATGACACAAAATACAGGAGAGCAAAGTATCAACTTAAGAAACTGTGACCTATTAGGAACACCAAGGATAAAAATTTAAGGATATAGAACATGACCCAAAATTTAAAACATCCAGGGAAACCCATTTCAGCAGTGTAGAGGTCACCAAGGCCACACGCAGGCATCGCTGTCCCTTTGTTCATGGCTTAATAATGACCCACAGACTAGGAATGCCACACTGAGCAGATGGGCTTTCCTTGCTATTGGTCACTAGAGGGAATGCCTAACTGGAAGTGTGACTGACTGACCAAATCCCATTTTGGTAGAGGGTACCGGAAGTGAGAGTGAGAAATGCAATTCCAGATGCAGGGAATCACATGAACAGCCCTCTGTGGAGGAAGAGGAAGAGAATGTGGTCTAGAAGATGCCACCAAGGTGTGAATCATGAGAGAAGGCAGACATGATAGATCTTATTACATCAGGACAAGAAAATTTTGTTTTTAACAAGTTTAAACCATTAAATGGGCAAACATGATTGTGTAATCTGATAATCAATTAGTTATTAAGTAAACAAAAACAAGGAAAATGTGGTAACAACAGGACAGCTGGGCAGTATATAAGAGGCTGTGGCCCGAGGATACTTCCAAACGTGAGAACCTCATTCTTCTAGAAACCCACCCAGAACCTCCACCCTCTGACACCATGGTCAGCTCCTGTTGTGGCTCTGTCTGCTCTGAGCAGAGCTGTGGCCTGGAGACCTGCTGCCGCCCCACCTGCTGCCAGACCACCTGCTGCAGGACCACCTGCTGCCGCCCCAGCTGCTGCATCTCCAGCTGCTGCCGCCCCAGCTGCTGTGTGTCCAGCTGCTGCAGGCCCCAGTGCTGCCAGTCTGTGTGCTGCCAGCCCACCTGCTGCCGCCCCAGCTGCTGCATCTCCAGCTGCTGCCGCCCCAGCTGCTGTGTGTCCAGCTGCTGCAGGCCCCAGTGCTGCCAGTCTGTGTGCTGCCAGCCCACCTGCTGCCGCCCCAGCTGCTGCATCTCCAGCTGCTGCCGCCCCAGCTGCTGTGTGTCCAGCTGCTGCAGGCCCCAGTGCTGCCAGTCTGTGTGCTGCCAGCCCACCTGCTGCCGCCCCAGCTGCTGCATCTCCAGCTGCTGCCGCCCCAGCTGCTGTGTGTCCAGCTGCTGCAGGCCCCAGTGCTGCCAGTCTGTGTGCTGCCAGCCCACCTGCTGCCGCCCCAGCTGCTGCATCTCCAGCTGCTGCCGCCCCAGCTGCTGTGTGTCCAGCTGCTGCAGGCCCCAGTGCTGCCAGTCTGTGTGCTGCCAGCCCACCTGCTGCCGCCCCAGCTGCTGCATCTCCAGCTGCTGCCGCCCCAGCTGCTGTGTGTCCAGCTGCTGCAGGCCCCAGTGCTGCCAGTCTGTGTGCTGCCAGCCCACCTGCTGCCGCCCCAGCTGCTGCATCTCCAGCTGCTGCCGCCCCAGCTGCTGTGTGTCCAGCTGCTGCAGGCCCCAGTGCTGCCAGTCTGTGTGCTGCCAGCCCACCTGCTGCCGCCCCAGCTGCTGCATCTCCAGCTGCTGCCGCCCCAGCTGCTGTGTGTCCAGCTGCTGCAGGCCCCAGTGCTGCCAGTCTGTGTGCTGCCAGCCCACCTGCTGCCGCCCCAGCTGCTGCATCTCCAGCTGCTGCCGCCCCAGCTGCTGTGTGTCCAGCTGCTGCAGGCCCCAGTGCTGCCAGTCTGTGTGCTGCCAGCCCACCTGCTGCCGCCCCAGCTGCTGCATCTCCAGCTGCTGCCGCCCCAGCTGCTGTGTGTCCAGCTGCTGCAGGCCCCAGTGCTGCCAGTCTGTGTGCTGCCAGCCCACCTGCTGCCGCCCCAGCTGCTGCATCTCCAGCTGCTGCCGCCCCAGCTGCTGTGTGTCCAGCTGCTGCAGGCCCCAGTGCTGCCAGTCTGTGTGCTGCCAGCCCACCTGCTGCCGCCCCAGCTGCTGCATCTCCAGCTGCTGCCGCCCCAGCTGCTGTGTGTCCAGCTGCTGCAGGCCCCAGTGCTGCCAGTCTGTGTGCTGCCAGCCCACCTGCTGCCGCCCCAGCTGCTGCATCTCCAGCTGCTGCCGCCCCAGCTGCTGTGTGTCCAGCTGCTGCAGGCCCCAGTGCTGCCAGTCTGTGTGCTGCCAGCCCACCTGCTGCCGCCCCAGCTGCTGCATCTCCAGCTGCTGCCGCCCCAGCTGCTGTGTGTCCAGCTGCTGCAGGCCCCAGTGCTGCCAGTCTGTGTGCTGCCAGCCCACCTGCTGCCGCCCCAGCTGCTGCATCTCCAGCTGCTGCCGCCCCTCTTGCTGTGAATCCAGCTGCTGCCGCCCCTGCTGCTGCCTGCGTCCAGTCTGTGGCCGAGTCTCCTGCCACACCACTTGCTATCGCCCAACCTGTGTCATCTCCACCTGCCCCCGCCCCTTGTGCTGTGCCTCCTCTTGCTGCTAAATCTCTCCTTGTGATATTTGTCATACTATGAATGTCTTCATTAGTCACATAAAATGCACTGTAGCCAGCCAGTCACTGGAAAAAATGAACGCTTCCCTGCCAATTTGTCTCATGAGGCATTCAGAGTGGACATTCAGCTCTTCTAGGAAATGACAGACATAAACACATTCATTAAAATATGTTGTGCCAGGCCCCAATGCAGTTATTTTTAGATGAGCAGTGTCTTCATTCGAAGGGGACACTAACTATGATGATCTCATATAATATTGTTTTCACGTATTAATAAACAGCCACTTCCCTAATACTGAAATCTCCTGATTTGTTAGTGATTTCATTGTGCCTCTGTGTGTGTGTGTGTGTGTGTGTGTGTGTCTTTACCTGTCACTTCACATCAAGGGCCATCCCTCTTCAAATGCAGGAGAGCATGTTTAAGAGCCTGGGCTCTTGATTCATGTTACCTGATTGGAATCACGACTCCCCTAGGTATTTGTTGTGTGGTATGGGGCAAGTTGTTTAACCTCCTCAGGCCTCAGTTTTTTTCTGAGAATAGAGATAATGCATTATGTTCTTTAAATGTTCAGAGACATAACCCATGTCATATACTCACCACAGGGCCTGGTACATAATGCAGTATAGGCTCTTAATGTATTCAGCTTCTGGCCGAGTGTGGTGGCTCACATCTGTAATCCCAGCACTTTGGGAGGTTGAGTGGGTGGATCACTTGAGGCCAGGAGTTCAAGACCAGTGTGGACAACACGGTAAAGTCCCTTCTCTACTGAAAGCACAAAAATTAGTTGGGTGTGGTGGTGCACACCTGTAGCCCCAGCTACTTGGGAGGCTGAAGCAGATGAATCACTTGAACCCAGGAGGAGGAGGTTGTAGTGAGTGGAGATTGTGTCATTGCACTCCAGCCTGGGTGACAGAGCAACTATGGCTCAATAAATAAAGAAACAAATACAAGTTCTGCTGTTATTATTACTGAAACACTACCCTGGGCTAGAATAATATCTTAGCATAATGTTCTTTTTGACAGAACAGCAAGAAAATTTGTATCATTGTTGGACTGTCTTCTATAACTCAAAATTAAGTTTTGGTATATGCCTCAAATGTCCCTTAAAAACTCCAGCAAGTTGAACATCATGAAGTCATCTACATTTTGTCTGACTGTATTTCTACTTCCAGTATGTTCCATTATTTGTTGTGGAAATTTTGAGTGTTCTCCCTAGCTCAAGTACTTTTTCCTTATTTCCTTCCTTCCCCCTCCCTCCCCTTCTAATCCCTTTACCTTCCCTCCACCTGCCCTCCCCTCTGCCTGCCTGCCTTTCTTCCTTCCTTCCTTCCTTCCTCCCTTCTTTCCTTCCTTCCTTCCTTCCTTCCTTCCTTCCTTCCTTCCTTCCTTCCTTCCTTCCTTCCTTCCTTCCTTCCTTCCTTCCTTTTTTCCTCTCTTAACATCAAATGATCTTTCAGAATACAAAGCGTACCTTCTAAGTCAAGATTTCTGGAAATTTATGACATTCATGGCAGATTTCTCATCAATGTTTTATACCTTGTAATTAATAGATGCTCAAAGTCTTAGTATTTCCAGACTGAAACTCCTTTATAATTTTAGCCTCTAATGTTACTGAGGTTTCTTCATTTTCTTGATGGTTTTACTCCTTCGTTTCGGGCTTTAATCACCTTGCGTTGTCTTAAGAGAACATGGGTGGGACTTCTTCTTAAGACTCAGTTTTCTCATCACCAAAACTCAAATAAGTGTTATTCTATGTAGATGAAAAATGTGTCATGATATGTGCAATATATCTTATTTATATAAATATAAGGGTTTATACATTTCAGCTAATAATCTGAAGTATATTAAAACTGCTTTAAATCCAAAATTTCTACAAATCAGAATTTTATTTATTAGCTGTGTTATATTTCCAAAGAAACGTAACTAAGAGCTAGTTAGTATTTCTGAAATGTAAAAATAAAGAAGTTTTAAGTTGTCAAGAGACTACATGAACAGAGATTAACATTACGTGGGCTTCACTCCAGCCTAAGTTAGGCATTATAGTCTTAGCATATCATAAAAATGCCTTGCAGACACTTTGAGCTTCAGCCTTTTCCATTCACTCTAAATTATTCTAAAAAGTACAGACTTGTCATTTCATACATCAGAATTAACAAACCTTTTATCCTCCTGTATGTTCTTCTTTGACAACTACTCATTACAGGATACAGGTTTTAACATTATGCTTTATTAGCTAGAGTGAAATCAAAGACTATAGGTTTTATATGGTCTTTTCAGTATTAAAGTATATGAAGCTTGTAATTTCCTGTGTCCACAAGAACTGGGCTACAGCAGGAATGAGATGACACAGTGTATCTGTGTAATAAAGAGACTATTTGCAAAGGGGTAGCTATAGTTCAGGGAGAGCAATAAGGGAAACCTCAGTACCCAGGGCTCACAGTAACAAGGAGCAGGTACTCCAGGCCTATGCAATAATTTGGGTGAAATGTCCCAAGGGTGGCATGTGAAACATCTTAGGATGAGTATGCACAGACACTCCAGTATAGTCATTGCCTTTGGAGAGAGTTATGGTGCTCTAAAGGGTCCAAAGATGATAAGGAAGACACTGTGGTGGTGAAACCCAAGGTAGATATAAATTTATGAATGGGAAAGTGTGACTGTGGTGATTATTCTGTGGTCACATCAGCTTTACCTAAATGCATAGTAGAGATGGATTTTAAGTGAATGAAACATTGATTTAGTTGATGTTTCATTCACTTCAAAGTCACTCAGTATTATTTACTCATGCTAAATATATAGCTTTGGAATTGCTCAAGCCTTTCTAGCTAGTGAAACTAAGCAAGATAGAACTCCAGAGGGGCAGCAAGAGATGCCTGTTTTGATTAAGGAAGTAGCTGAAACAAGAGTTTTAATTCCCATAAACTCCCTCATAATAGTCCCATCTGGCCAGTAAGTAAGGAAGAGGTTAACAACAGGCTTGGTGATTAAACAAGTTGGTTCCACCAATTGTTTCAGCTACACCACCTAAGTCAGAACTTTACAGGAAACTCAACAAACCTAGTAAGACTCATACGCTGCTGCAGACTCAGCTAGTGCATTCTTTTCAACACCAGTTTCAGAAGCCAGACAGGTGCAATTTACATTTTCATGTCAAGGAACCCAGTATACATATACCATTTTGCCACGCAGATATATGAGTTCACTAGCATATTGCCATAACCTATTAAGGCAGACTTGAACTTGATAACCATTAAAAGCAAGTTAATACCATACATTGATGACTGTGACACTAGCGCATGAAAAATCATTAGCAAATTGAAGATCAAGTCCAGACATAGACTAAAGTACATAAAAGAATTTATTATATGAAAAGGTGGCACTTTAACTCAGTAATGGAAAGATGTATTCTTTAATCAATGATGTTGAGCCATGGTCATATCTGATTATAAAACAGTAAACCTCATATTTTGTATCTGTATACATTCCTAGTAGGTAAAATGTTTTAAAATATAAAACATGAAACCTCGAAGTTAACAGAAATTATACAATAATGTTTATGTAAATTTATAACTAGAAAGGCCTTTCAAAATATGACACATACCCAGGAGCTATCAAAGAAAAAAATTCATAGATTTGACTGCACCAAAAACAGTATGAGGGTAAAGAAAATTCCTTTCATATCTGATTTTGCAGAGAGGTAGTGTGTATAGTGATTAAAAACATGGACCCAGTGCTGGGCTGGCTGAAATAAAATTACATCTCCCCTGCTTACTGGCTTGAATCCCACCTGTGCCTTAAGTTTCTCATCTGTAAAGGGAGGATTACAATAGAATTTACCATACGGGATTGTTGGGACTAGTAATTGAGCTAATATATGTAAAACATTAGAACAATTTCAAAACATGTCATTTGTTATTTTGTTATTCCAGCGTCCAGCAAAACTTTCAGCATACAATATTTAGAGCTGAAAGACAGAGAGAGAGAGAGAGAGAGAGAGAAAGAGAGAAAGAGGAAAGAAAGAAAGAAAGAAAGAAAGAAAGAAAGAAAGAAAGAAAGAAAGAAAGAAAGAAAGAAAGAAAAAACAAAAAGAAACAAAGAAAAGGAAAAGAAAAGAAAAAAGAAAGAAAGAAAAAGAAAGAAAAAAGAAAGAAGGAAAGAAAGAAAGAAAGAAGAAAGAAAGAAAGGAAGAAAGAAAGAAAGAAAGAAAGAAAGAAAGAAAGAAAGAAAGAAAGAAAGAAAGAAAGAAAGAAAGAAGGAAAGAAAGAAAGAAGGAAAGAGCAGGAATTCCAGAACATGTTGGGTTTTTATTTTGTTTAAGTTTCTGGAAAAGAACAAGTATAGTTAGTGCATAATTGTGCCAATGATTCCATTCTAGTTTTTTAATGTTAATATTTCTTCCTTATCTCTAAATGGCTTATTCTTTTTAAGTTCTTTTTTAGGCACATCTTATCATTTCTGATTTATTTATCCTTTAAAAATGTTAATTATTGGCTTTAAGTAGGTAGGGGGTATAAATTATACATATAGAAAGTTATAGAATATGTAAACAATTAGTTCAACTGAAATATCTTCTATAACTTTTAGGAAGAACCCTTCTTATACCTCTATTTTTAATTTGTTCCAAGTCTCTACCAATTCTTTCAAAGAAATAATTTAGTTATTTCATAAATAAATTTATTATTTCATAATGAAGAGAATAATTTATCCTTATTATGCTCAAGGCCATCACCTGATGCTGAGAGTTCAACTTTTACTCTGTCTCACTTCAACTTTTTTCTTTTCTTTCTTTTCTTTGTTTGAGATGGAGTCTCGCTCTGTCCCCACCAGCTGGAGTGCAGTGGCATGATCTCTGCTCACCGCAAGCTCTGCCTCCTGGGTTCATGCCATTTTCCTGCTTCAGCCTCCTGAGTAGCTGGTACTGCAGGTGTCTGCCATCATGCCCAGCTAATTGTTTTGTATTTTTAGTAGAGACGGGGTTTCACTGTGTTACGCAAGATGGTCTCAATCTCCTGACCTCATGATCCGCCTGCCTCGGCCTCCCAAAGTGCTGGGATTACAGGCGTGAGCCACTGCATCCAGCCTCACTTCAATTTTTTAAAGCATCTCTTCCCAGCAATCCAGGAGCATTTTGTCATTTCTAAAGGCAGATCAAAAATTAAAATAAATTGTACATAGCATATATATTGAAAGCACTTTTGCCAAAATTATAACAGTAAGAAAATTATCACCGTGGAAGAGATCTAATTGAACCAACCTCTATCTTGCCTTTAACTGTCAAATTGCCCTGGGCTTGGGCCAAGCTAACTTGAGGAGAAATTTAGTTTATATTTAAATGATAATATCCATTCCACAAAACTAAACCACCTTTGTAAAACTAATGAAAGTTCACCAGGTTAGGAGTATGAGAGGAGCCTGAATTCTCCTTAGCAGACTAAGGTGTAGACATAAACAATTACCAGCCACTATACCAGAGGTCGCAAGATTTGCAACTTCCCCAATTACTCCTGCAGATAACAGCACTACTGTCGAACCTAAAATTAGACTTTTGAGACATGTTTTCATGCTTTTGCATTTCTGACAATCAGTAGCCCCACCTGGACCTATGACTCTTGACTCAACTGGTCCTGCCCCTACCAACCCCTGCCGCCTGAAGCAAACTCAGCTCACCAGGACCATGGTCCACAGCCCTATGATTGCTACCACAATCAATCAGCAGCACCCATTCCTTTGCCCACTAAACTATTCTTGAAAAACCCTAGCTTCCTAATTTTCAAGGAGGCAGATGCGAATAATAACAAAGCTCTGGTCTCCTTTTTAGCTGGCTCTATGCACATTAAACTCTTTCTCTATTGCAATTCCCCTGTCTTGATAAATTGGCTCTATCTGGGCAGCAAGCAGAATGAACCCATTGGGTGGTTACAATATCACCTAACATTCCTTCCTGAAGGCTTTTCATAGCTCCCCACCATTTCTTCCTGGATTTGAGGGTATCCACAATTTCTCCCACATGCTGTCAATCCCAACTTCTCTCATTACTTCTCAAAACAGACTTTTCAGCATATCACTTTCCCATCACAAGCCAGGGTCATGCCCAATCTTAATTATGTGCTCCTTTTATATCCCCTTTCTCTTCACCTATTTGAATGGTTTGTATTCTCAAAGGTCAGTGTGACCCTTGAAAGCCTTAACAAAATCTTCATCCATTAAATATACATTTCCTCATTCTACTTCAGGTTCTGTTATATAAAGATGAATAGATCATAGTCTATGCCCTAATGGAGTTTGTATTTTAGAAGGAGCCAATAAACAAACGAATTTCTGATAGAGAATCAGATGATAGAGGCTGTGCATATATAAGGCACAACAGATGTGCAATGGAGGAAGGACCTTGCTTTGTGTGAGACCAAGAAAGATATTGGAGAAAAATGGCATTTGGACTAACCAGTAAAAAACAACTAGAAGAATGCTAAATTAAGAAAATAAAAACTATTTTACCCCAAAATATATTTTTGGACATATTTTAAGATGGCTGCCACATGGTCAGCAGACTAAAGTGGCCCTGCAAAGCTGTCTTTTGTGAAGGAAATTTGCAGCATCTGTAGAGAATCTCCATTAATGCAGCCAGGCCTTCTCATTATAGGCGTTTCCTGGATCTAGAAGAGAATAACTGACTCTCTGACACCCTTAAAGTTCTGAAAAAAATCATTTACCATCTCTTTTCTCTGAGGGCTGCTACCTGTGAGATTTCATCCACATAACAAGACCCCCTTTGCTAACCAAGCCTCTTTCTTTCTCCTTCCCATAACCTGTTGATATGGTTAGGCTTTGTGTCCCGACCCAAATCTCATCTTGAATTGTAGTTCATAATCCCCACATGTCATGGGAAGGACACAGGGGGAGACAATTTAGTCATGGGATCGGTTACCTTCATGTGATAGTGAGTTCTCATGAGATCTAATGGTCTTATAAGGGGCTTATCTTCCTTCTCCTCTGCACTTCTCCTTGCTGCCACGATGTGAAGAAGGACATGTTTGCCTCCCCTTCTGCCATGATTGTAAGGTTCCTGAGGCTTCCCCAGTCATGGTGAACTGTGAGTCAATTAAACCTCTTTCCTTTGTAAGTTACCCAGTTTCGGGTATTTCTTCATAGTAGCACATGAGAATGGACCAATACACCTGTCTTGCCACTAAAACCTGTTTCCTGTTTTTGGCCATGCTCTGAGCCCTTATTCTTTCTGTGACCTCAGGAGGATGTATAAGCTGCTGTACCTCATTGAGGGGTTGAGTTTTCATTCTGAAGGCTCTTGGGTATACTCGTTAGATAAATATGTATGCCTTTTCTCCTGCTAATCAATCTGCCTCAAGTCAGCGATTTTTCAGTGAGGAAAATTCTTCCTCCATTGCACTTCTGTTGTGCCTTATTTATGTATGGACTCTTATCATCTCATTCTCTATCAGAAACTCATGTGTCTATTGATTCCTTCTAGAATACAAACTCCACTAGGGCAGAGATCTCCAGGTTCCTCAGGCCCCACATAAGCTCACAATAGACATCCCTTCATTCCCAGGAAGAGAAAATATCATGAAGGTAATTTGTTCTTTTCTTGAATAATTGCTTTTCCCTGAATGTCCATGGCTCTAAAGAAGACCCTTTATTTAGGACCATAATCATGTGAGGCTTTTATTTAAAAACTCTTTATGGGCCGGGCACGGTGACTCTCTTCTGTAATCCCAGCACTTTGGGAGGCCGAGGTAGGTGGATCACCTGAGGTCAGGAGTTTGAAATCAGCCTGGCCAACATGGCGAAACCTCATCTCTACTAAAAATACAAAATTACCTGGGCATGGTGGCGCATGCCTGTAATCCCAGCTACTTGGGAGGCTGAGGCAGGAGAATTACTTGAACCTGGGAAGCGGAGGTTGCAGTGAGCTGAGATCGTGCCATTGCACTCCAGCCTGGGCAACAAGAGTGAAACTCCACGTCAAAAAATAAGTAAATAAATAAATTAATTAAAACTCGTTATGAATGCAATTTCTGTGTAAATGTAACTGGACCCAGGTTCAGCTGCTTGCTGCTGGATAGCTAATGCATAAGAGGTAAGGGCTGGTGAAAGGAAAGGTAGTTCTAGTTGGAGAGCCAGTAAACCAAGAAGATAACCTTGCTTTGCGTGAGGCCGAGAAAGATATTGGAGAAAAATGGCATTTGAACTAACCAGTAAAGAATAACGAGAAGAATGCTAAGTGAAGGAAATAAAAACATTTCACCCCAAGATATATCTCATTGACATACTTTAACTAGTGAACTAGCATTCTAAAGTGCCATCTTATATTTTTAAATTTGCCATAGGATTTTGAAAGGGAAACTTGGCATGGGAGACATGCAGGGATGGTGCAGGGTGCTGAGTCTGTGTGTCTTGTTCCAATGACTATCTTGGGTGTCCAGAGGTTTGGTGGCATTATTTGGACTTCAGCCCAATGATGGTGGACTAAATTGTTCAAGATTCCCCCTAAGCGAGAGGATTCCTCAGGGCTCTGTGCCTGGTTTGTTTCAAGATTAGCCTCTGGAATTTCTTAAGCAAGATTATAATTAGATAAGAGATTAGATAGTATTATCAGAATGGAGTGTGCAGAGAGGGAAGGAATGAAGAGGTGAGAGTGGAGGAAAGCAAGAGAAAGTGGGTGATTTCTAAAATTGAGGTCCACAGTTACATAAGTATCTATAAGTTAAAGAATATGTCTTTTATATTCTTCTCGATGCTTCTAAAAAATCTTAGAAATAAGTGATACTAAAAAAAACCCTGCTAGATGTTTTAGCTCAGAATGTATGAAAAAGATTTTAACAAAATGTCAATAAGGCATAACAATTACACATTTTGATATTTAAAAAGGCAGATCAAAAACTATGATCCACTTTACTCTACCTCAGCCTGCAGGACACTTTTGAAGACAGACACAACTCAAGCCCAGATGACGCCTTGTTCCTTAGAAACAGTGAGTCACTACTAACTGTTTCAAGGTGTACCCAAGTGATGAGAATTAACACAGCTCGCAATGACCTAGGCATTTGGTTAGCTCAATGACCACCCAGGATACATACAATGAATCATAAGCTTCCTCATTTCTCACACTCAAAAACAGGAGCATACTTTCTTTTTTCCTGTCAGCATTCCAGATGATTGACACATGCATTTCTCCACGAGGCCTTAGCCCAATCAGAAGCTCTCCCAAAATGATATCAAGATGAGAAACAGACAAGCGACAGTGGCCCTCCCATGTCACATGATACCCAGAGACTGAAGTCATGTGACACTGAAACCAAGAAAAGGAAAACAAGAGGTGACTCACGTGGGAACACCAGGGTGAGAAAAGGGAAATAATCATTTTCTATATAATGGGATTTTTTACTAGAAAAACACAATAATATGGTTTAGTAATTGCATTTGTGTCATAAAACAAAAACAAGGAAATAATCTTCTCATAATCACAAAGGCTCCTCAGCTGGGTATAAAAGGGGCCATGTAGCAAGGAAGACTCTCAAACTCACGAAACTCACTCTCCTGGAAACCCACCCAGAACCTTCACCCTCTGACACCATGGTCAGCTCCTGTTGTGGTTCCGTCTGCTCTGACCAGGGCTGTGGCCTGGAGACCTGCTGCCGCCCCAGCTGCTGTCAGACCACCTGCTGCAGGACCACCTGCTGCCGCCCCAGCTGCTGTGTGTCCAGCTGTTGCAGACCCCAGTGCTGCCAGTCTGTGTGTTGCCAGCCCACCTGCTGCCGCCCCAGCTGCTGCATCTCCAGCTGCTGCCGCCCCAGCTGCTGTGTGTCCAGCTGCTGCAGGCCCCAGTGCTGCCAGTCTGTGTGCTGCCAGCCCACCTGCTGCCGCCCCAGCTGCTGCATCTCCAGCTGCTGCCGCCCCAGCTGCTGTGTGTCCAGCTGCTGCAGGCCCCAGTGCTGCCAGTCTGTGTGCTGCCAGCCCACCTGCTGCCGCCCCAGCTGCTGCATCTCCAGCTGCTGCCGCCCCAGCTGCTGTGTGTCCAGCTGCTGCAGGCCCCAGTGCTGCCAGTCTGTGTGCTGCCAGCCCACCTGCTGCCGCCCCAGCTGCTGCATCTCCAGCTGCTGCCGCCCCAGCTGCTGTGTGTCCAGCTGCTGCAGGCCCCAGTGCTGCCAGTCTGTGTGCTGCCAGCCCACCTGCTGCCGCCCCAGCTGCTGCATCTCCAGCTGCTGCCGCCCCAGCTGCTGTGTGTCCAGCTGCTGCAGGCCCCAGTGCTGCCAGTCTGTGTGCTGCCAGCCCACCTGCTGCCGCCCCAGCTGCTGCATCTCCAGCTGCTGCCGCCCCAGCTGCTGTGTGTCCAGCTGCTGCAGGCCCCAGTGCTGCCAGTCTGTGTGCTGCCAGCCCACCTGCTGCCGCCCCAGCTGCTGCATCTCCAGCTGCTGCCGCCCCAGCTGCTGTGTGTCCAGCTGCTGCAGGCCCCAGTGCTGCCAGTCTGTGTGCTGCCAGCCCACCTGCTGCCGCCCCAGCTGCTGCATCTCCAGCTGCTGCCGCCCCAGCTGCTGTGTGTCCAGCTGCTGCAGGCCCCAGTGCTGCCAGTCTGTGTGCTGCCAGCCCACCTGCTGCCGCCCCAGCTGCTGCATCTCCAGCTGCTGCCGCCCCAGCTGCTGTGTGTCCAGCTGCTGCAGGCCCCAGTGCTGCCAGTCTGTGTGCTGCCAGCCCACCTGCTGCCGCCCCAGCTGCTGCATCTCCAGCTGCTGCCGCCCCAGCTGCTGTGTGTCCAGCTGCTGCAGGCCCCAGTGCTGCCAGTCTGTGTGCTGCCAGCCCACCTGCTGCCGCCCCAGCTGCTGCATCTCCAGCTGCTGCCGCCCCAGCTGCTGTGTGTCCAGCTGCTGCAGGCCCCAGTGCTGCCAGTCTGTGTGCTGCCAGCCCACCTGCTGCCGCCCCAGCTGCTGCATCTCCAGCTGCTGCCGCCCCAGCTGCTGTGTGTCCAGCTGCTGCAGGCCCCAGTGCTGCCAGTCTGTGTGCTGCCAGCCCACCTGCTGCCGCCCCAGCTGCTGCATCTCCAGCTGCTGCCGCCCCAGCTGCTGTGTGTCCAGCTGCTGCAGGCCCCAGTGCTGCCAGTCTGTGTGCTGCCAGCCCACCTGCTGCCGCCCCAGCTGCTGCATCTCCAGCTGCTGCCGCCCCAGCTGCTGTGTGTCCAGCTGCTGCAGGCCCCAGTGCTGCCAGTCTGTGTGCTGCCAGCCCACCTGCTGCCGCCCCAGCTGCTGCATCTCCAGCTGCTGCCGCCCCTCTTGCTGTGAATCCAGCTGCTGCCGCCCCTGCTGCTGCCTGCGTCCAGTCTGTGGCCGAGTCTCCTGCCACACCACTTGCTATCGCCCAACCTGTGTCATCTCCACCTGCCCCCGCCCCTTGTGCTGTGCCTCCTCTTGCTGCTGAGCTCCTTTCCTGAAACTATCTCCTCCCCTTCAGCTCACTTATCACAGAAGCAGACCTTGTGCATCTTATAGACAACTCAGGAGAGGCCATTCCCACCAACTGTGTGTCCATATACTGGACATATATCTAGGATATATGTCCTGGATATACATCTAGAATATATGTTCCCCACGTTAACCCAAGTGTGAAATCAGATGTTATTTACAGCAAGAAATTAATAGAATTTATCAAGTTTTATACCCTATATTTGTATTTACGGATACCAAGTTCTTCTGTCCCAAACGTGGAAATTCTTGCAGGGTTACTCAGGGCAAGGATGTCTCACTCTCAGATTTGAAAGTCTGATTGTTTCACCCCATATTTCCTTTTACAGCAATGTTTCTGTATCTTATTTTTTCTGCTTCTGAATAAAACTCCACCTTTGTTGCATAGAAATACAATGTTCTTTTTGTGTTGCTTTGTAATGATTGTCCTTAGTTCCTGAGAAATTACACCCAAAACACAACTGAACGAATCCTATTCTTGCTCTCACCTTCAAGAAAATCCCAACATGTAATGAGTTTAAAAAATAAATAAACAATGGCAATACATGGATGCTTCCAAAAGTATTGAAGAAAAATAAAGATTTTTAGTTAAGTTTTTTTATGAATATAGAGAAGGGTTCTATCCCACAGCTAAATTTTCTTAAATATTTTTGAAAGTGTATCTTTCCCTACAACCCCACTCCTCTCTTATTTGCTTTATTCTTCCATCTTCCTCCTCCACCCATGCCCGCTGATCCTGTCATCTTGTTCTGCCCTTATCTCTTTTATCCCACTCTTGTAAAACCAGAGGCTACTCTTTAGGGTTTATCCATCTCTCATGTAATTCAATTTATTACACTCTCAGTTGCTTTAATTTCATCTCCATCCACTAACAACAAAGTAATTACCTTTAGGGAAAATTAATCTTCTGAGAAGTTGGGGAATTGCAGAAAATGTAAAATACTCAAATTTTAATATTTTTCCTACCTTAATGACTTTTCTGTGATGTGTATTTAACAGCATGGTCTTAGGGCACATGGTCTTGTTCAATAAATTCCACAAAAATGAATTTTCATAGAGAAATATGGGGACTTAGAAGAAACGAACTAACAGACTAGTTTGGTTCTTAGGTAAACCCAGAATATGGCCTATAAACTCCATCCTAGGGGAAAATGGTGAAAATAAATTTTACATCAATTGAAGCTAGTAAAAGCAGGAGAAACAGTTAGAAAGTTCTGTACTAAATACATATTCTAGGAGTTAAAGGTCCATTGAATAATGCAGTGGTATTGAATCATGAATCTTTAACTTCAATAGGTTCTACTACATGAACAAACAATAATTTAAACTGTGTAGGGGCATTATTCCTCCACATCACTTACAGCACACAACTCCTGATGGGTCAGAGAAAGTAGGTGAAAATTAAATGAACCTTCAGTTGGTCTCAGCATATGAAATGGGACTTTGAATGCCGTGGGACTGAATGTGGCTTCCTGGTCATAGGGAATAAGTGTCTGAGAAAAAGACATCTATGCCCTGAGCTGTGGGACACTCCATCACTTGTAAGTTGAAAACAAAGCAACAGAAACCACAGGAGACTGCAAAGGAATCACCAGAGAAGTAAGACAACAACTAGTAGAGTGCAAGGTCCAAAATCCCGATGAAGGAAAGAGTGGTCACTTGAAAAATTAAAGGACACTCATAGGTGGGAATTGAACAATGAGAACATTTGGACAGGGCGGGGAATATCACACACTGGGGCCTGTTGGAGGGTGGGAGGCTGGGGGAGGGCTAGCATTAGGAGAAATACCAAATGTTAATGACGAGTTGATATGTGCAACAAACCAACATGGCACATGTATAGCTATCTAAAAGCCTGCAGGTTGTGCACATGTACCCTGGAACATAAGGTATAATTAAAAAAAATTAAAGGACAGAATTTCAGTTCCAGTTGTGTAACTGATAGAAGATTCAACCTCTCTGTAGGAATGACTCTAATAATTAGACAAAACTAAGAAAACAGTTGTTTATGAGCATTGGGAGTTCACTTATGCAGACAGTATTTGAGGGACCATAGTCTCAGAAAAAAATTAAATTCCTTCAGGTGAAAGACAAGATCACCTCCAGCCTCTACAGTTTTTCATATATAATTTCTGAATCTCTGGCATTCAATTTAAAAAATTACCATGCATGCCAAAAAAAATGGCTAAATGAGCAAAATCAAGAAGAAAAGAAAATAGAAACAGAGCCAAGGATGATCTATATATAGGTACTAACACTGACTTTAGAATACTTACAATTAATATATTTGAAATAATAGATTAAAAATGTAAATTTTATTAAAGAAGTATAATCTACTTTTAAAGAGTTTGGTGAAAATTCTAGAACCAAAAATCTCAAAAACTGAAATCAAGAATTCATTAAATAAGTTTAACAGATTAGACAGAAGAGAGGAATAGCAAAATGGAAGTAGAAAATATTCACAGTGGAATATAGAGGGAACAAAAGTTTTAAAATAGAGATAATAGCATAAGACACACTTAGAGCATAGTGAAAAGTCTAAGATACATATAAATTGGAGTCCCAGAAGGAGAGAAGAGAGAATGGAGAAGTAATAAACAAAGAGATACTGGAGGGCAATTTGAAACAATTGATAACTTCAAGTCACAGATTCTAGAATGTCTCTGAACCCAAGCAGAGTGAATAAAAACAAAAACCACATGTAGACATATCAAGGAAAGTTGTTGAAAACCAAAGATAAGGACTTCATGTCTAAAACACCAAAAGCAATGGCAACAAAAGCCAAAATTGACAAATGGGATCTAATTAAACTAAAGAGCTTCTGCACAGCAAAAGAAACTACCATCAGAGTGAACAGGCAACCTACAGAATGGAAGAAAATTTTTGCAATCTACTGACAAAGGGCTAATATCCAGAACCTACAAAGAGCTCAAACAAATTTACAAGAAAAAATCAAACAACTCCATCAAAAAGTGGGCAAAGGATATGAACAGACACTTCTCAAAAGAAGACATTTATGCAGCCAACAGACACATGAAAAAATGCTCATCATCACTCGCCATCAGAGAAATGCAAATCAAAACCACAATGAGATACCATCTCACACCAGTTAGAATGGCAATCATTAAAAAGTCAGGAAACAACAGGTGCTGAAGAGGATGTGGTGAAATAGGAACACTTTTACACTGTTGGTGGGACTGTAAACTAGTTCAACCATTGTGGAAGACAGTGTAGCGATTCCTCAAGGATCTAGAACTAGAAATACCATTTGACCCAGCCATCCCATTACTGGGTATATACCCAAAGGATTATAAATCATGCTGCTATAAAGACACATGCACACGTACATTTATTGCAGCACTATTCACAATAGCAAAGACTTGGAACCAACCCAAGTGTCCAGCAATGACAGACTGGATTAAGAAAATGACAGACTGGATTAAGAAAATGTGGCACATATACACCACATGTACACCTAGATCTAGGTTTGTTGTTTTTTTTTTTTTTTTTTTTTTTTGAGACAGAGTCTCGCTCCATCACCAGGCTGGAGTGCAGTGGCCCGATCTCAGCTCACTGCAACCTCCACTTCCTGGGTTCAAGCAATTCTTCTGCTTCAGCCTCCCAAGTGGCTGGGACTACAGGCACGCACCACCACCCCCAGATAATTTTTGTATTTTTAGTAGTGACAGGGTTTCACCATGTTTGCCAGGATGGTTTTGATCTTCTGATCTTGTCATCTGCCTGTCTCGGCCTCCCAAAGTGCTGGGATTACAGGCGTGAGCCACCACGCCCAGCCCATCATCCAGATTTTAAGTCCCACATGCATTAGGTATTTGTCCTAATGCTCTCCCTCCCCTTGCCCCTCACCCGCCGATTTCCATTTTTTGTTTACCTTCTAAACCCGTTTATACATAGTCTCCTTCAGAATCTTCAGTTATCTCAATTCCTGAGGCTATAGTCCCTTTTCCTGTGTCTACTAGACTACTCATGATAAATTATTTTCTTACATATTTTGTAATATTTGCTTGTGCATTTATCTTATGCAGAAATTGACCCCTGTGGGGCATCCCATGCAATCTGTGTGTGGTTTCTTAGAAGTTTATTTTTCCTTACGCTTAATGCTTTTTTGTATATTTTTTCTTTTGGGGGTTTTTTTCTGTGTGCTCTTCCTTTTGCTCTTGTTTCTGATTATTTCAAGGACATGTACTATTTGGTATCAGCAGTTTCTCACCTTGAGATTCCTCCACTATGCATATAGTGTGAGTTAGGAAGCTTGGTGATATTGCATAGTTTAGTTGTTCATGACTCTATTACCACATAAAATTCCTGTGGGCAGACTAAGATTGTCTTGTCTCCATCTTATGCACAAGAATGCTTTCAGAATGTAACTTTAAGTTTACATTCTTCTCTTTTGACATCAAAAGAGGTCTTGGCATCATGAGAACAATCTGCCCAAATAGCATTCTTAAGAATGTAAATTTTATATAAGGGTCTTACTTTCTAGATCCTGCCTTGTGATAATTTCAGGTCCCATTTCTTGTACCTGCCTGAGTTTTAACCACCAGCCTCCAATTCTGAGGGCATCTAACCAGATGCCAAACCTTCCCACAGGCCACAGGACATCAGCTAGTGTTTGCCATTTGAGCTCCCTCTTAGTTTCTGACAAATGAGAATTTTTCTCTACTTTTCTCAAGTTCAACTACATGATTGATTTTTTTTTAATTTTTGAAGCATTTATATTTACTTGTACCAGGAAGTGGGTCTGTCAGTATCAACTCAGTCAGCTACATTGCCAGAAATTCTTTATTTTCAGAGACCCAAGGAGATGAAAGATTTACCGTGTTAGAAATATTTTTAAATGGTTTTTTATAGTAGACACTCCTATGAAGTAAATTTTACTGTATACTTCAGCGTTTCCTCCAAAAGACCCAAACTCCTCACTCTTATTATAGTAACAGTTGTTAAATTAAGTTTAGTCTAAAGCTGACCCTTTACATATTTTGGGTTTGGCATAAAGGTTTCTCCATGCATAGTAAATTGTAACCTAACCGAATATGTAAACAAACTGTGACATACCATTCCAACAAGTATCCAAGTCCACAGCAGCCCAGTTCTGGTCAATCACAGGGGCCAACTGTTTAAACCATGTTCAACTAAGGCAAACATTGAGCTCTAACCAACCCAGCTATTTCTGTCCCTCACTTTGGTTTTATGTACATCACTTTCCTTTTCCTTTTTTTTCTTTTTTTTTTTTTTTAGATTAGGGTTACTTTTAATAATTGAAGTGTGTGATCATAATATTCAGATATTTAATATTAATATTAAATTAATATTCAGATATTTAATAGAACGTCATATGGTCTCAGTTGCAACTACTCAAATCACTTTCCTTTTTCTATCCATAAATATTTAAACAAATGGCAGCCAAGGAGTTGCTCTGAACCTGTGCTGGTCTGGGAGCTGCCCAATTCATGAATTGTTCTTTGATGAATGAAAATCTGTTAAATTTAATTTGTCTAAATTTTTCTGTTAACATCCCAAAGAAAACATACTTTTCCAATCCTAATTCATTTTATTTTTAAACATTTTTTTCATTTTTGAAAATATTTCAAACTTATAGAATAGTTATAAGAGTAAAGAATTCCTTATGCCATATAGTCTTCACCTAGATTCAACATTTGACCATGCTGGATTTCTCTCTCTCTCTAGAGAGATTACATGGATAGAGATAGACTTATGTCCTAAGACTAAGGACATTTTCATGTATAACCACAGTAAAGATATCAATTAAACTAGATGTTGATGCAATATTATTACCTAATATACATGCTATATCCAAATGTTGCCATTTTTCCAATAATATCCTATCGAGCAATTTTTATCCATGTTCGTACATTGCATTTAGCTATCATATCTCCTTAGTTTATTTAGACCTGAAACACTTGCTTAGACTGTCTTTATATTAGATGGCGCTAATATTTTTGAAGACAGCAGGCCAGTCATTATGTGGAGTATTTCTTAGTCTGAGTTTATCTGATGTTTCCTCATGCTTATATTCAGGTTTTGCATTTTAACAGAAATACTGCATAAGTAATGTGTCCTTTCAGTGTGTGACTTCAGGAGACGCATGCTAGTTTGTCCATTATCAATGCTGCTAACTTTGATCCTGTGATTAAGGGTATGTTCTCAAGTTTCTCCACAGTAAAGTTAACATTTTCCCTTTGAAATTAATAAATAGATATTGGGAAAATATTTTGAAGTGTGCAAATATCCTGCTCCCCATCAAACTTCCACCCAATAACTATAGTATTCATTGATGATATTTACTTGATCGAGTTTTATTATAATGGTTGTAAATGGTGATTTGAAACTCCTTTGTTCCTTCTGCATTTACTCATTGACATTCTACTGTCATGGATAACTTTCTCATCTTCCTTTTTTTTAACTTCTCCATTTAATTCATATCAATATGGACTCATCAGTCCTTAGTTTTATTTGATGGGTTGTAATCTATTACTGCCAATATTCATTTTGGTGCCCAAGCTGTCCCATATTAGGCCAGTGAGAGTTTATTCAGAGTAGCTCCAAATGCCTATTCATATTTTAAAACAATAAGTCATTGGTAACAGTTTCAAATTGAATAAAGGAAATGATACCTGGTGCATACTTTGAAGAAGTCTAGAGAGTCCACTATCTAATGAATATTTATGACTCACAAATAGAATATGTCTTCCTCATTGCACACAGGTAACTAACTCAGAAAGATGAGCTTGTTTTTTTTTAATTTCCCTACTCTAATATCTGCTTCTCTTTGACAGCAAAAGAGATCTTGGCATCATGAGAACAATTTGCCCAAACAGGATCATGGCATGATACACAGATCACAGGTACATACCAGTGACTGAATCCATGTGACGGGCCATCCTGAGAAGACACAGTAGACAAACAAAGAAATAGGTGAGATAATTCTGTGAGAAAATCCAGATTGGAATATCTTAACACACTAGGAAAGGGAAATCATATTTTCCTTCATCTTAAGATATTAAACCAGAAAAACTTAATGATCTAATTTCATGAATAATGTTTCCATAGGTGAGTTTTAAGCTTTCCCTCTACTCTCTAAAGATCTGAGAATTTGAGTCCCTGGAAAAACAGTGACAGCAGACAGATCAACAGGAGAAAAGGCATACAAATTTATTTATGCATATGCAGAGCCTCACAAACTATAAGACTTGAAGAAAGGCCAATGATTGAAGTTTGTATAGCATCAGAATAGGGTCTTGGGGTTTCTTAGGGGAGGTGTCCACAAGCTATGGGAAGGTAAGGGGAAGAAATACATGGTGAACAAAGGCTGTCTTGCTATGTAGGTAAAGTCCTTCAGGCAAAGCCTCTCTAGGGTGATGTCAACTTTTAGCCTCTTTTCCTGTTATATATCTTTCCTGGATGTCTTCAGGCAGATATGGGAACCTCAGAGAAAACCTCTGCTTATAGCTGCTGTTCTCCACAATTCCCCAGTCAACATACCAAAGAATCATATTTTGGGGTTTGGTTTTCTGAGCCCCAACATCTCCATAAGAAAATAAAGTAGGAAATGATTCAGGATATGGTCACAGCAGCTTCAGCAGAGTACAAAAAAGGACAGGTAGCAAAGGGACTTTCAAATTTACTAAGCTCACTGTCTTACTAATATGTATATTTAGAATTGTTATATCTTCTCGTTCAATTGATCCTTTTATTATTATATAATGACCTCCTTTCTCTGTTTTTACTGTTGTTGATTTTAAGTTTGTTTTATCTGCTATAAGTATAGCTACTCCTGCTGGAAAAATAAGCTCATAATGGTCAAAATTGAGACATAGCAGTATAAAAGCCTTGAATTTTAAAGAAAAACATAATAATTATTGAAAGAAAAATAATCATTTGAACATCCAGGCAAATGTCCATGTCAACTAGAAGGAAATAAAACTAGCTTGTTTTCACACATTTTGATGAAAATATCGGAAGATAATAGAGTAACACTCAAGGAAAGAAAATGTGAGGCAAAGATTTTAAATTCAGCCAAACTGAACTTCAGGTATAAAGACCACAAACAAACTATTATAAGCATTAAAAAACCCAGTGAATATTCTCCCCCATGGGTGTATCCTGAAGAATTTATTAACAAGCGAACTTCATAAAATCAAATGACTAAAGATACTGGAAGGACATCTACATGAGGTCTGGATCTATATATATCCTTTGGAACTAAGAACAAGAATGAACAATAAGCCTAAGATAGGAAGTGTGATATATAACAGCTATGTACTGACAATGTCGATATAGCACAACTGCCAAAAGAGGAAGGAAAAGGAGAGCAAATACATAAAGCAGAAGTTTGCTGATTGCCTTATGGGTATTAACCAGGAATTCAAATCTCATGCTCAGGGAGTGAGGAATAAAGAAGTAACTAGATAATTTCAATATTTCTGTAAGCAGAGAATCCACTGACAGTAGCTAAAAAATAGAGCTCATGAGGTATATAAAGGTTAACCATTAGTACAAAATACAAATATTCCTAAATACCAAAAGGCATGCTGAGAAAGAGAGAATTTAAAAGGTGAAAGATTAGAAGTTTAAAAGTGAAAGACAGAGAGATAGAAAGATAGAGACAGAGAGGAGAGAGAGAAATATTTAACAAATATATAAAGATAATTTATTATATATCACTATTATATATAGGTATAATAAAAATGACATAATTAAAGTTAAGCATATTGATTATATCCATACATATAATAGGCTCAACTCACTTTAAAAAAGATTTTCAGATTAGCTTGTGAAAAGGAAAACTCAACATTATGCCATCTATAAAGAGACGCAAGTGAATCAACAAGCATCAGAAGGTTAAAAGTGAAAAGGTAAAGACAGGGATGCATATAATGAAAATGCAAATGGAAGAACGCAGAGGCCACAATTCTTATATCCCACAAGTTAGACTTACATAAAAAGCATTGCAGAAGACAAAGTAGGAAAAGGTATTATGCTAAAGGCTACAATCAACATATAAATACAGAGATAAAACTTCACAAACAGAAGCTACAGGTAATATAAGAATAAAAATGAGACAAGCCAATAATCAAATATTCTAATCTACTATGGAATTAATGAGAGAACCTGTGGAGAAAAAATAATGAGAATAGAGAATAAGTAAATGAAATAATAAGGTAGATCTTATAGGGATTTATTGACTATCACTTGCTTTCAAGTCAAGAATATTATTTTAATAGCAAAAGCCTGGAAACAACCCAGATGCCCATCAGGAGGAGACTGGCTAAGTAACCTATATTATATCCACAAAACAGGATACTTTTTCATTGAAAATGGAGTGAGGAATATGTGAACATACTCCTGTGCAATAAACAATATGTCACCACAAGTGATGAAAAGTGAATTGAAACAAAGCATTTAGAGTATGTGACCACTTATCTAATAAATAAAGAAGATATAAATATGTAAACACAGACACACTTATATTTAAAATAAAGATGTCAAGAAAAACCTTAAATTTAAAAAATGATGATTTATGGGGAAAGGAGAGAATATAAGGAGGGAACAGAAATAGAAGAAAAACCTCCTTCAATATGCCTCATTTTGTAGAATTTATTTTGGAACCATAAAGATTTTGTGTAGGCCAGGCCTGCATCACGCCTGTAATCCCAGCACTTTGGGAGGCCAAAGTGGGTGGATCATGAGGTCAAAAGATCGACACCATCCTGGCCAACATGGTGAAACCTCGTCTCTACTAAAAATACAAAAATTAGCTGGGCGTGGTGGCGTGCACCTGTAATCCTAGCTACTTGGGAGGCAGAGGCAGAAGAATCGCTTGAACCCAGGAGGTGGAGTTTGCCATGAGCCGAGATTGTGCCACTGCACTCTGGCCTGGCGACAGAGCGAGACTCTGTCAAAAAAAAAAAAAAAAAAAAAAGATTTTGTGTAATTACAAAACAAAATTAAATTTAAAAATAATATCTAAATTTTAAAAAAATTGATGATGTACTCATTTTCAAGCATGATGATAAAACCATATGAATAAAGTATTCATCTTGGGTGTTTAACCATCCAGCTGGACACACATAGATAAACACCTTCAGGTTACAGTCGGATGTGCTGAGTTAGAGTGCTTTGCAGCATAATGTCAGCCATAAAGGAGGAGATGAGACTTCAGTAAAATAATAGGCTAAGGGAAACATCAGAGAGGAGAGGGAATCTGGGCTGGAACTTAAAGGAAGAATAAGAATGTATTGCATTTATATGGAAAAAGGAACATTCTAAGGAGATGTAACAGCACAATCGAAGGTGCGGAATTACTATTGCTTATAGTAAGACTCTTACAGGACACAGTCACTTTAATTCACTTCTGTATAAACTCACAGAGAGTACTGAGAACCTCATGTGTTCTTTGAGACTAAAGATCAAGACTATAATTACCAAGCATTCAACAGAAGATCTGGCACGTGGCAAGCACTGTCATACAGTAGCTGTGTATGTTATCTCATTTTTCACTGAAAGTACCTGAAATTTGGCTGACCACGGTGGTTCACACCTGTAGTCCCAGCACTTTGGGAGGCTGAGGCAAGTGGATCACTCGACGCCAGGAGTTTGAGACCAGCCAGGCCAACTTGACAAAACCTCATCACTACTAAAAATACATAGTTAGCCAGGTGTGGTGGCACATGCCTGTAATCCCAGCTACTTGGGAGACTGAGACATGAGAATCGCTTGAGCTGGGAGGTGAAGGTTGCAGTGAGCCAAGATCATGCCATGGTACTCCAGTCAGGGCAACAGAGTGAGACTCTGTCAACAAAAGGAAG
Organism: Theropithecus gelada; assembly: GCF_003255815.1. Classification (NCBI taxonomy): domain Eukaryota; kingdom Metazoa; phylum Chordata; class Mammalia; order Primates; family Cercopithecidae; genus Theropithecus; species Theropithecus gelada. The sequence continues at coordinate 29,144,161 of NC_037684.1, read as the reverse complement.
AAAAGAAAGAAAGGAAGGAAGGAAGGAAGGGCAAGAAAGGAAGGAAGGAAGGAAGGAGAGGAAACTGAAACACATAATGCTTGTTTTGAACCCTAATCTTATGATAATTCAAATTTTTGCCAAAACCTTTCCTTTTATTGTATTATATTTCAGTGCCTATGAACACTTAAGAGTAAGGCTTATCTTTTTTCTGCATAGTGTTGCAACAGGATTTTTTAAATTTTTGTTATTTTATTTTTCCATAAATTATTCAGGTACAGGTGGTATCTGGTTACATGAGTAAGTTCTTTAGTGGTGATGTGTGAGATTTTGGTGCACCCATCACCCAAGCAGTATACACTGCACGATACTTGTAGTCTTTTATCCCTCAACCACTGCCCATTCTTCCCCCAAAATCCATTGTATCATTCTCATGCCTTTGCATCCTCATAGTTTAGCTCCCACATATCAGTGACAACACACAATGTTTGGTTTTCCATTCCTGAGTTACTTCACTTAGAATAATAGTCTCCAATCTCATTCAGGCCACTGCAAATGCTGCTCATTCATTCCTTTTTATGGCTGAGTAGTATTCCATCATACACACACACACACACACACACACACACACCCCACAGTTTCTTTATGCACTTGTTAATTGATGGGCATTTGGGTTGGTTCCATGATTTTGAAATTGTGAATTGTGCTGCTATAAACATGGGTGTGTAAGTATCTTTTTCGAATCATGACTTTTTTTCCTCTGGACATATAGCCAGTAGTGGGATTGCTGGATCAAATGGTAGTTCTGCCATCTGTTCTACTTTTAGTTCTTTAAGAAATCTCCACACTGTTTTCCATAGAGGTTGTACTATTTTACATTCCCATTAGCAGTGGAAAGTGTTCCCTGATCACCACATCCATGCCAATATCTACTGGGTTTTTTTTGTTTTTGTTTTTTTGTTTTTTTCTTTTTTGTTTTATTTTGGCCATTCTTGCAGGAGTAAGGTGGTATCACATTGTGGTTTTGATTTGCATTTCCCCGATCATTAGTGATTCTGAGCATTTTTTCATATATTTGTTGACCATTTGTCTATCTGCTTTTGAGAATTGCCTATTCATGTCCTTATCCCACTTTTTGATGGGATTTTTTTTTCTTACTGATTTGAGTTCATTGTGGATTCTGGATGTTAGTCCTTTGTCAGATGTATAGATTGTGAAGATTTTCTCCCATTCTGTGGGTTGTCTGTTTACTCCGCTGACTGTTTCTTTTCCCATGCAAAAGTTTAATTAGGTCCTAGTCATTTATCTTTGTTTCATTTGCTTTTGGGTTCTTGGTCATGAAATCCTTGCCTAAGTCAATAACTAGAGGGAATTTTCCAATGTTATCTTCCACAGTTTTTATAGCTTCAGGTCTCAGGTTTAAGTCTTTAATCCATCTTGAGTTGATTTTTGTATAAAATGAGAGATGAGGATCCAGTTTCATTCTCCTACATGTGGCTGGCCAATTATCCCAGCACCATTTGTTGAAAATGGTGTCCTTTTCCCATTTTATGTTTTTGTTTGCTTTGTCGAAGATCAGTTGGCTATAAGTATTTGAGTTTGTTTCTGGGTTCTCTGTTATGTTCCATTGATCCCTGTGCCTATTTTTATACCAGTACCACACTGTTTTGGTGCTATGGCCTTACAGTATAGTTTGAAATCAGATAGTGTGATGCCTCCAGATTTGTTACTTTTGCTTAGTCTTTCTTTGGTTATGTGGGCTCCTTTTTGGTTCCATATGAATTTTAGAATTGTTTTTTCCAACTCTGTGAAGAATGATGGTGGTATTTTGATGCAGATGGCATTGAATTTGTAGACTGCTTTTGGCAGTATGATCATTTTCACAATATAGATTCTACTCATTTTGTCAAATGCTTTTTCTGAATCTGTTGAGATGATCATGTGATTGCTGTTTTTAATTTTGTTTGTATGGTGTATCACATTTATTGACTTGCATATGTTAAACCATCCCTGCATCCCTGGTATGAAACCTACTTGATTATGGTGGATTATCTTTTTGATATGCTGTTGGATTCAGTTAGCTAGTATTTTGTTAAGGATTTTAGCATCTATGTTCATCAAGGATATTGATCTGTAGTTTTCTTTTTTGGTTGTGTCATTTTCTGGTTTTGGTATTAAGGGTGATGCTGGCTTCATAGAATGAATTAGGGAGGATTCCTTCTTTCTCTATCTTGTGGAATAGCCTCAAAAGGATTGGTATCAATTCTTCTTTGAATGTCTAGTAGAATTCTGCTGTGAATCTGTCTGGTCCTAGACTTTCTTTTGTTGGTAATTTTTAAATTACCATTCAATCTCACTGGTGGTTATTGGTCTGTTCAGGGTAGCTAATTCTTCCCAATTTAAGTTAGGAGGGTTGTATTTTCCCAGGAATTCATCCATCTCTTCTAGGTTTTCTAGTTTCTGTGTGCAAAGGTGTTCATAGCAGCCTTGAATGATCTTTTGTATTTCAGTGGTGTCAGTTGTAATAGCTCCCGTTTCAATTCTTAGTGAGTTTATTTAGATTTTTTATCCTCTTTTCTTGCTTAATCTTGCTAATGTACCATCATTCAAAGTTGACCAAAGTATTTTTTTTTTAAAATTTCTGTCAATATGAACCTGTGAGTTCCAGTTCATATCCCCATTAGTGCTCAAATAACAAACTTCAAGTTGGTCTCCGGCTACTTTTGATGTGAATCTAGTAGATTTGTTTGTTTTGTATATAATAAGATATTCCAGGTTCATTTGTGTATTTCCTTACCCACACTTATATTCAGCCATTTCTCCAAGGAACCCCCGTTCCCTTGTAGTGAATATGGCATTTGGGACCAAAGACTGAAATGTAAAAATGATGAGTATTACTAAATTGATTATTTTCTCTCAACTTTTTCAGTGTCCCCAACCAGAAAATATTACTTAAAAAATAAAGTATATCAGCGTTTCTACTGATAATTACAGGATTTTACTTAACCTCATATCTTTTTCCCAAATCTCTCTTCTTCCTTGCCAAAAATAATAGTTCCTTGGTGTAATTACTCATTTTCTTTATTACATAATGCTTGCACAACAATCTTGGAATAATATTGCCAATACTAATAACAACAGTATAGTTATTTCAAACAAACTTAACAGGTTTTTGAAAAAACATTTTGGCCTTGGGATAGTTAATTTCTCTGAAGTTATGCCTGGACATACAGTTAGATTCCATTGTTGCTGTGGTGGTTTTAGTGATTTTGAGAGATTTTTAAAATTTAATATTTTTATAAATATGTGAAATATTTATATGGGTGCAAAGTCAAAGCTACAGTAAAAGATACATTCAAAAATAATCTAGTGTCTGTTTCTATCTTCTCTGTTCTATTCCCTCCATCCTCTATGGGTCAACTTTTAAAAAACAAATAGAGGCCATGTGCGGTGGCTCATGCCTGTAATCCCAACACTTTGCGAGGCTGAGGCAGGTGGATCACAAAGTCAGGTGTTCAAGACCAGGCTGGCCAAGATGGTGAAACCCCATCTCTATTAAAAATACAAAAATTAACCAAGCGTGGTAGTGGGCGCCTGTAATCCAGTTACACAGGAGGCTGAGGTGGAGAATTGCTTGAACACGGGAGGTGGAGGTTGCAGTGAGCCGAGATCACACCACTGCACTCCAGCCTGGGTGACAAAGTGAGACTCCGTCTCAAACAACAACAACAACAACAAAACAAAATATGGTTGATTCTTCCATTATTTTTTCTTTGTTTTTCAGCTACATTAAGTTACAATTGACATATACTTAAAATGCACAGTTTGATGTTTTGACAGAAGTCCCTCTTTCCTGTTTTCTCATCTCCTCTCTCTCTATTCTTCTGTCATTTTTTAAAGTGTAAGCAAATATGCTTTCAATATTTATATCCTGGATTTTTAAAACATATTGTTGTAGAACAATTGTACACATTTTTCTCCACTGCTTTATTGTCTCTTAACAATATCTACTGGCAATTAATTTATAGCAGCCTATAGAGACACTCCTTATTCCTTTTGACAGCTGCATAGTACTCCACCATGGGAAGGCATCACAGTTTATTCATCAGTACCCTATTGAAGGACACCCGGTTGTATCCAGTATTGTTGTAGGTTTTAGTTTTTTTCCCAAATAGAACTGTTATGAATCATCTTGTGCAACATCTTTCATATATTTACCTGAGTATCTTTGAGATATTTTATGGAATTGGGATAGCTGAGTCAAAGAATAAGTCTGCTAGTTATTTCCAAACCTTCACAAGAAAAATGCGAGCATGCCTATTTTCACATCATCTCACTTCCAGAGAATGCTGTCAGATTTTGCATTTTTGACAATCTAACAGGTGAGAAGTGTCATACCATATTATTTCATTTCTCTTATAATGCATGAGATTGAGTATATTTATATGGTGGTGAAATATTTGCATTTTATTTTTCCATTAGGCTGTTGGTCTGTTTTCTATCTATTTTCAGAAGTCTTTTTTCCTTCTTCTTCTGTCACCCACACTGGAGGGCAGTGGTGCAATTTTGGCTCACTGCAACCTCCACCTCCTGGACCCAAGCAATCTTCCCACCTCAGCTTCCCGAGTAGCTGGGACCACAGATGCATGCCACCTCGCCAATTTTTTTCTTCTTTTTTTGTGGTTTTTTTTTTGTAGAGATGGGGTTTTACCAAGTTAACCAAGTTGGTCTCAAACTCTTAAACTCAAGTAATCCGCCCACCTTGGCATCCCAGAGTGCTGGGATTACAGGTGTAAGCCACCGTGTCTGGTCTCAGAAGTCTTTTATATATTATTAACCCTTTTTCTGTGATATATATTGTGAGTCTGTTTTTATTATTTAGTCATTTGTGTTTTTACTTTGTTTATGATGGTTTCTTATCATGCATCTTTTTTTTTTAAATTTTTACTTTAAGTTCTGGAATACATGTGCAGAATGTGCAGGTTTGTTACATAGTTATACATGTGCCATGATGGTATGCCGCACCTATCAATCCGTCATCTAGGTTTTAAGCCCTGCATGCATTAGGCATTTGTCCTAATGCTCTCCCTACCTTTGTCCCCCACCCCCCAACAGGCTCCGGTGTGTGATGTTCCCCTCCCTGTGTCCATGTGCTCTCATTGTTCAACTCCCACTTAGGAGTGAGAACATACCATGCGTCTTTTTAATTATAAATAATTGTTTTTAAATACCAGCAGGGATTTAATTGCAAAATGTGCATGTGCAAAATGTTCCTTGAACACTCTAGGAGAGACGCACTTTCCCTATTATAGACCGTGTGACTTCAATCTATCTGGGCCTCAAGTACCTTGGAGGTAAAGAATTCAGAAAAAGTGTGTCTACATCATAGAATCTTTGTGAAGTATAAGCAAGATAACAATTATAGAGGACTCAGAAAATTCCTGACAGGTAGTAAGCACTCAACAAATTAGAACTATTAGTATTGTTTCATCTTTCACTGGGAGTGCACAGATTAAATACGTAATTGTTATTTTGTTCACTAATCACACAATTCTCTAAATAGTTGCTAAACCCTTTCCTATACATGTTTCTTATTTGTCTTGTTTAAGCATCTGTAGGACAGAAATTAAAGCTTGATTTCATTTCTCCGTGTATCAGGCAAAATATCTCCAACATACATTGTGAGAGAAAACAGCTTTTGAGTACGAGAAAATATACTTTCAATAACACTTCAGTTAAACATATTCATTGGGTATCTTGACTTACCAACAAAATAGAACAGAAATGTTCCCTATGATCCACATCTTTGAAGAACATGCCAATAATAATTTATAAAGGGACCCATCATGCTGACGTATTTTTACTTTTAAAAGCAATGAATCATTGCAGTATATCTGTTTCAAGCTGAATAGATTCAATAACATGAAACAGACAGGAATCTCAGTGGGATCTTTTCCATCTCACTGACTAGTCACAAAATTCAAAGGAATCACAGTGTTCCTCATTATACAAAAGTTACCTCCCATCACCCCCCAAATCTTTCATCCCATTTTCCTACCCACATTCTATGTGATTTATTTTTAACCTCTTTGAGAGCAGAGGAGATTTAGTCATCATAAAATCTATTCTCAACTTATTATCCAGGAGTCAAATAAATAAAGAATTAACACTTATGGAATCCAATCAAACAATGTCATGTAATGGGTCTACACATCAGAAGACACATCAGATGAAGGAAGGAGAATGAGAGCTGATTCACTTGGCTTAACCAAATTGGATAGCTCAGAATACAACAGGAAAAGGAAATGGTGCCTTTTCTATTTATAGAAATATTTACCACATAAGCACAACTATCTAATTTACTGAAAAAGAGCTGATTCTCTATTAGTAATGTGCAAACCACAAGATTATTCACATGGTCATAGTAGCTCTCAGCAGGGTATAAAAAGCAAAAGAGAGAGCAAGGAGAGATCAAACTCAGAAAACTCACTCTCCTAGAAACCCACCGAGAACCTCCACCCTCTGACACCATGGTCAGCTCCTGTTGTGGTTCCGTCTGCTCTGACCAGGGCTGTGGACTGGAGACCTGCTGCCGCCCCAGCTGCTGCCAGACCACCTGCTGCAGGACCACCTGCTGCCGCCCCAGCTGCTGCGTGTCCAGCTGCTGCAGGCCCCAGTGCTGCCAGTCTGTGTGCTGCCAGCCCACCTGCTGCCGCCCCAGCTGCTGCATCTCCAGCTGCTGCCGCCCCAGCTGCTGTGTGTCCAGCTGCTGCAGACCCCAGTGCTGCCAGTCTGTGTGCTGCCAGCCCACCTGCTGCAGGACCACTTGCTGCCGCCCCAGCTGCTGTGTGTCCAGCTGCTGCAGGCCCCAGTGCTGCCAGTCTGTGTGCTGCCAGCCCACCTGCTGCCG
>NC_037684.1:28448873-28462089 GCF_003255815.1 Theropithecus gelada | reverse complement strand
CCAAAAAAAAAAAAAAAAAAAAAAAAAAAAAAAAAAAAAATATCTGATTAGGTATATATAGTTTGAAAGAGATGGTGTTTCCTTGACTGAGCATCTTGAGAAATCAAGATTTAGTTGACAATTAGACATGAGAATAGAGAGCTAGAAGACCTTGCATAAACTGATTGATCAAGCGAATAGATACACCAATTATGTTTACAGGAACAGAAAATAAAAGAGACCAACAGAGAATAGATAATAAGGCTGATGGTTTTAAAAAAAAAAAAAAAAAAAAACAGGAAGATTACAAATGACTTATACTGTCTGGATGCGATGGCTCATGCCTGTAATCCCAGCACTTGAGCTGGGGAGGTCAAGGCTGCAGTGAGCCTAGGTAGTGCCACTGCACTTCAGCCTGGGCACAAGAGTGAGAGAGACCCTGTCTCCAAAAAAAAAAAAAAAAAAAGATTTGATCGTAGCCTCATATATGATTTGACTGCCCTCTTGTGGTAATTTACATTTGTCAGTAGTTTAGGGAGACTTGCCTGTATACCAGGATATACAAATTTATGCAAGTACCAAGACAGTTTAATTTCCAGTTTTAAACTTTTCACTTGTGGTAAAACCTTATCCCTTTCCTAAAATATTACTCAAAATCATTATCTCTGTTTACTTTTTTTAAAATAGAAAATAAGCCTAAGAAAGAATTAATTAAAGTTCTGATTCAGAGGGGATATGATTCGGATCCTGTGAAGGCCTGGAAAGAAGCCCAGCAAAAGGTAATCTTGAGTGGCACTTTTCTGTATTGTTAAAGACTATGTATTGTATAATGTTTACGTTTCACATTTTCTAATAAAGCTAGATTTTAATTCATCCTTTAGGTTCCAGATGAAGAAGAAAATGAAGAGAGTGACAATGAAAAGGAAACTGAAAAGAGTGACTCTGTAACAGATTCTGGACCAACCTTCAACTATCTTCTTGATATGCCCCTTTGGTATTTAACCAAGGAAAAGAAAGATGAACTCTGCAGACTAAGAAATGAAAAAGTGAGTTGATGGTAGGATGGTACATGCTGCTTAGTTTTGTTCTAATGGTAAAAGTAAAATTTGTATATTGCATGAAAATGCTGCTTGTGTACATATATTAACTCAATTTTGTAATTATGAAGGAACAAGAGCTGGACACATTAAAGAGAAAGAGTCCATCAGATTTGTGGAAAGAAGACTTGGCTACATTTATTGAAGAACTGGAGGTGTGTAGTTTATAATGCCCATGTTAGAATTTTTATTAATGAAATAGTATATTCCAGCAATACCTTTGTCAACATAGTTAACAATTGGCAATAAAAAGAAAATGAGAGGCATAAGGACAAATTCAAAATAACATATAAAAGAACAGATTATTGGCCAGGCACGGTGGCTCACGCTAGTAATCCCAACATTTTGGGAGGCTGAGTTGGGCAGATCACTTGAGGTCAGGAGTTCAAGACCAGCCTGGCCAACATGGTGAAACCCCATTTCTACTAAAAACACAAAAATTAGCCAGGCATGGTGGTGCATACCAGCTACTCAGGAGGCTGAGGCAGGAGAATTGCTTGCACCAGGAGGCAGAAGTTGCAGTGAACTGAGATCGCACCACTGCACTCCAGCCTGGGCAACACAGCAAGACTCTGTCTCAAAAAAAAAGAAAAGGCCAGATTGTTAAATACTACTTAGAATACAAGGCCAGACGCGGTGGCTCACCTATAATCCCAGCACTTTGGGAGGCCAAGGCGGGCCGATCACCTGAGGTTGGGAGTTTGAGACCAGCCTGACCAACATGAAGAAACCCTGTCTCTACAAAAATTGCAAAATTAGCCAGGCGTAGTGGCACATGCCTGTAATGCCAGCTACTTGGGAGGCTGAGGCAGGAGAATCACTTGAACCCAGGAGGCGGAGGTTGCGCCATTGCACTCCAGCCTGGGCAACAAGAGTGGAATTCCGTCTCAAAAAATAATGCTATTTAGAATACCGTAAATGATACCAGGAGACTGCCCAGACGTTTTTGGACAAAAAAAGGAAAGAGCAGGAGTTGATTTTTGATAAAGGGAAGAACATATTAGGACTGAGAAGATAAAAAGAGCTTAAATGTGGAAGAAGACCACCAACCCAGTCCCCCAAGTCAACTTAAAAGAACAAAGCTGGCCGGGCATGGTGGCTCATGCCTGTAATCCTAGCACTTTGGGAGGCTGAGGCAGGCGGATCACCGGAGGTCAGGAGTTCAAGACCAGCCTGGCCAATATGGTGAAACCCTGTTTCTACTAAAATACAAAAATTAGCCGGGCATGATGGTGGGTGCCTGTAATCCCTGCTACTTGAGAGGCCGAGATGGGAGAATTGCTTGAACCCAGGAGATGATGGTTGTGGTGAGCCGAGATAGCCTGGGCAGCTGAGTGAGACTCCATCTCCAAAAAAAAAAAAAAGAACAAAGCCACAGGGCATGGTGGCTCATGCCTGTAATCCCAGCACTTTGGGAGGCTTAGGTGGGCAGATCAGTTGAGATCAGGAGTTCGAGACCAGCCTGGCCAACATGGTGAAACCCTGTCTCTACTAAAAATACAAAAATTGGGTGTGTTGGCATCCGCCTGTGATCCCAGCTACTCAGGAGGTTGAGGCACAAAAATTGCTTGAACCCAGGAGGCGAAGTTGCAGTGAGCTGAGATGGCGCCACTGCACTCCAGCCTGGGTGACAGAGCAAGACTCCATCTAAAAAAAAAAAAAAAAAGGAGAAAGCAGGGCTATCCAGATGGTTTCAGAAGAGTCTTTGTTACTTAAATCTTCCTAATAACATTTGTTTCTCAACATTATTTTAACGTAAGAAAAAAGGCCAGCACTGTGGCTCACACCTGTAATCCCAGTGTGCTTTGGGAGGCTGAGGCAGGAGGATCACTTGAGATTTAGGAGTTCAAAACCAGCCTGGACAACCTAGGAAGACCTAATCTCCACAAAAATTTTTTTTAAATAGCCAGGCATGGTGGTATGGGCCTATAGTCTCAGCTACTCCAGAGGCCAAGGTGGGAGGGTCACTTGAGACCGGGTGTTCAAGGCTTCAGTGAACTATGATCACATGCCACTGTACTCCAGCCTGGGTGACAGAGCATAACTCTGTCTCAAAAAAAAAAACAAAAACAAAAACAACACCAAAAATGTTATTTCTTAAATTCAACAAGCAAATTTGTATTATTGCACTTCAGTATAGATGCCTAGCTGATTGTAATCAGTTGGTTGGATAAGTATGCATCACTTCCTTTCATATTTTGTATGTGAGTTTACAAATATATATGTATATACATGTTTTATTCTTAGTTTCTCCTTTGTTTTCCTCAAAAAGGTTAAGTGGTAGAAACAGGAATAAAACCCAGTCTTCTGTCTCCACACCTTCCTTTTCAAGGTGTGCTTTAATTACATCTTCACTATTGTTGATAGTATACTAGGTTATAGAGCAATTTATCACAAGTTTTAAGATGTAACAAAGTGAAATCAGTTTAACTGTTGACCGTTTAGATACTGTAATGTTTTTGTTAACATATAAACTTGCTTTCTTATATCCCTTCTGTAGGCTGTTGAAGCCAAGGAGAAACAAGATGAACAAGTTGGACTTCCTGGGAAAGCGGGGAAGGCCAAGGGGAAAAAAACACAAATGGCTGAAGTTTTGCCTTCTCCACGTGGTCAAAGAGTCATTCCGCGAATAACCATAGAAATGAAAGCAGAGGCAGAAAAGAAAAATAAAAAGAAAATTAAGGTAATACTCTCGCCGTGGCTCACACCTGTAATCCCAGCACTTTGGGAGGCCAAGGTGGGTGGATCACTCAAGGTCAGTGGTTCAAGACCAGCCTGGCCAACATGGTGAAACCCTGTCTCTACCAAAAATAAAATTAGGCGGGCATGGTGGCAGGTGCCTGTAATCCCAGCTACTTGGCAGGCTGAGGCAGGAGAATTGCTTGAACCCAGGAGGCGGAGGTTGCAGTGAGCCAAAGTCACACCATTGCATTCCAGCCTGGGCAACAGAGCGAAACTCTGTCTCAAAAAAAAAAAAAAAAAAAAAGGCCGGGCGCGGTGGCTCAAGCCTGTAATCCCAGCACTTTGGGAGGCCGAGACGGGCAGATCACGAGGTCAGGAGATCGAGACCATCCTGGCTAACACGGTGAAACCCCGTCTCTACTAAAAATTACAAAAAACTAGCCGGGCGAGGTGGCGGGCGCCTGTAGTCCCAGCTACTCGGGAGGCTGAGGCAGGAGAATGGCGTGAACCCGGGAGGCGGAGCTTGCAGTGAGCCGAGATCTGGCCACTGCACTCCAGCCTGGGTGACAGAGTGAGACTCTGCCTCAAAAAAAAAAAAAAAAAAAAAAAATGGTAATACTCTTAAAAACATTATGCATAGGCCGGGCGCGGTGGCTCATGCCTGTAATCCCAGCACTTTGGGAGGCCGAGGCGGGCAGATCACAAGGTCAGGAGATCGAGACCACGGTGAAACCCCGTCTCTACTAAAAATAGAAAAAATTAGCTGGACGCGGTGGCCGGCGCCTGTAGTCCCAGCTACTCGGGAGGCTGAGACGGGAGAATGGCGTGAACCCGGGAGGCGGAGCTTGCAGTGAGCCGAGATTGCGCCACTGCACTCCAGCCTGGGCCACAGAGCGAGACTCCGTCTCAAAAAAAAAAAAAAAAAAAAAACATTATGCATAAAATATTGATGCATACCTCCACTTAAAATTGAAAAAAAAGTATACTTTTTTTTTTTTTTTTTTTTTTTGAGATAGAGTCTCGCCGTGTCACCCAGGCTGGAGTACAATGGCAGGATCTCAGCTTACAGCAACCTCCGCCTCCCGTATTCAAGCGATTCTCGTGCCTCAGCCTCCCAAGTAGTTGGGGGCACATCACCACACCCAGCTAATTTTTGTATTTTTAGTAGAGGCGGGGTTTCACCATCTTGGCCAGGCTGGTCTCGAACTCCTGACCTCAAGAGATCTGCCCGCCCCAGCCTCCCAAAGTGTTGGGATTACAGGCGTGAGCCACAGCTCCCGGCCAAAAATGTATAAAATTTCTAATCCCATAGTTCAGAATTTATTCTATATCCAACCCTAACTTTGCTGTCTTTTAGAATGAAAATACTGAAGGAAGCCCTCAAGAAGATGGTATGGAACTAGAAGGCCTAAAACAAAGATTAGAAAAGAAACAGAAAAGAGAACCAGGTATTACAACATTTTTAGGAAAATGGTATAAAGCGAAGATTAAATTAATTGTTACCTAGTACATTCCACATAGATGTTCAAAACCTTTTTGTTGAATTGAATTGAGAAATGTGAAAGAGGACTGTATCTGAATTCTACTTGGACATCTTTTTTTTATTTGAGACAGAGTTTCGCTCTTCTGGTCCAGGCTGGAGTGCAATGGCACAATCTCGGCTCACTGCATCCTTCACCTCCTGGGTTCAAAGGATTCTCCTGCCCCAGCCTCCCGAGTAACTGGGGTGACAGGCATGCACTACCACGCCTGGCTAATTTTTGTATTTTTAGTAGAGACGGGGTTTCACCATGTTGGTCAGGCTGGTCTTGAACTCCTGACCTTGTGATTCGCTCCCCTCCGCCTCCCAAAGTGCTGGGATTATAGGCATGAGCCACTGCACCTGGCCTGGACCTCTTTAATACTGTCCTTGGGATTTGATTCATTGTAGAAAATATTTTGTAATGAAGTAGTTCGTTAATTTGAATTCCTGAACTGGGATCTAAGAAAATACCCAGTTTATTAGATTTCATTTTCTAGCCACTTATGAGGTTCTAGTATATAGTTTCTTAAGGAAAGTGACCACATATTAGTCATGTTTGTATTATATTATCTCTAGAGTTCAACATCATGCTTCGGATATAGGTAATGTTCACTCAATGAACTAAATAGAATTAACAATTCTTTTAATCATTTGATAATGCCTTTACTGTCTACTTTTTTTGAAACATCTTTATTGAGATATTCGCATGCCATATTTGCCCATTTAACATATGCCATTTGGCTGGGCGCCATGGCTTATGCCTTAATCCCAGCACTTCAGGAGGCTGAGGCTGGCGGATCACTTGAGGTCAGGAGTTTGAGACCAGCCTGGCCAACATGGTGAAACCCCATCTCTACTAAAAATACAAAAATTAGTTTGGTGTGGTGGTGTGTGCCTATAGTCCCAGGTACTCGAGAGGCTGAGGCATGAGTTTCGCTTGAACCCAGGAGACAGAGGTTGCAGAGAGCCAAGACTGTGCCATTGCACTCCAGCCTGGGCGACGGAGCAAGACTCCAACTCAAAAAAAAATAAAAGTAAAGTATGCCATTCAGTGGTTTTAGTATAGACACAGTTTTAGTACAATTTATCACACCCCAAGAAAACTGAACTCATTAACATTCATTTGCCATTTGCCACCAACTCCTTGCCCCACTAGGCAACCACTAAAAAATCTACTAAAAATCTGCAGTCTCTAGATTTTCCTATTCGGGGCATTTCCTACAAATTGAATCATATAATATGTGGTCTTTTGGAGATGACTTATTTACTTAACATAATATTTTCAAGGGTAACCCATGTAGTAGCCCATATATTAGTACTTCATTCTTTTTTTTTTGAGACAGAATTTTGCTCTGTCGCCCAGGCTGGCATGCAGTAGTAATGAGATCTCGGCTCACTGCAACCTCCACCTGCTAGGTTCAGGCAATTCTCCTGCCTCAGCCTTACGAGTAGCTAGGATTACAGGCACGCACCACCATGCTAATTTTTGTATTTTTAGTAGAAACAGGATTTCACCAAGTTGGCCAGGCTGGTCTAGAACTCCTGACCTCAAGCAGTCCACCCACCTCGGCCTCCCATTTTGCTAAGCCCATGAAGGTAGACTTCTGTGTTTTATTCTAAGCATTTTATAGTTTTAGCTCTTACATTTAGGTCTGTGATCCACTTTGAATTAGTTTTTGTATATGGTGTAAAGAAGGTGTCCAACCTGATTCCTTTGCAGGTAGATATCCAATTATTTCAGTACCATATGTTGAAAAGGCTTCTTTCCGCAATGTTTGTCTTCACCCTTGTCAAAAATCAATTGACTATAAATGTTAAGGTTTACTTATGGACTCTCAATTCTGTTCCATTGATTGAGCTATGTATCTGTCCTTGAGTATCTACTTTTTTTGAGACAAGGTTTCACTCTGTTGCCCAGGCTGGTCTTGAAATACTGGCTCAAGCAATCCTTCTATCTCGGCCTCCCAAGGAGCTGAGACTATAGGTGCTCACCACCATGACTGGCTAATTTCTAAAAATTTTTTGTATTTTGTAGAGACAGTCCTTTTTTCTTTTTTTTTTCTTTTTTTTTTTTTTTCTTTTTTTCTTTTTTTGAGACAAGATCTCACTCTGTCTCCCAGGCTGCAGTATAGTGGCATGATCATAGCCCACTGTAGCCTCGACCTCCTAGGCTCAAACAGTCCTCCCACCTCAGCCTCCCTAGTGGCTAGAACCACAGGCACACTCCACTATGCCCACTGATGTCTGTATTTTTTGTAGAGATGGGGTTTGGCCATGTTGTCTAGGCTGGTCTTGAGCTCCTGAGCTCAAGCGATGCACCTACCTCACCCTCCCAAAGTGCTGAGATTATAAGTGTGAGCCACCGCACCCAGCTAAGACAGGGTCTTCTATCTTACCCCAGCTGATCTCAAACCCCTGGGCTCAAGTAATCCTCCTGCCCCAGCCTCCCAAAATGTTGGGATTACAGGCATGAGCCACTGTGCCCGGCCACATTGTATTTATTTATAAGATTAAGTGACCAAGCTATATGCACCACAAAAACAGGGACCATATCTGTTTCTTTTCACGATTGTATTCTCAGAACTATCACAGCGGTTAATAAATTTGAAGCATAGATGGATGATAGATGGAGAAAAGTGAGTCTAAGAATATATAAAGGTGGTTGATTTCTATCTCTCCTCTAGGTACAAAGACAAAGAAACAAACTACATTGCCATTTAAGCCAATCAAAAAAGGAAAGAAGAGAAATCCCTGGTCTGATTCAGAATCAGATAGGAGCAGTGACGAAAGTAATTTTGATGTCCCTCCACGAGAAACAGAGCCACGAAGAGCAGCAAGTAAGGAAAACTAAGGAACATTATAGATAAGCTGTAAGAGTGGAATGGCCAATATACTTCAGGGTACTTTGCCCCAGAAATTACTGTGTCTTAATAGAGCAGTAAATTAAAGTAAGTTAAAGCTTTGAAACACTGAAGCATCTTTCAGGAGATTAAAAACTAAAATATTCATGAAATGTTATATCGACCTATGAATTAAGTGTTTCTCCTACTACCCTCTTTGATTTTTTTGTATATGATTTTTTTACTAGCAAAAACCAAATTCACAGTGGATTTGGATTCAGATGAAGATTTCTCAGATTTTGATGAAAAAACTGATGATGAAGATTTTGTCCCATCAGATGCTAGTCCACCTAAGACCAAAACTTCCCCAAAGTAAGTATCTTATCTAATATGGGTTTTTGTCATGATTGTTTCTAATATATTGTTTTTTGCTTAACACCTTTAGAATTGGTTGTCAGGATTTTTTTTTTTTTTAATTCTAGACTTACTAACAAAGCTCTGAAACCACAGAAAAGTGCTATGTCAGGTATGTATTTAAGTAAAAGTAGTGAGACATCTGCCTTACTGGGACACTCAGATCCAACTGGGTTCTAATCCTGGCTACATTATCCAAGTACTTCCTTTGGAAATAAATTTGAGTTCTTAATAACATTATGTTGACACTGTTTGTTGGGTTTAGTTTCACATGTAAATAGGTACTGCATTCAGTATACTAAAAGTAATCATAGTGCTTGCCAGGTACTTTGCTAGGTGCTAAAGATACAAAAAATAAAAACTGTTCTTGCTGATAAAAAATTCAGAAATTAGAACAAAGTTTTAAGAGTATGTTTTAGGCTGGGCATGGTGGCTCACACCTGTAATCCCAGCACTTTGGGAGGCCGAGGTGGGTGGATCACCTGAGGTCAGGAGTTCGTGACAAGCCTGGCTAACACAGTGAAACCCTGCCTCTACTAAAAATACAAAAAATTAGCCAGGCGTGGTGGCGGGCACCTGCAGTCTCAGCTACTCGGGAGGCTGAGGCAGGAGAATGGTGTGAACCCGGGAGGTGGAGCTTGCAGTGAGCTGAGATCAAGCCACTGCACTCCAGCCTGGGCGACAGAGCAAGACTCCATCTCAAAAAATAAAAAAAAGCATGTTTTAAATATTCCAGAAAAGTCACATATTTGGTGTTTAAATAGGAATTCATACCAAGCACAAAGCAGAAAATGGATTTTCATGTGTTGGCTTAAATGTACTATTTTCCTTTCCATTTGAAATGATAGACCTTGAAGCTGATGATGCTAAGGACAGTGTACCACTGTCTTCAAGCCCTCCTGCTACACATTTCCCAAATGAAACTGAAATTACAAACACAGTTCCTAAAAAGAATGTGACAGTGAAGAAGACAGCAGCAAAAAGTAAGCCTAAATCTTTGAGATGGGTTAATGTTGCAATTAACTAACTGGTTTTCATGTGGCAATTTCAATTTTTTATTGCCAAAACTTACTGTTGATATTACAAATTAAACCTTTTCCAAATGGAAGCAATTTCTTTTAGATCTTTATAATCAAAATTAGTAGTCAAGGCTGGTCCTGATTGTTCAGTTACAGATCAAACTCCTTGTTCTACTCTTTTCCCTCCTTCTCACTACTGCACTTAACTAGTCAAAACACAAAACAAAACAAAAGCCAGGCAGAGTGGCTCATACCTGTAATCCCAGCGCTTTGGGAGGCTAAAGCAAGAGGATCGCTTGAGGCCAGGAGTTCAAGGCTGCAGTGAGCTATGATCAAGCCACTGCACTCCAGCCTGAGTGAGAGAGTGAGACCCTGTCCAAAAATAAGGTAGTCCAAATGTTTAAAATCAGCGTGTTTCTCTCAGTACCAGGCTTCATCTAGTTCATTTCTATGACAAGGATAGGATTTATAAGCAATTGCAAATGTTTAATGTAAAACATATTCTTAAAATTGAATGTTTAAGGCTGGATACAGTGGCTCATGCCTGTAATCCCAGCACTTTGGGAGGCCAAGGTGGGTGGATCACCTGAGGTCAGGATTTCGAGACTAGCCTGGCCAATATAGTGAAACCTCATCTCTACTAAGAATACAAAATTAGCCAGGTGTGGTGGCACATGCCTGTAGTCAGCTACTCGGGAGGCTGAAACGGGAGAATCGCTTGAACCCAGGAGGCAGAGGCTACAGTGAGCTGAGATCGTGCCACTGCATTCCAACCTGGGCGAGATAGAGCAAGACGCTATCTCAAAAAAAAAAAAAAAAAAAAATAGAATGTTTAAGAATACTTTGATTCTCTATTTTCACCTCTCTTAGATTGTCTTTTCCTATGTTAAATATACACAGTCATCACATTGCTGAAGAAAGTTCACAATGAGAACAATTCATCTAAGAGTGGCTGTGACTAGGTCGGGCGCAGTGGCTCATGCCTGTAATCCCAGCACTTTGGGAGCCCAAGGCAAGTGGATCACCTGAGGTCAGGAGTTTGAGACCAGCTTGACCAACATGGTAGAACCCCATCTCTACTAAAAATACAAAAAATTAGCCAGGTGTGGTGGCACGTGCCTGTAATCCCAGCTACTCAGGAGGCTGAGGCAGGAGAACCGCTTGAACCCAGGAGGCAGAGGTTGCAGTGAGCCAAGATAACGCCATTGCACTCCAGCCTGGGCGATAGAGTGAGACCCCATCTCAAAAAAAGAGCGGCTGTAACAAATGCCTGTATTGAATTGCAGGTCAGTCTTCCACCTCCACTACCGGTGCCAAAAAAAGGGCTGCCCCTAAAGGAACTAAAAAGGAACCAGCTTTGAATTCTGGTATCTCTCAAAAGCCTGATCCTGCCAAAACCAAGATTCGCCGTAAAAGGAAGCCATCCACTTCTGATGATTCTGACTCTAATTTTGAGAAAATTGTTTCGAAAGCAGTCACAAGCAAGGTGAGTGTTGATTCTAGTCAGTCCTTTTGCTGTAGGTGTTCTGAAACACGTAACTAAGCCATTGCTCTTAATAATTTGGCATGTCTTTAAGAAAATTAACTTTCATAATCTGTTAGCTTTTACTGTACATATTTAGTTTTAACAAAGTTAAATAATGTCACTTATTTGGGCAATGGAAGAGTTGGCTTTAGATCTGCTTTTTATTACTTAGTAGAAAGTAGAAAACTCCTTGAATGTAGTGTCTTGATACATTTTTTTAACATTACAATTATGTCGTCAGATTTACATTGTACAAGTTACCTGGGCTTTTCTCTTTTAGAAATCCAGGGGGGAGAGTGATGACTTCCATATGGACTTTGACTCAGCTGTGGCTCCTCGGGCAAAATCTGTGCGGGCAAAGAAACCTATAAAGTACCTGGAAGAGTCAGATGAAGATGATCTGTTTTAAAATGTGAGGTGATTATTTTAAGTAATTATCTTACTGAGCCCAAGACTGGTTTTAAAGTTACCTGAAGCTCTTAACTTCCTCCCCTCTGAATTTAGTTTGGGGAAGGTGTTTTTAGTACAAGACCATCAAAGTGAAGTAAAGCCCAAGTGTTCTTTAGCTTTTTATAATACTGTCTAAATAGTGACCATCTCATGGGCATTGTTTTCTTCTCTGCTTTGTCGGTGTTTTGAGTCTGCTTTCTTTGGTCTTTAAAACCTGATTTTAAGTTATTCTGAACTGTAGAAATAGTTATCTGGTCACTTCAGCATAAAGCAGTGTGTTTATTAACCATCCACTGTGCTAAAACTAGAGCAGTTTGATTTAAAAGTGTCACTCTTCCTCCTTTCCTACTTTCAGTAAATATGAGATAGAGCATAATTCTCTGTTTTATCTTAGTTTTATACATAATTTACCATCAGACAGAACTTTATGGTTCTAGTATAGATACTCTACACTCAGCCTCTCATGTGCTAAGTTTTTCTTTAAGCAATGAGAAATTGCTCACATTCTTCATCTTCTCAAATCATCAGAGGCTGAAGGAAAACACTTTGGCTGTGTCTATAACTTGACACAGTCAATAGAATGAAGAAAATTAGACTAGTTAGGTTATTATTTCAGCTCTTGACCTGTCCCCTCTGGCTGCCTCTGAGTCTGAATCTCCCAAAGAGAGAAACCAATTTTAAGGGGCACTGGATTGCAGAAGACTTGGGGACAACATTTGCTCCAAGATCTTAAATGTTATATTGATAACCATGCTCAGCAATGAGCTATTAGATTTATTTTGGGAAATCTCCATAATTTCAATTTGTAAACTTTGTTAAGACCTGTCTACATTGTTACATGTGTGTGACTTGAGTAATGTTATCAGTGTTTTTGTAAATATTTACTATGTTTTTCTATTAGCTAAATTCCAACAATTTTGTACTTTAATAAAATGTTCTAAACATTGCAACCCATAGAATGCCTCTTTTAAAACACACACTACACCTTTTCCTTATTCTAAAATATAGTCTTCACTTCCCTTTCAGAAGCATTCCAATCATATTCTGACAGACCTTACAGCCTCTGGCTATGGTGATAGGTCCAAGAGATAGGCATTATGACCTAATTAAGGCCAATAAGGCTCTTTCCTGAGATTTTATACATGAGTACTAAGTTCTTCATCTGCACCACACTTGATCAGTAAATATGCATGTATCTTTTTTTTTAAATGATACCTTCCTTTAACAACTATATTGATAACCTAGTCAACTACTTCATGGTATTAGTAAGATATATTGAGGCAACTGGCTAATCCATTTAGAAAAAAAATCAGATCTCTTTCTTCACACCTTACACCAAAATTAAGCTCAAATAGATGAAATATTTAAATGTCAAAAACTATTTAAAACTATAAAAAAAGTGATCTTGAGTTACAGAGAGATAAACTAAACTAAACCCAAGAGTAGTGTTGACAAAGATATGGAGGAATTAGCCCTTTCAAAGAAATCTGGGCCAGGAGTGGTGGCTCACACCTGTAATCCCAACAGTTTGGGAGGCCAAGGAGGGAAGATTGCTCGAGCCCGGGAGGCAGAGGTTACAGTGACCAGAGATTGTGCCACTGCACTCCAGCCTGGGCAACAGAACAAGTCCCTATCTCAAAAAAAAAAAAAAAAGAAATTTTTTTTTTTTTTTTTTTTTTTATAGAGTA
>NC_037684.1:28358436-28408981 GCF_003255815.1 Theropithecus gelada | reverse complement strand
GCCCGGCTAGTTTTTTTGTATTTTTAGTAGAGACGGGGTTTCACCATGTTAGCCAGGATGGTCTCGATCTCCTGACCTCGTGATCCGCCCGCCTCGGCCTCCCAAAGTGCTGGGATTACAGGCTTGAGCCACCGCGCCCGGCCCTTTTTTTTTTTTTAATCATAGGGTCTCACTCTGTCTCCCAGGCTGGAGTGCAGTGGCATGATCATAGCTCACTGCAGGCTTGAACTCTTGGGCTCAAGGCATCCTCCTGCCTCAGCCTCTTGAGTAGCTGGGACTACAGGTGCGTGCCACCACACCAGACACCAGACTGATTTTTTTATTTTTCGTAGAGACAAGGTCTCACCATGTTGCCCAGGCTGGTCTCAAACTCCTGAGCTGAAGCAGTCCTCCTGTCTTGGCCTCCCAAAGTGCTGGAGATATGGGCATGTACCACGCATCCAGCTCAGGGTAGGATTTTTGAAGGGGGAGGAGTTGGGAACCTGCGACCTGGTGCCTGTGAACAACTGGTCCTAACCCAGGTGATGGCAACAGAGTTCCTAGACACTCTGTCCATCTGGAGCCTGGTCTCATTGGAGGGTTGGAGGTGGGGGCTGGGGCATGGCCCCATCCTTGCCCATCCTGGCCAGAGGGAGCAAATGCTTTGCCCTCCCCTCCCCTCAATGTTGCAAGCTTCTTCCTCTTTCTCAGAGGTGGGTGGGGAAGGCTTCCCATCCTGGTAACCTTCTCCCCAAATGTGGGTGGGGTGCCCACATTTCGGGCAAGTGTAGCCTTCTTTGACTTTCTCCACCCAGGTTAGGCAATGCCCCCTTCCTGCCCCCTCCCTCTGGGAGCCTTTTGGTTTCCCTGCCCCTCCCCTCTCCCTGGTAAACAACAACAGCTTCTCTCCCTGCCCAGACCCTTAGCTTCTGGGCTTCTCGCTGACCTTCCTCATCTCTGGGACAAGGTGTGGCCATGGGTCTGAGGGAGCCTGGTATCTCCCTCCTGCAGAGCTGGGGCTGCCTGGTGGACAGAGCTCCTGAGCTTTGGGTAGAAAAGCATGGCAGATAAAAGTATCACATGCCTGGCCTCAGAGATGGAGGCAGTTTAGCCTTTCCTGCTCGCCTGGCCTTAGGGCTGGTGCTGAGGGTGAGGCAGTTCGCAGGAGAGGTGGCAATCCAGGGTCCTCCATTCCTACAGGAGCAGTGGTACAGCCTGGTCCGCTCACACCCTTTTTGTAGGAATCCTTGCTGATGAGGCTTCCTCCTCCCATTCTCTACCAAACAAAGGTGTGGCGTCTCTCTTTCCCCTTCATCCCTTTCCCCAGGTGGGGAGGAGGCAGCACATTAGGTGGCCTGGGTGTGCCCTTTAGAGACCTAGTAGCCTATGGGACCAAAAGAAATCCTTTCCAGGTCACTGTGGGGAGGGTATTTGTCATGCTACAGCCAGGGTGGGAGCCCTAGAGATGGTCCAGCGATTCTCCCCACCCCCTAAACCGGCCCCTGGGGCTTGGTCTCTGAAGACTAGTGTTTACTGTGGAGGTTTGGGATTCTGTGTGCACTACGGGTCAGGGCTATGTGTGTTTTGGGGGTGGGGTCACGGTTGGGCGTGTGTTGGGAAGGGGATTAATGACTTGTGTGTATTGGGTGAGAGGGTTAGAGAGCTGAGTGTGTTTTGGGGGAATTAAATCCAGAGCTGAGGAGGGAGAGTCAGCTTGTCTGTGTGTTGGGGCTGGGAGGGGGTGTGACTTAGGGCATAGAGTGTTTAAAGAGTAGTGGTCTTTGGTTTGGGTTCTTACCTTTCTTCTGGTTTGGAGGGGAGAACTGATCTGCCTTTTTTGTTCACTCTGGGAATTCCATGGGCAAAGGGGTCTGACTGGGGGCTGTGGAGAAGGCATTTAGTGCTGCGTTTAAAACTTGGACACTGGGCTGGGTGCGGTGGCTCATGCCTGTAATCCCAGCACTTTGGGAGGCCAAGGCGGATGACCTGAGGTCAGGAGTTTGAAACCAGCCTGGCCAACATGGTGAAACCCCATCTCTACTAAAAATGCAAAAATTAGCTTGGCGAGGTGGCATGTGTCTGTAATCCCAGCTACTTGGGAGTCTGAGGCAAGAGAATCGCTTGAACCCAGGAGGCGGAGGAGCCTAGGGGATAGAATGAGACTCTGTCCCCGAAACAAAAGATAATAAAATAAAACTTAGGCCGGGCGCGGTGGCTCAAGCCTGTAATCCCAGCACTTTGGGAGGCCGAGGCGGGTGGATCACGAGGTCAGGAGATCGAGACTATCCTGGCTAACATGGTGAAACCCCGTCTCTACTAAAAATACAAAAAAACTAGCCGGGCGTGGTGGCGGGCGCCTGTAGTCTCAGCTACTTGGGAGGCTGAGGCGGGAGAATGGCGTGAACCCGGGAGGCGGAGTTTGCAGTGAGCCGAGATCACGCCACTGCACTCCAGCCTGGGAGCACAGCGAGACTCCGTCTCAAAAAAAAAAAATAAAAATAAAAATAAAACTTAGACACTGGCTGTGTGAAGTGGCGCATGCCTGAAATCCCAGCACTTTTGGAGGCCGAGGTAGGGCCTTGAGCCCAGGAGTTTGAGACCAGCCTGGGCAACATAGTGAGACCCTGCCTCTACCAAAGAGAAGAAATTAGCTAGGTGTGGTAGTGCGCCTGTAGTCTCAGCTACTCGGGAGGCTGAGGTGGGAGGATCACGTGAGCCTGAGAGGTTGAGGCTTCAGTAAGCTGTGATCACGCCACTACACTCCAGCTTGGTGGGTGACAGAGCAAGACCCTGTCTCAAAAACAACAACTTGGACATTTGTGTCACTTATGACTTGCTGATAACCTCTCTGAGCATGTTTCTTTTTTTGTTTGTTTGTTTGTTTTGAGACAGAGTCCTGCTCTGTCACCCAGGCTGGAGTACAGTGGCGCAATCTCTCAGCTCACTGAAACCTCCGCCTCCCAGGTTGAAGTGATTCTCTTGCCTCAGTCTCCTGAGTAGCTGGGATTACAGGCATGCACCACCACACCCGGCTAATTTTTGTATTTTTAGTAGAGATGGGGTTTCTCTATGTTGAGGCTGGTCTTGAACTCCTGACCTCAGGTGATTCGCCTGCCTCGGCCTCCCAAAGTGCTGGGATTACAGGCGTGAGCCACCGCGCCCAGCCTATTGTTGTTTCTTTAATTTTTTTTTTTTTGGTGTGTGTGTGACGGAGTCTCGCTCTGTCGCCCAGACTGGAGTGCAGTGGTGTGATCTTGGCTTACTGCAAGCTCCACCTCCCAGGTTCAAGCCATTCTCCTGCCTCAGCCTCCCGAGTAGCTGGGACTACAGGAGCCTGCCACCATGCCCAGCTATTTTTTGGTATTTTTAGTAGAGATGGGGTTTCACCATGTTAGCCAGGATGGTCTCGATCTCCTGACCTTGCGATCCGCCCGCCTCGGCCTCCCAAAGTGCTGGGATTACAGGCGTGAGCCACTGCACCTGGCTTCTTGTTGTTGTTGTTTTGTTTTGTTTTTGAGATGGAGTCTCTGTCACCCGGGCTGGAGTGCAGTGGCGCGATCTTGGCTCACTGCAACCTCCGCCTCCTGGGTTCAAGCGATTCTCCTGCCTCAGCCTCCCAAGTAGCTGGGATTACAGGCACACACCACCACACCCAGCTAATTTTTGTATTTTTAGTAGAGACAGAGTTTCACCATGTTGGTTGGCCAGGACGGTCTTGATCTCTTGACCTTGTGATCCGCCCTCCTTGGCCTCCCAAAGTGCTGGGATTACAGGTGTCAGCCACTGCACCCAGCAGGGACCAGGCCCTTTGTAGGTGGGAGCTGGAGAGAATGGGATGTTAACATCTATAGAGCACCTACTGTGTGTCAGAGGCTTTGTCTGTGTTTTACAAATTTTAATCCCTGCAATCCTGGAAGAGGGACATTATCCCCACTTACACAGAGGACACAGTGCTGGGGGAGGTTAAAGTACTGCAGAATCATGACTGTAGGATTGTAAAGCCGGGCTGTTTTCCACCATCCAGATAGGCGGCTTTGAGAGGGGATTGTGGGGCACACTCTTGGGTATGGAAAGTGTGGGGGGTGGGGTTTAGTGCTGACTGAAACCCCCTTCCCCACTGCGGAGGCCCTTTCTCTGCCTTAGAACCTACCTTTCCCCGGTAGGGGGCGTAGGAAGGCACAAGCCATACCCCCTCCTCTCTGTTTTGGATCCTGAAGGTTGGAGAGAAAGAAAGATAAGGGGCCTGGGCCAGATCTCGGTCCTGTCCTGGAAGCTGTGGATACAATCTGTTCACACCATCCTCACCCCCAAATCTGCCCGCTGTAGCCCACAAGAGTTTGCAGAACTCAGCGGGCACCCTCCCCCCCATCTCCAGACAGACACTGAAGGAACAAAGTGTAAAAGCCACAGTTCTTATTCTTAATTTGTTTCAATTTGTGGATGGAAGCAAAGAAGTTGCAAGCCATCAAGGGAGGAGCTGAGGATGGGAGCCCCGAGAGGGTGGCTGCATATTTGCTTCATATGCCTAGAGACTGGAGAACGCCCGAGGGTCTGGGTGAGCCCAGAAAGGAGGAGGTTGTGTCCTTCCCTTCTTCCTATGCTCTGCCACTTCCTCCCTGATGCAGTCTGTGCATCTTCCCAGCTTCCCACTCTTTCCCTGGACAATAGGAGGGACAGCCCAGGCGGAGGGACAGCCCAGGCAGAGGGAGTGCTGCCTAGCAATGCCTTTTTTGGAGTCTGAAATGTAGAGTCAGCCAAAAGACCATGACATGGAGTTTTTAATGAAAATGGGGTCCCTCACCTTTTATCTCCCAGCAAGGATAATGCACAGATTCCCTCTGGACAAGATCCCAGCATGGACAGGGGGAGGGGACTCAGGGAAGGAAGCCCATCTTCCTTTTAGGTGGGTCAGGGCCGAGGTATTGTGTCTACCCCATGCCAAGGGATGTGTTGCCTATGGGGCTGTACCAGTGCAGGCCCGACTGCCCTTTGAGGGAGTAGTGTCTGTGGGAAGAGGAAGTGGTTCCCATCTCTAAGTCATTTTGGGGCAGTGCCTTCTTCCTCCTCCTCCTCTGTGGAGTTGGGGCACAGCCAAGGATTGGGCCTCCCAGGGTAGATTGGAGGCCACTCAACATTTGGCTGTCAGAAATAGAGGTGCCCCCCTCCCCATTTTGACTTCTGGGTTGCTGGAAACCTCAACCAGCATACAGACCAAGGGCCCTCCATGGGCAGGAGTCTTAAAGCACAGTTCTTCCTGTGTGGCCTTGGGCAGGTCACCCAAGCTCTCTCCAAATGTTTCCTCCTCCTTAAAGCAACTTCTGGCTGGACACAGTGGCTCACACCTGTAATCCCAGCACTTTAGGAAGCCAAGGTGGGAGGATTGCTTGAGCATAGGAGTTCGAGACCACCCTTGGGCAACAGCAAAACCCCATCTCTACAGAATATACAAAAATTAGCTGGGCATGCTGGTGTGCGCCTGTAATCCCAGCTACTTGGGAGGCTGAGGCATGAGAATTGCTTGAATCCGGGAGATGGAGGTTGCAGTGGGCTGAGATCACACCACTGCACTCTAGCCTGGGTGACAGAATGAGACTCTGTCTCAAATAAATAAATAAAAATTAAAAAAAAAAAAGCAAAACTTCTAATCTCTCCCTGGCTGGGTGAGTTGCTGTGAGGCCATGGTTGCCCGCTTCCTGCTGAGGCCCTTGGTGAGTTTCACATACCCAGCAAGGCTGTGATAGGGGCAGGGTAGAGCTGGGCACTGTCTTGTGGGATGACACCACTCTGTACTGGGACCCAGTGTCCACCTGGCACTGGGCCTCATGATTTCCTGTTTGTTGTCCCCTCCAGATGGGGTTGGGGAAAGGAGGGGGCCCTGCCTGGCACAAGTGGGGGCCAGTTCAGCCCACACCTGCTGAGGGCTTACTAAATGCAAAGCCCTGAGAAGGAGCTGAGGGAGGGATAAGGCTGAGCAGGATGGGGCCCCAGGCCTGCAGACAGCTGCCACCGGAGGCCCCCAACCCCAGCTGCGGGCCAGAGCCTTCTTTGTTTCCCACTTCTCCCACTGCCCCAGGACACTGTGTTCTGCTCTGACCTGCCCCATGACCTTGCTGTTGCCCAGAACGGGCCTCTTGCCCTAACTTCTCTCCAGCTCCGGAAATCCTATCTATCCTTCAAGGAACATCTTGAATACCGCCTCTTCCCAGAAATCTTCACAGATGTTCCCCCTTCCTTGCCACACTCTGCCTCCCTACTTAGAATGCTTCTGCGTCCTTATTTATTTTTTAACAACACTCATCTCTCTACCATGAAGTTGCTTCTCCCGTTCCTGCCATGAGCTGTAACCATTTGGGACATCTTTTCCTGACCACAAGGTCTTTGATGGCAGGGACAGAGTCTTAAGTCCCTTAGCACCTTGCAGCTGTGAGCACAGGGCCTTGCTCCATCATTTGAAAGATCCCGAGGGCATAGAAGCACTCCGTCCTCTTCCCCATTAGTCTCATCCACTGTCAAGATTTGCATACCTGCCCCCAGATCCCAGCGTTCCATCTGCAGCCCTGACTGCACTTCAGGGCCCCACACCCACCTGTCCAGCAGCCTAGTGCACTTCTCTGCTTTGCAGTCTCAGAAACTTCATTGATGCATAAGCCACACACAAGTCTCTTTGCTTCCTCTTTTCCCATACCCCCCTACCCCACCCCCGCATGTTGAGTGTACCACCTTTAAAATATCTATTGAATCCACCTTCCTCTGTCCATCAGCACTTCTAGTTTCCTAGGCCAAGTCGCCCTTGTCTGCTGCCTGGACTGCTGCAGTAGCTTTTACCTGGTCTCTCTTGCCCTCCTATAATCCATTCTTCACACAACTGCTGGAAAGATCTTTTCACACTGTAAATCTGATCTTACCTTTCCTTTGCTTGGAACCTTTCTATGGCTTTTCCTTGCATTTAGGATAAAATCCAAAAGTCTTATTGAGGCCTATAAGCCCCCCTGGTCTGGCCTGAGCCCACCTCTGCAGCCTGATCTTATGTACCTTTTCCTTTTGAATTTTATGCTCCATCATCCTAGCCTTCTGCCAGTTCCTTCGTGAACGCACCAACTTCTGTAACCCCAGGGCCTTTGCACAGACTCACCCTTTAACTGGAACTACACTCCTTTCTATTCTTTGCCCGATTAACTTATAAACTTTCTCTTACGTTAGGTCTGTTTTATTTGAGTTCTTCCCTAATTTAGTTCAACCTAAATTAGATACCTATGTTAATTCTCCAGAGCATAATACCATTTATCTCAGTTTGCAATTGTGTGTGTATATAGTGATTATTTGCCTAATGGCTGTTGCTCCCTAAGGTCTACAAGGGCACGTTCCCCAGGGTGTCCACATGGAAAGTGCTCAGAAAAATACCTTGAATCAGCCTAGCTTGGTAAGAACATGGGCTTTGGCAGCAGGAAGTTCAAATACCTGCTCTACTCTTTATTATTAGTAATGTGATCTTGGACAACCCACATAGCCTTGCTAAGACCTGTTTTATTTGTAAAACTTATCTCTTGGAGTTGCTGTGAGGATAAAATGACAACATATATAAAGAGCCAGGCTTCTTCTAGAAGAATATCCTTGGGTAGCATGTACATTTCCACCCTTCCTTTTAGAGAGTGGGGGTATCCCCTCTTTCTAGGGACCTGCCCAAGCTAGGTCTTTCTTCCAGTGGAACGTGCATCCCGAGGGTTTCCAGGATGAAGCAGTCAACTGGAAGGCGACAGCTCCTCCTCTTCTCTTCTCTCTCCAGAGCTGGACAGTGCACCAGGGGCCGATACTGGTTCCCCAGCTGGGAGACACCCTGGGCGGGGCTTTGCTCGCCGGAAGCACGCAGAGCGTGGGGAGGACAGCCCTCTCTGCTTGTGTTTGTGCCAACAGCACCCGCGCTGCCGCGTCGGGTTCCGGCGGCCGTAGTCACACATGATGTCACAGACAATGACACAAGCCGGTGTCTCATTCCGACACAGCGTCCGAGCTGCACAATGTCACACCCGGGTGCCAAACACTTGGCCCCGCGCGCCCCGGCCCTACGCCTCCCGCCGCCGCTCTCCGCGTCTCCCGGGGAGGTGGCCCGGTCCGGCCGGGCAGGGGGCTGGCGGGCGAGCCCCGCGGGTGATGTCACGGGCAGCGGTGGGTGGGTCACTCGGAGGTGAGGCGCCGCCAGGCGAGTTCAGCGAGAGTTCAGCCGCATTGCATTAGGCAAATGAGGCCCGGCTTGGGTGGGGGTGTGTGTTAAGGGGAGGATACCAGGACCACCCCCCTCTTCCCCGCCCCACCACCTCCTCCACCACGGCATCGCTCGGCCAGGGACTGACCAAACCTTGGGGGAGCCTGGGAGCCGGAACTGGGACAAGGGAAGACGCCCGTCTCTCTTCCGTCCTTGTCCCCCCCGCAGCCCCCTCCTCTCCCTGTACTCGGCCTCCCTCTGTACTCTGTGTACTCCTCCTCTGGTACCTTTCCTCCTTCTCCTCTCCTGTCCTCCCCCTTCCCAGGCTGCCCCTACTCGCCTGTCCACATGCCGCCTCTCCCTCTAGGTTCCCTGCGTTTCTCCCACTGCAGCCGGACCCGCTGGGAATGGGTTAAGCCAGGGGCGGTGCCTGGACGGGGCGGGGCGGAGGCAAGGGGGTGGTACCCGGAGGGGAGGGGGCGCGTAGAGCTGGGGTGGGGGGGCCGTGGCGCGCACCACCGGAGACCGAGCGAGCCGCCGGCTGCCCCTGGCCTGGCGGAGGTGGAACCGCGCGGGATCCCCACCCCCACCCGGAATCCTCGCCACGGAGAATCCCTGGAGAAGCCCCGGATCCCCGGCGGGGAGGAGGAAGTGCTCGTTGACCCCCGCCCCGCGCTGATCCCGCCCCCGGCCTGCGGACTTGGGGAGCCGCGGTACTCTGCCTCGGACGCCACGAGACTCTAGACGGGAGTCCCCTCGAGGTGAAGCCGCTGAGTTCCCGGGCCCCGCCAGGCTTCTCTGGGAGAGCCGAGGGACCCCCGCTCCCAGCACACACAACTTCCCAGCTTTTCACCGGGACTGGCGGAGCGGCCGGCGGACTTAGACGCGGGGACTTAAGGGCAGGGGGCGCCCCCCTGCCTGGGTCACCAGTCGGGGCGAGGGGACGTCTCCTCGCCCCCAGCTGCTTTGCTCGGATGGCGCCGCCGGCTGAGTGACGGGGGCGGCGCACAGGACTTCCCAGCTCGGACCTCTTGCCTTCGAGGGGGAAGATGTACGAGAGTGTAGAAGTGGGGGGTCCCGCCCCTAACCCCTTCCTAGTGGTGGATTTTTATAACCAGAACCGGGCCTGTTTGCTCCCAGAGAAGGGGCTCCCCGCCCCGGGTCCGTACTCCACCCCGCTCCGGACTCCGCTTTGGAATGGCTCAAACCACTGTACGTACCGGCCTCTCCCTCTGCTGTTGTAGGGGGTGGGAGTGGGCGGTAGGGCTTCCACTACTACTCGGGCGTGAGAGTCCCGGGGTGCAGTGAAGGTCTTGTCTTTCTCTACCTTTCACTTAATCCATGTTGCCCTTGCTGGACAACTGAACCCTGCCCCCAGCACTCCCCTCCCCAGTAACCCTGAGTGCAATTTCTGTTAGATTAGGGCTGAGAAACTTTGAGGGTTCCTTCTTTCAAGAAACATTCCTTCATCTCTTGTTTCACTTCTTCCGGGAGAAATGAAGCCCAAGCCCCTTGCCCCCAGTTTATATCTTCTTGCCTGGAATCCAGTAGCTTCACAGCAGGCTGGAGGGTGGGGTAAAGGTCCTGTCTGTGTGGGTTTGTCTGCTCCCGGGGGAGGGGCCGCCTCCCCAGATCCCACACTTGCCAAAGCCCGAGGGAAAGCCCCTTCCTGAGCGACAGCTGCTGCCCCCAGCCCTTGCTCTTGCGTCATTAGAGTGGGTGTCAGGGGAGCCCTCGATATCTTTGGTATTGACAGTGGGGTGTGGCAGAAAGGGGCAACTTCATCAGACACCCGTCTGCCACCCAAACCTTCCATCTTGGCAAGGGGCACTGGGTCCTTGTGGGAGTGTTGTCCTGGCCCCAGACACTTGGCTGTCATCTTTGAGGCTTTCATCCGCAGGAGTGGAGGGGAGAAGCTGCTCTGGTGAGAAGAATCCTTCTCCCCCTAATCCTAATCCGGTTTGTTCTCTGGGGGATGAGTTTGTTTTTGTGGGTCTGGGGCTGCTCTGGAAATGAGGACTGCATTCCTTCCCAGCTCCGCCACCAAGTCCTTTTGTTACCCTGACTTCACTTGGGGATAGGGCCAGGTCCTGGGCTGTCCCTTCCTAAGAGGGGCACTGATGAGAATCCTAGCATCCTGGCAGCCTGGTCACCTGCCCTTCTTGTTGCCCCCTGCCTGGGTGCAAGCTCCTCTGGGAGGAAGGGCTCTGTGCACACGCAGGAGCTCGGCGCACCAGGGTGTACACCTGGGCATTTTCCTGCACAGCTGTGAGGCAGTGTACACTGGGTGGGCGGGAGCAGGCGCAAGGTGGGTTATTGTTAGATAGCTCAGGTTTCTTCCCCTACTGGGCTTTGGGCTCTTCACTGGAGGGGAAGCTCTTCCCTGGAGGATCTCCCACCTTCCCAGACCTGCTGCCTCCCTCCTGCCTGCCAGGGAGGAGGGGTGGAGTGAGTCTCGAGGGGGCCTGGCAGATTGGAGAAGGTTGAAGGGCAAAGGACTTACCCCATCTGAAGCCCCTCTTGCTGGGAGAAGAGAGACCTGAGATGGACAGACAGCCCACCTCTGCCCTCCCAGAGCCACCTCTATCCCAGCTTTTCCTATTGTCCTGCCCCCGACCTTTGCCTCCAGGGCTGAATCTGCTGTGTGGCTGTAGACACAGGAGGGAGGGTATCGACCGACCGTTGACTTTGGAGGAAGAGAGAGTGAGAGGATGACTCTAGGACCCTTTTTCTCATTCTCCCAGTGCTGGAGCAAGACCCCCCTCGCCTAGGGGGATAGTTGGGGCAGGGCTGCCAGAGTCACCCCTTCCACTGCCTTGGCCACCTTCTCCAGAGGGCTGGAGAGAAGCTGGGATCTGAGACCTTGGGCTCCAGCCCTTGTCTCTTCATAGCCCATGGGAATAGCTCAGCTCTTCCTGGCCCAGAACTGGAGGGGGAGGAGGATCACAGAGAGTAGGACAGGCAGTGTACTGGTGAGCCTTGCTTCCCCTAAACCACTGGACATGGGGAAGTGGAGACCTGTCCCCACACCCGTGCTGGGGTGGGGTAGTAGACCTAGAGACCTGGGCTCCCAGTTCCCATAGTCTGAGCGTGGGTGTGCATGTAAGTCAGTGAGGTCTCAGTGGACTCGGGTCCTGAGGCTGTGGGGCTGGCAGTGATGGGGGTCTGGGGGCTTGCCTTGAAGCACAGGAAGGACCTGGAGTCTGAGGGTGGCAACTAGACTCCATCTAGAATATGTGGGGCCAACGCCCCCACCTTGGAAGGGACCCCTTGGGTGTGTGGAAGCCCTCTGGTGACTGGAGCCGCCTCCAGCCCCCTCTTGGGGAATGCTCCACTCCCCTTCACTGCCACTGAAGGTGGGAAGAGCAGGTTGGCTGTGGGAGGAGGTGGCCTCCTGGGTTCTGCAGGGCCCTAGGGACCTTGCCTCCCTCCCCAGAGCCCCTATTTCGGTGCATTAGAGGACAAGGGGGGTGTACAGGATGTGGCTCCCCATCTGTCTCCCACCAATCTCCGCCACTCACACCTCCGCCCGCTCCCAGACGTCCAAGAATGTGAAGCACGTGGATGCCCGTAGTTGGGGGAGGGGGAGATGCTTATCAGGCGGCCGCTGGGCTAGGGGCCTTCTTCCGCTGCTGCGGTACAACCAGAGCTACCCTCGCCTCTCCCCGGGAGGAGGAAGGGCGGTACAGAGGGCCCTACGCCCCCTCCCCAACCGTCCCCAGGGGCTGCGAGGGGAGCTGCGGAGGAGCGGGCGCCAGCTGGATTGGGAGGGGAGCCGCTGGCCGGGGGCCCGGCTGATTTCCTGCTGATCTCCTCCAGGAAACCGGCCCCTTGTGCGGGCCTGCGAACGGCTCGGGGGCGTGGGGAATCCGGAGTGGAGCGCTCTGCGCCGCCCGCCCTACCAGAATGGGGAGCGAGGGAGGGGCACCCTGGCAGCGTCGGCGGGAGGGGACGCCTGGCTTCCTAGGTCAGTTCCAGTCCTCTGTGGGGCGCTGGAACTTTGAGCTGAGAAGGTGTGGTTCTCTAGCCTGAGTCCTTTTGCAGGAAGAGGAGAGATTGGTGGGCTGGGCCTCTGGGGAGGGAGGTCAGCAGGGAGGGGCCAGGCCCGGGCAATCCCTCCCGCGTTGGTGTCCCTCCCGGCCCCACCTGTGTGTGCAGGGAGTTATGGCTGTGTCCTAACTCTTGCAGAGGTTGTGAGGATTCCGGAGTCCCCCACACCTCCGCCTTGATCCTTGTACCTCACCTCCTTGGGTTGCTGGCTGGAGGCCTGGGGAGGTGGGGCCTCGAGCTCTGGGCTCAAAGGGCAGAGCAGGGAAACCTCAGAGCTGGGTTACCTGGGTGACAGGTGGGGATGTGCTGGAGGGTAGGGGGCAGGCTATGTTACAGCCTCCAAGGCAGCCAAGCTGCCATTGGGTAGGCTAAAAGGAGGCCTTGCCTAGCCTAAACTGTAGTCCTCGCCTCTGGTCATCTCTCCCATTCTGCCAAAAAATGATTTTAAAAAGCACATTCTTTCAGTTCCGTAAACACCCTCTGTTGGACTTTGCTTTAGCTCCACGTTTTTATGGGTCTTTACCCTCTGGTCTGTCCCAGGCCTTGGAGCTGTTTACCCCTCATTCTGGTATCCCCCATGACTCCCCATATCCTAGCTCCCCTCCTGACACCCCACTCTGTGCCCCAAACCTCCCTCAGTCCTTTCTCCCTTTCCAGTCTGTTTCATTTTAAAAGTGGGGCCTTGGGAGAGGCGGGGCCCAGGGCGAACGGTGGATTAGGAGGGGTGGGGAGGTCGGTGCCTTCTTCCTCTGCTGGTTGGAGTGCTCACCGAGATTCTAGACCATGGTCCCCCCAGCCCTCCACATACCCCCTTGCCCTTGATCCCCCTCCCCCCGCCAGTCTGGATTGTCTATTGTTACTGCTTTTACGTCTTGGAAAAAGTTAGCACAACAAAGGGCTCCTTTGTGGCTCACCCCTTCTGCCTCCTGGCCTCACCCAGGCCCCCCAACCCCCCCCCCCCCAGCAGCTGTTCTCAGGCCTCTCAGCCTGTCTGATTTGCTTGTCTGGCCTGGGGAGAATGAGGTGGGAGAAAACCAGGCCAGGGCAGTTGGTGTTGGGGTGAGGAGCAGACGGGGGTGGGGAGGGGGGCGGGCAGGGGGAGACGGGGGGAGGCCAGGAGAGAATCTACTGGGCTGGGGGCAGTGTGGGCATCAACTGTCCCATTGCCGCAGGCTGGTCTCAGGGCAGGGAAGGGGATGAGGGGCCATAGCAGTGCTGGTCAGCCAGGCTGGCCAGGAAGTGGTGCCCAGGTACTACTAAGAGCCAGGAAAGCCCTGCCAAGGTTGTTGGCCTAGTTCCCTGTCATCAGCCGCCTAGTAGCTCCCCCTGTGTCTGCAGGTAAGGGCAGAGGGTGGTAGCACAGAGTCAGCCCCTGGTGTTCCCATGCTTCCTTCCCCTGTGCCCCAACTTTAGGGCCATGTGATTTGGGGCCATGTGACTCATGTCTGTAAGGTGCCTGGGCTAGGCGCTGTGGGCACCTTTAAATGCCAGCCAGTCTCATGTGCTGGAGTTTGGGGTAGGGCTCGGTAGGACTGTGGAATATGGGAGGAGGCAGGGATCTGTCTACTTGGGGAGGCATCCTCATCCATCCTTGGCCCTGGACAAGTGGACTTGAACGTGGTAGGCCTCAGGACGATGCTGGGTGGCCCCTTGGGAATCTGGGATTGCCTCAGTCATAGTTCTTATCTTGCACCCAACACCCTTAGCTGCCCAGGCTTTGGACACAGATAGCCCCTGCCCAACCCAGCCCTGTTCTGCCTACAGTGATGGGTGGCATGGAGCCAGGCACTGGGGAGGATTTGGCCAGTGAGGGCTGCCCCTGCTGTCTGGGTCACCCCTCCTGGCTGCCCTCTTGGAGCTGAATAACAGAAGGGGAGGGGTACTAACCCGGACATGGTATTGAGGCCAGACAGACAGAGCATTGATGGGAACAGACCCCCTTTGTCATGCCGTCTCTCCCCAGATGGGGGGTACCCAGAATGATGGGATTCTGGGGCCCCGGGGACTCTTCTCCCTGTATTCAGGGTGTCTCCCTGCCTATCTCAGGGAGACACCTCCTGCTCTGCCCAGCATTTGTGACTCTTGTTTGCACCCCCTGCCTTGGGTCCCTGGCCCTGGGATTGTTTGGGTGGAGGAGGGGCTGTGGCTGCTGGCAGAATGGGGTGGAGGGGGGAGCGGAAGCAGAGGGGGCGGGGGAGTGGCCAGCTTTGAATATCCTGTTGACCCCAGTTTCCTCTGCCCCCGGCTTGTGTCCTCTTCCCTCCCTCCTCTTCAAGCCTTAACTCCTTCCTAACTCGGGGGGAGAACGGGGCCAGGCCGCCCAGGGGGGGCAAGAGCTTTAGAATCAGGGTGACCCCCACCCCTACTCCCCAAGCACAGTCACGGCACACATACAAATCTGATGGTTTATCATTGTCTCTTTGTGGTTTTGAAGGTGTGGGTCCTAGGAATCCGGAGGAGTGATGGGGCGCTGGAGGCTTCATTGGCAGCCTCCTTCCCTGAGTCTGGCTGGGGAGTCCCAGTTTTCTTAAGACTTGAATCCTGCCAGCAGTGGTGAGGCTGGGAGAGGCTCTTAGGAGGGACTGTGAGGCAGGGTGGAGCTTGGCACTAAGGATGGCGGCCTAGGTCTCTAACTGCCCCTCCCCTCTTCTCTCTCTAGCCATTGAGACCCAGAGCAGCAGTTCTGAAGAGATAGTGCCCAGCCCTCCCTCGCCGCCCCCTCTACCCCGCATCTACAAGCCTTGCTTTGTCTGTCAGGACAAGTCCTCAGGCTACCACTATGGGGTCAGCGCCTGTGAGGGCTGCAAGGTGAGTTGAAGGGGTCATTGGGAAGGACAGCTTGATGAGGTCAGTGGGATATCCCCACTTCCGTGTCCTGGGAGTGTGCAGTTGGGGTGGGGGGTGTCCCTGAAGTTGCTGCTGTTGTTTTTCTGTGGAAGTTGGCAACAAGCAGGGACACCTACCATAGGTCCTGCTCCATAAATGTGCAGGGCTCCCTCAAACCAGAGGTCCCCTCCTGCCTCAGCTCCTTTCCCTTTCTCCATCCTCCAGCTGGCAGGGCGTATGCCTGCTCTGCCACCGCTGCCCAGGTTGCCATGGTGAGCTG
Organism: Theropithecus gelada; assembly: GCF_003255815.1. NCBI lineage: Eukaryota > Metazoa > Chordata > Mammalia > Primates > Cercopithecidae > Theropithecus > Theropithecus gelada. The sequence goes on along the minus strand of NC_037684.1, from coordinate 28,393,646 downwards.
GCTGCCGACTGGCTCTTGGCTGGGGACCCAGGAGGCCTCCCTCGGCGGCCCTGCCTGAACCTCACCATGGCAGCCTGGCAGGAGGCAGTTAGGAGCAGGCACCGTGCCTTGGCTTCCCCTTCAGGTGCCCGGGCTGTGGGCTCCCCGGTGTCTGGCTGAATTTCCCCACCCTCACGTTAGGTGCCAGGGTACAGGTGTACCCGGTCCTTAGCAGCCCTGTGCCCAGCTTCTCCTCCTTTCCCCGGGGCCTGAGCCTCTGTGTGCGTTTCTTCCTCCAGATACTGGGGCTCAGAATCTGCACAGGTTTGGGCCTTGCAGCTCTGGGCTGCTCTTCAGCCTGGAGTAGCTATCCCCAGGTGTGGGACAGAGGGCAAGGGCAAAGCGCAAGGCCTCAGGCTGTGTGTCTGCCTGTCCTGTCTGGTTGTTCCTGGTCTCTTCTTCCTCTGTCCGCCTGTCTCTCTGGTCAGCCTGTATGTGGAGCCCCTGGCCAGCCTGGGTTTGTCTGTGACGGGCCGGCGCACGCCTGTCTCGGTGAACTCGCATCTTTCTGCCTTGCTCCTGAGTGCATGTGTGTGTTCGCCTCCGTTTCTCTGGCCAGCCCGTGTATCTGCCTCCTGGCCTCTTCGGGCTTGTCTTCTCTTCCTGTGTTCTGAGTTCAGGGCTGTGGGTTCCAGATTCCTGGCTGTTTCCCAGTTAGCCCCATGTCTTCCTCTTTCTGACTCACCAGCAGCCCTGAGGTCCTTTCCCTGGAAGGGAGGAGTCAGATGTGTGCTGTGGGTTGGGGGAAGACTCCTGCCCATCCTGCGGCGTTGAGGCGGGTACTGGGATTCTCCTGAGGAGGATCCTTGTAGGTGAATCATTCTCCCCAGCTTTTCTGGCCTGCTCAGGTAGGCGATGGGCAAAGGCTTGGGGGTAGCAGCTGGCCTGGCCCTCCTCCCCTAGACTGAGACTATAGCCAGGCACTGCTGCCACTGTGGGTGTGGACAACCTGACTCCCTCCCCTCCATACCCAGGGCTTCTTCCGCCGCAGCATCCAGAAGAACATGGTGTACACGTGTCACCGGGACAAGAACTGCATCATCAACAAGGTGACCCGGAACCGCTGCCAGTACTGCCGACTGCAGAAGTGCTTCGAAGTGGGCATGTCCAAGGAGTGTGAGTGCCATGGGGCAAGAGCCGAGTCCCGCCTGAGCTGGGGCCTCAGGTGCTCCTAAAGACCAAGGGAGCAGGGCTCTGTGGATGTGTGTGCACATGCATGAACACGCATGCCGTGGTGTGCGGGCTCACGGTTGAGGATGGTTTGTGTGTAGCTGCAAGGACCTGTTTGCGAGTCTGGCTGGCTGTGTGTGCATGGGCAGGTCTGTGCTGCAGGACTGTGTGTGTGTAACCGTTCCTGTTTCTGCGCGTCTGGCTGTGTGTGCATGGCCAGGTCTGTGCTCCAGGACTGTGTGTGTGTAACCGTTCCTGTTTCTGTGCGTCTGGCTGTGTGTGCATGGGCAGGTCTGTGCTGCAGGACCGTGTGTGTGTAACTGTTCCTGTTTCTGCGTGTCTGGCTGTGTGTGCTTTTGCGCATGTGTGCATGTGTGCTTGCTCCAGGATGGCTTTCTTCCAGGCCTTGCTTGGCTTTGGGGTGGGGCTCAGAGGCATAGTTAGTCCCTTCTGATTGTGAGTCTTAGGGGAGGGGCTTGAATTCTGAGGGGTGCTTGGCTGGACTTATGTGTGTATGGGGGGGTGGAGGGGCTGGCACAAGGATCCAGAAGCCATTGTCTAGTTAAGCCTGGGATCCAGAGTTGGAAGAAAGAATTGGGACTTCTCAGATCCCAGAGGAAACGGGGTTTCCACTTTGGGCTCAGCTGAGGCCTGATGGAGGGAGGGAAGGAAAGGCTGGACAGGGAGACCCTCTTGTGTTGAATCATGGGTGTTGCCCTGGTGACCGGTGATTGATGATGTCAGAGATAAATGACGCTGACAGACGCCTCCTTGTCTGCGTGGCCGTTGCCATGGAGCCTGAGCCTTGGGGGATGGGATGGGGGAGGGGGCTGCAGGACCCCCAGCCCTTTGTGGGGAGGGTAGTGGGGAGAGGGCACGGGTGAGATGGTTCTGACTGTTGGACGAAGAGCCCCGGACAGGAAAGGAGGGGACTGGAGTGTCCTGCCACAGGAGGCTGGGGTGCCTTGTCCTGAGCCAGGAAGTGATGGGTCCTGCTGCAAGAGTGGGTGACAACTCGAACCCTTCGCTTAAGGGCTGTCACCTCCTCTTCCCTCTGTTTGTGCCACCTTCTGCTCTTTTCATGGCAGAAGGACCAGGGTGGGGACCCCGTCTCCCTCCCACCAACTCCCCTTCTCCCTCCCACCGCCAACTCCCCCTCTCCCGGCTGCTCTGTGCCCCGGAGCTGAGCAGCTGCCATTTCAATAGAATTAAAGCTTCCGAATGATAAACGTCTTGTCACAGCTGCAATTTTCTCTTCCCAAATTATCCCCCCACTCTCCCTCTCCCTCTCCCTTCTCTCCCCTGCACTTTATTGAATTTGCAGAATCGACATGAGTGATCTCCAAATTATGCCAGCTACCCCCTCCTCGCTACCCCCTCCCTGAGCCCCTCCCCTACCCTCCCTTCCTCCCGCGTCAGCAGCCACCACCACCAGCCCTGTGAGTGATTGTGTGTCTGGGATAATCGGCTGGTAACGACCCCATCGCTTCTTTAAAGCCGAGTGGTGTGTGTGGCTCAGCGCCCCTGGTGATTTGTCAGCTCCCCAGCTAATGGGCCAAGAGATTCTCCCTGCCGGGCCCCCCACTCTCAGGCTGGGGAGCCCTACTCCCCACTTGCCCCAGGAGCTGCTCAGAGCCAGTCCCAAGGGACCCCCAGGGAGACTGCAGCTGGGAGGGCTGGGTGAGTGGAGGTGGGAGAAGGACCTTCCTGGGGAAAGAGGAGGCAGAGCACCCAGGAGGGAGACACCGGCGCCTGGAGTGTGAGCTGGAGTAGACGCGTAGGGGACAGCACTCGGCTGGCTGCGGGGGTGTGTGTGCAGGGCCACAGCTGTGCTCATAGGGCTTCTGGGGCCAAACTTGCTGTGTGGGTTGGGTGGGCATGGAGGGCTGGAGTGCGTGGCGATGCCTTGCCTGCCTGTGAATGCGTGCTGTGTGCGCGTGCTTACAAGCCGGGGTGACCTCCTCAGCAGCTGGCGGCTCTCTGTCAGGCTGGGGGTGGATGAGGCCCTGAGCAGCCTGCAGCTGCCCTCTAACCCCCTCTGCCCTCCACAGCTGTGAGAAATGACCGAAACAAGAAGAAGAAGGAGGTGCCCAAGCCCGAGTGCTCCGAGAGCTACACGCTGACGCCGGAGGTGGGGGAGCTCATTGAGAAGGTGCGCAAAGCGCACCAGGAAACCTTCCCTGCCCTCTGCCAGCTGGGCAAATACACTACGGTATGGCTTTCCCCTGGCCTACAGGGAGGGATGTGCCCTGGGCCGCAGGACCAGGACGGGCCCCTCTCAGACACCCCTTCTTGTGCCAGGCATTTCCTCCTCCCCCCTGGCTGGATCTCTGCGTCCTTCCCTTTCCCTCTCTTCTCCCTCCCGCTGCTGCCTCTTCCTAAGGAGCTCCCAGGAAGTGAAGGCTAGGTAGAGGGCAGGCCTGTGGGGGCTGGAGCCAGGCCGAGAAGGGGTGCCATAGAGAAGAAGGCCCTCACTCTCCCTCCTCCCCCAGAACAACAGCTCAGAACAACGTGTCTCTCTGGACATTGACCTCTGGGACAAGTTCAGTGAACTCTCCACCAAGTGCATCATTAAGACTGTGGAGTTCGCCAAGCAGCTGCCCGGCTTCACCACCCTCACCATCGCCGACCAGATCACCCTCCTCAAGGCTGCCTGCCTGGACATCCTGGTGAGGGTCTGCACTCTGTCCCCCAGGCACTGCCCCTGTGTCCTGGGTAGATGGCCTTCCAGCCAGACAGCCACCCTCCTACATGTCTGTCTGCAGTCAACCTGTCCAAATGCCCACCGTCCAAATGTCAGCCGTTCCTCTTCCCATGTGTCCACCTGTCCACTCATCTCCCCGTCCACTCAGCCACCTAGCAGCCAGATGTGCAGGAGCTCACCTGTTCACCCACACACATATCCATCCATCCATCCATCTATCCATCCACTCATCCTTCCATCCATCCATCCATCCATCCATCCATCCATCCATCCATCCATCCATCCATCCATCCATCCATCCATCCAGTTAGCCAGCAATAAAGATTCACCTAGGAGCCAGGCGCAGTGGCTCATACCTGTAATCCCAGCACTTTGGGAGACCAAGTGAGGCAGGAGGATCGCTTGAGGCTGGAAGTTCAAGACCACCCTGGGCAACATAGTGAGACCTTGTTTCTGCAAAAAATTAGAAAGATTCACCTAGGATCCTCTGGCCAGTGTTCGAACTGGGTGTCAGGAACCCAGTGGTGAACGCGCCACCATCCCCACTCTTGAAAACCTTCCATGTGAGGCAAGAGATAAGTCAACAGAGGTTGCAAAACTGTGATCAATGCTACCTGGAGATGGGGGGAGGGCTCATGACTGCTTGGACCTGAAGGATGGTGTCTCAGAGGAGGTGACATCTAGGGGTTTGTAGAGGGGGAGGTAAGAGGGTAACCCTAACTCAGGAGCAGGAAGTGAAAGACTTGCTGCTGTGAGGCCGTGCTGAGCTCAGGGGACTGCCGGGCACTCAGTGAGCCCGAGGGTGGACTGGGCTGGAGGCTGGATGCAGGGGGTGGGGGCAGGAAGAGGCAGTGGGAACTGCCAAAGCCTAGGCTGGAGGGAGCGCTCTCCTTCCGGCTCTCCCTGACAAGGGCTCAGTCCACCTGTTCCCTTTTGGTCACCTCCAGGGTGGGGAACCTGGGATTTGACGAGGCTATCATTTCCTTTTATTTTTTTCTTTTTTGAGACGGAGTTTCACTCTTGTCACCCAGGCTGGAGTGCAGTAGTACGATCTCGGCTCACTGCAGCCTGCCACCGCTGCCTTAAGCAATTCTCCTGCCTCAGCCTCCTGAGTAGCTGGGATTACAGGTGCCCGCCACCACGCCCGGCTAATTTTTGTATTTTTAGTAGAGACGGGGTTTCACCATGTTGGCCAGGCCGGTCTCAAACTCCTGACCTCAGGTGATCCACCCATCTCGGCCTCCCAAAGTGTTGGGATTACAGGTGTGAGCCATGGCGCCTGGCGGACTGTCATTTCCCTGTGGATGCCTCTGAATGTTGAGGCGGGTGATGAGTGGGAGGTTTAGATTGTGCTGCCTGCAGGGGCTCTCATCCCCACGCCCTGGATGCAGGAGGCGCGGTCTGGGTTCCTGCAACATAGTTCAAGCCAATACACGTTTACTGAGCACCTGTTGTGTGCCCCATCCTGGGAGCTGTAGGCAGCAGCCCAGTGTTCCTAAATTCTCTGCATGGAGGCAGGATGACCTGGACCTGCACTGTCCAGCACAGTAGCTGCTTGCCACATGTGACTATTTAAATTTAAATTAATTAAAATTAAACTCAATTCAGTTCCTCAATTGCATTAGCCACATTTCAAGTACTCGATAGACGCATGTGGCTGGTGGCTGAGGTATTGGATGGTGCAGACATAGAACCTTTCCATCATTGTAGAAAATTCTATCAGACAGCGTTGCTCTGGCCGCCTGCCAGGTGGTCCTCTGGGAGTGCTGGTGCCGAGTGCTCGGAGTGGGTGGGGTTCAGTCCCTGAACCTGTGCATCCTCTGCACCCAGATCCTGCGGATCTGCACGCGGTACACACCCGAGCAGGACACCATGACCTTCTCGGACGGGCTGACCCTGAACCGGACCCAGATGCACAACGCTGGCTTCGGCCCCCTCACCGACCTGGTCTTTGCCTTCGCCAACCAGCTGCTGCCCCTGGAGATGGATGATGCGGAGACGGGGCTGCTCAGCGCCATCTGCCTCATCTGCGGAGGTGGGCAGGGGCCGGGGTCTAGGGGCTGGGCCTGGGGCAGGAGTGTAGCCCCGGAGTCTTCCAGGGAACTCTTTCAGGCCGCCTCTTGTCAGGCCTCTCTAGAGGGCAGGATCTGGTCTGCAGCTACACAGCAAGGGGGCCATGTTCGGCCTGGACTCCTGTTCCTGATTTCTGGGCAACACCCCTTCTAGGGAGTGTTTGAGGGTTTGAGGGTCGGACCTCCCAGGGTCACTTCCTGGCTGATGCATGAGCCTGAGCAGGTTGCTGAACTTCTCTGGGCCTCCATTTCTGTACAGTGGGGGCAGGAACGGTCTCTAGCTCATGAGGTTGATGGGAGGATTACGGTGGTAACACCCTGTGCAGGTGCCAGAGCGAGCTCCAGTGCATGTTAGTTGCTATTTTATTGTGATTTCTGCCATTTCATCTGGTTTCCAGAATGACAGGTGGGAGTGGGAGCCTGCCTGGGAACCCTCTCCCTGCTTGGGGATGACACTGCCCATTTGGGGTCCCATCCCATGAACTGGGCTCATAGGGAGGGTTTGGGGCACCCCGCCACCCTCAGCCCGTTGCTCCCTTTTAAGGGGCTCTGTCCCCTGCAGCAGCAGAGACCCCGTGCCCTGCCCTGTGTGGGGAGGCGCCTGCGAGCTGTCCTCTTCCATGGCCTGGGCAGGCACGCCCCCCGGTGGCCGAGGCTGGGGGTGCAGCTGTGTTCCCAGCTGCTCAGGGGGTGGCTCTGCTTCCTCAGACCGCCAGGACCTGGAGCAGCCTGACCGTGTGGACATGCTGCAGGAGCCGCTGCTGGAGGCGCTAAAGGTCTACGTGCGAAAGCGGAGGCCCAGCCGCCCCCACATGTTCCCCAAGATGCTGATGAAGATCACTGACCTGCGAAGCATCAGCGCCAAGGGTGAGGCTCCCAGACCTGGAGGGGTGCCGGCCCTCAACGCCTGGCCCAGGCCCCCACATCCAAGCCAGCACCCTGTGTGTTTGTGCCAGGAGAATACCACACCTGTCCCCATCTGTGTCTAGGCCGAGGTCCCCTAGTGACTCCACTGTCCCCTAGTGACCTGCCTGTGTCACTCACCTTGTGGTAGTTCAGATCATGGTTCTGGAACCAGACACATGGGTGTGTGTCCTTGTGCGGGTCACTTAACAGCTCCGAGCTGCAGTTTCCCTTCTGAGGGGCAGGGATAACGATAGTGTTGACAGAGGAGTCAGGATAATCCCTAGCGCACAGCATAGAGGAAGGCAGGACTTGGTGTCCAGCCCAGGCTGGCAGTCTGGCCTTGGAACCAGAGTTCAGGACCACTTTGCCCCGTTGCCACCAGCCTCTGGACTTGGGGGCTAAGAGAGCTGGCTCGTGTCAAAGAACTGAATCCCAAGAAAGAGCTAGTATCAGTAGTATTGATCTTCCCACCTGGAGCCAGGCTTGCTGGGGCCGGGGGTGGGAGGGCTGGCCCGGTGTGCTGACCTCTGCCCCTCCTTTCCCGCAGGGGCTGAGCGGGTGATCACGCTGAAGATGGAGATCCCGGGCTCCATGCCGCCTCTCATCCAGGAAATGCTGGAGAACTCAGAGGGCCTGGACACTCTGAGCGGACAGCCGGGGGGTGGGGGGCGGGACGGGGGTGGTCTGGCCCCCCCGCCAGGCAGCTGTAGCCCCAGCCTCAGCCCCAGCTCCAACAGAAGCAGCCCGGCCACCCACTCCCCGTGATCGCCCGCGCCACATGGACACAACCCTCGCCCTCCGCCCCGGCTTTTCTCTGCCTTTCTACCGACCATGTGACCCCTGCCAGCCCTGCCCCCACCTGTCCTCCTGGGCAGCACTGGGGACCTTCCCTGGGGGACAGGGAGGGAGGAGGCAGCAACTCCTTGGACAGAGGCCTGGGCCCTCAGTGGACTGCCTGCTCCCACAGCCTGGGCTGACGTCAGAGGCCGAGGCCGGGAACTGAGTGAGGCCCTGGTCCCGGGTCTCAGGATGGGTCCCCTGGGGGCCTCGTGTTCATCAGGACACCCCTCTGCCCAGCTCACCACATCTTCATCACCAGCAAACGCCAGGACTTGGCTCCCCCATCCTCAGAACTCACAAGCCATTGCTCCCCAGCTGGGGAACCTCAGCCTCCCCCCTGCCTTGGTTGGTGACAGAGGGGGTGGGACAGGGGCGGGGGGTTCCCCCTGTACATACCCTGCCGTACCAACCCCAGGTATTAATTCTCGCTGGTTTTGTTTTTATTTTAATTTTTTTGGTTTTGATTTTTTTTAATAAGAATTTTCATTTTAAGCACATTTATACTGAAGGAATTTGTGCTGTGTATTGGGGGGAGCTGGATCCAGAGCTGGAGGGGGTGGGTCCGGGGGAGGGAGTGGCTCGGAAGGGGCCCCCACTCTCCTTTTGTGTCCCTGTGCCCCCCAGTTCTCCTCCTCAGCCTTTTCCTCCTCAGTTTTCTCTTTAAAACTGTGAAGTACTAACTTTCCAAGGCCTGCCTTCCCCTCCCTCACGCTGGAGAAGCTGCCAGCCCCTTTCTCCTTCTGCCTGACCACTGGGTGTGGACGGTGTGGGGTAGCCCTGGAAGGACAGGCTCCTGGCCTTGGCAATTGCCTGCACCCACCATGAGCCATGGAGCAGGGGCCGAGCAGGGGCCCCGGGACACACGGAGTTTTCACAGACCCAGCTCCCCGGCAGAGCTGCCTCCCGTCAGGGCCCACATCATCCAGGCCTCCCAGCCCCCACTGTGAAGGGGCTGGCCAGGGGCTTGAGCTGCCCCCACCCCCAGCCTCAGCCACCAGCACCCCCACAGGGCCCCGAGACACACCCACACACATGCGTGCGCGCACACAGACACACACACACACACACACTGGACAGTAGATGGGCCGACACACACTTGGCCTGAGTTCCTCCATTTCCCTGGCCTGCCCCCCACCTCCCCCCGTCCCATCCCCGTGCCCCCTCCTTACCCCGCAGGACGGGCCTACAGGGGGTCTTCCCTCACCCCTGCACCCCTGGCTGGGGGAGCCGGCTCTGCCCTGACCTCCACCAGGGGTTGGGGCCCTTCCCCTGGAGCCCGTGGGTGCACCTGTTACTGTTGGGCTTTCCACTGAGATCTACTGGATAAAGAATAAAGTTCTATTTATTCTACACATGCCTCCAGCCTTGCTGCCTCCACCCCCTCTTCTTGGCGTCTGGGCTGGGGGCTCAGAATGGGTTTCCTCATGTACCCTGGGCCTGTGATGGTCAGGAATGAACACTGGGGCCAAGGGGCTGGCCAGGGCACCCTTCCAAGCTGCCTTCTGAGGCTTACCTTGTGCTGGGGTCTTTGGAGATGCTGAGAAGGAGAAGGTCCTGCCCCTTGGGAAGCCCTCAGTCTGGAGATCCCCACTGCCCATGTCAAGGAGCCCCAGTCTGGGAGTGGGAGGGGAGAGGAGAAAAGCTGCCCCCACCTTCAGGGAACCCCCAGTCTGAGGGAGGAAGCCGGACCCACCCCTAGACATTCCTGGTCCTTAGGAAGCCAGAGGCTGGGTCCAGCCTTGACCATCACAGCAGCAATGACAGATGGCACAGGAGCTGGGGTCAGGGACTCATATAAACCTAACAAGAGGCCAGACACAGTGGTTCACGCCTGTAATTCCAGCACTTTGGGAGGCTGTGGGCGGATCACTTGAGGTCAGGAGTTCAAAACCAGCCTGGCCAACATGGTGAAACGCCGTCTCTACTAAAAATACAAAAAAAATTAGCTGGGCGTGGTGGTGGGCGCCTGTAATCCCAGCTATTCGGGAGGCTGAGGCAGAACCTGGGAGGCGGAGGTTGCAGTGAGCCGAGATCGCGCCACTGCACTCCACCCTGGGCGACAGAGCAGGATTCCATCTCAAAAAAGAGAAAGAAAGGGGGGAGAGAGAGAGAAGAAGAAGAAAAGAGAGAGGAGAGAAAAAAAAGGAAAGAAGAAAGAAAAGAAAGAAGAAGAAAGAAAGGAAGGAAGAAGAAAAAGAAGAAAAGAAAGAAACCTAACAAGAACACAGGATTGGGATGGAAGCTTAGGAGCCCAGCCCTCTGCCTCCAAGTGGTGTGGGGGTCTGGAGGGGGTGGGGTAAGGCAAAGGGTTCCTTCTGCTAGGGGTTGCCTGCCATTTCTACGTTAACCACTAGGTGGCGGCAGCGCCTTGCTTGACTCAACGGCCGCGCCAGGCTGGAGGCAACCGTGTGGACCGAGGCGCTTTTCCTCCAGTAAATATTTTCTAACATCTTTGAGTCTGAAATGATATTTAACATACTGTACCTGTACAAGTGATTTCACAAATCAATATGTTGTCACAACCGTATCATAAAGGATAAATTGAGGGGCAGTGCTATGTGTTTCAATACATTAATGCTTGCCCCTCTTTTGAATGACTACATTTAAATTTAAAAGAAGAAGGTTGGAAGCCATTCTGTACAAGAAGCCCAGGAACATTAAAGAGCATGGGTGGATGTTGGGATAAAAATAGACATGTTTGATTTATAATAAAACTATGCAAAAAAAAATAAAACTATGCAAACAAACAAAAAGTCCAAAAAAAGCCCAAAACATTACATGTAATGTTTTACATGTAAAATGAGATTTGGGCCCAGGTTTTTCACTTATGCCAATGTCCAGTGGGACATTCTAAAGTTGTGTCTGAGGCCAGGTGCAGTGGCTCATGCCTGTAATCCTAGCACTTTGGGAGGCAGAGGCTGGCGGATCACTTGAGTCCTGGAGTTCAAGACCAGCCTGGGCAACATGATGAAACCCTGTCTCTACAAAAAAAAATACAAAAATTAGCCTAGCCTGGCAGTGTGCATCTGTGGTCCCAGCTACTTAGGCGGGCTCAAGTGGGAGAGTTGCTGGATCCCTGGAGGTTGAGGCTGCCGTGATAACACCACTGCAGTCTAGTCTGGGCAACAGACGGAGACCTGTCTCAAAAAATAAAAATAAAAATAAAAAAGTTGTGCCTGGCAGGTTTTTATTTTGAGAGGATATCTGGACGTCCATAGCCCTTGCCTACTAAATGCCAATGGGGTCCCCCATCATTGTGAAAACAAAGCAGTGGCCCCCACATTTACAAAGTGCCCGTTGGGGTAGCGCCTTTGCTGTTGGGAACCCCTCTTGGGGTTGTTCTCAGTGCTCGACAGTTCACTGTTGTCGAGCAGAGTTGCTCAGCGTCAGCACCAATATGAAGATCTGAGCCAGGGTGTGGGGGCTGTCCTGTGCATTGCAGGATGCTAAGCAACATCTCCAACCTTCCGCCCGTGAAACCCTACTGGTGCTTCTCCCCCACCCCAGCTGTAACAACCAAATATGTCTCCAGACATTGCTAAATGTCCCCTTAGGGGACAAAATCACCCCCAGTTGAGATCCACTGCTGTGGAGTATGGTCCTCCAGGGCTGATGTGCTTTGCACTGAGCCAGGGCCCATCCTCCGCAGGGAGACTGAGCCAGAGGAAGGTGACCGGATGTCCCCTGGGCAGGGCTGCAACAGGCTTGACAGGCCTATGGGAGTGCAGGGCAGAGGCCCTGAACCAGGCCTGGGGCAGGGCTCAGACGCCTTCCAGGAAGAAGTGGCCCCTCTCAGCTAAGTCTCTTTTTAATTTAATTTAATTTATTTTGAGACGGAGTCTCCCGCTGTAGCCCAGGCTGGAGTGCAGGGGCACTATCTCGGCTCATTGCTAAATCTCTAGAGGAAAGAATTGGCTAGGTGGGTGCAGATTTGGAAGAATGAAAAAAAGAATGTAAACTATCTCCTTAATACTTTTTATTTTTTATTTATTTTTTTTTTTTTTTTGAGACGGAGTCTCGCTCTGCCGCCCAGGCTGGAGTGCAGTGGCCGGATCTCTGCTCACTGCAAGCTCCGCCTCCCGGGTTCACGCCATTCTCCTGCCTCAGCCTCCCGAGTAGCTGGGACTACAGGCGCCCGCCACCACGCCCAGCCAGTTTTTTTTTTTTGTATTTTTTTAGTAGAGACGGGGTTTCACCATGTTAGCCAGGATGGTCTCGATCTCCTGACCTCGTGATCCGCCCGTCTTGGCCTCCCAAAGTGCTGGGATTACAGGCTTGAGCCACCGCGCCCGGCCTCCTTAATACTTTTTAATATCGATGAGGCATTAAGATGAAAATGTTTTGGATATACTAGGTTAAAGAAAATACATGACTAAAATTAATTTCACTTGTTTCCTTTTACGTTTTTAATGTGGCTAATGAAAAAGTTGAAACTACATACATGGCTCACACGCTATTTCCATTGGATGATGCTGATCTTGAACATCACTTGACACATAGTAGGTACTCTACAAATATTTGTTGAATGAATACATCTGGAAAACAGCGGCACAGCCCCATCTGAGTTTGTGTGGAGGGGTCTGGGCTGTGGACACAGAACTGTCATCAGAGAGATGGTGCTCACCATAGCATGGATAGTGTTCGGGCATGGCAATGGTGTAGGCCTGGGGACACCTTCAGTTTCTCATCCAACACATATTTACTGAGCACATACTACGTGCCATGGAAGGGGAGAGAGCAATGCCATCCTGCAGGAGAAGTGCTCTCCCTAGGTAAGCAACAGGCATCCTGCTCTGTCTTGGGTTGGGGGCTACCAGGGAAGCCCTTTCCTTGAAGGTGTCTGTTTTCTTCCCAAGTGACAACAAAAGGTGGAGGGGCATTACCTAGGGGAGGAGAAGGCTGCAGGAAGCAGCGGCTGCTCTGGGCAAAGGAACAGCACGTTCAAACGCTTGGCAGCAAGCAGGCCTGGTGCTTGTTAGAACAGAAAATTCCCTATGGTTCTGAGCACACCTGGAGGCCGGTGCTGTGGGGTCAGAGGCCTGACGGGGGCAGGGCTTCAGAAGGAAGCCTTGTGAGGCGCTGGACTCACCTGAGGGCAGGGGTGCTGCCCCCAGCCCCAGGTTTAAGTAGCGGGGGAGCTATTCAGAAAGACCTCCCACTGCTGTGCGGGCACAGGAGGAGAGCTGAGAATGATGCCAGGAACTCAGAAGGACAGGGTGGGGTGATGGCGGGGAACGCACAGCCTGGTCGGCAGGATGCGGTGAGGCCCTCAAGGTGCAGTCCGATGATGGCCCCTGGATTTATCAGTTAGGTCCTGGGTGATCTCATGGAGAGCAGCCCACTGGCTGGTGAAGGTGGAGGGCAGACGGGAGGGGAGACACAGGAGGGGGATGCGCTGCATAGGCAGCGGTTCTTCCAATGCCCGCAAGGAAGAAGGGGGTGGTCCGAAGGGAAAGCTGGGCCCGGAGCGCGTGTTTTGGGAGCTTTCTCCTGCGGACAGAAGAGACTTTCCCGTTTATAGCCTGGGGGAGAAGTAGCGGCGGGGAGGATGCAGATGGAGGAGGGAGGCATAACACATGTCTGGGTTGCCCTCTGGCGCGCCGCCCACCCCCACCCCCCCTCCATGAAAGGGCCCAGCCCCCGCCTCGCTACAAGGCGGACAGTGAGGATGTGCTCATAGGCTCCCGAGGATTGAGGCCTGCCCTGGGAAGGGGAGCCTCTCCTCCTCTTCCCTCGCTGGGCGGGGTCTCTTGGGAGGAGGACAGACCTTCTGTGATGCCCTGGCAGGTGGGCTCGGTTAGGGTGGTAGGGAGGGAGCCATTGTGTCTGCTGCTGACATCGGACCCTGGCCACCCCCGCAGTGCATACCAGAGATCACACACACACGCGTGCACACACGGAGGTCACGCAGGATGTACACATGCACACATAGTGCACAAGGATGTTTCTGTGTACAGCTGTGCACACGCAGCCCAAGCAGGATGCACATGTGCGTGTGTGCACAACGCACTCACACAAAGCTCACAAGGATGTGAGCACACAGCTCTCACGGGGCATACATGTGTCTATGTGCATGTGCACACAGCTCACCCGGAAGGGTTACGTGTGTGTGCACAAGTGGGCCTCACGCAGGGAGTACACATGCGCGCACATGCACAGTGTTCACACAGGGTGTACAGGTGCGCGTGCACACAGCTCGCAGTGCTTATGTGTCCGTGTGTGCACATTCACAGAGAGCCCACACGGGGACCACTCTCTGAACACAGAGAGTGCCTGAGAATGCTGGCATCACAGTTGTTTTTGTCCCCAGTAAAACAACCACCCTCCACCTTCCGCTCTGCTCTCCCCCTCCGGTCCACTCTCTCTCAGGGCCCTGGTCTCCTTCCTTTCCACCTGGGTGGTGGCATCCAGGACCCGCCTGAGTTCATTCTCCGCCCCCAGCTCGGCCTGCCCCAGGTGCTGCCGGCATCCACTGGGAGGCAGTACGAGGCAAGTGCGATGCCGCCCGCGGGCCGTCCCCACAGCGCGTCTCCTGCCAGGACAAGTCCCACCACAGCTCTGGTGGAAGCAGCTTCCGGTTTCTGCGGTGCGGGCGGCGGAGGTGGCGGGGTCCGGCCCTCGCCGTCCAGCCCGCGCGAGGCGGGGCCCGCCCCTAGATGGCCAGGTCTCGGCGGCCGGTGGCCGGTGACGCCTTGCCGCGGCCGCTGCCGCCCTCGCGGTGGCTGGCTGGCGCCCGGTGCGCATAGGCGGGCGGGGCGCAGGACTCGGGGCCGGGGTGCCGGGAGGGCAGGGTCGGCAGCGGAGGTGGCGGCGGCGGCGGGAGCAGCTTCTGCGCCTCTTCGTGTGCACGGTTGCAGCAGTTGTCACGCTCCCCGGCGCGCGGGCGGCCCTTCCAGAGCAGGTGGCCCAGCTCAGCTACGCTGAGCAGCGCCGACAGCAGCCCCACCGCGAAGTAGAAGAGCACGAAGACGGTCTTCTCGGTGGGCCGGCTCACGAAGCAGTCGACCGTGTGCGGGCAGGGCGGGCCGGCGCACGCGAAGTGCGGGACCACGCGGAAGCCGTAGAGCAGCGCCTGGCCGCCCAAGAAGGTCAGCTCGGCCAGCAGGCGCAGCGCCACGCTCAGCAGGTAGCAGCGGCGCGCGCGGCGGGCGCGCAGAGCGCATGGCGCGCACTGGGCCTCGGGCAGTCCAGGGGCGCACTGCGCCGCCGCCTGAGCGCCGCCAGCCTCCTTGCCGGCCCGGTGCATGGAGTAGACGACGAACAGCACCGGGGGCGCCGAGAGCAGCAGGATGTGGAAGAGCCAGAAGCGGTAGTGGGAGACCGGGAAGGCGCGATCGTAGCAGGTCTGGCGACAGCCCGGCTGCAGCGTGTTGCATACGAACTCCTCTTGCTCGTCCTCGAACACTGCACCGCCCACCGTGGCCAGCACCAGGATGCGGAAGATCAGCATGACCACCAGCCAGAGGCGGCCCACGAGCGGCGACTGCAGCTGCACGGCGTCCAGCAGCGAGCCCAGGAACGCCCACTCCCCCATGGCGCTGGGGACGCGGGGCGGGGAGTCAGGGGATGGGGCAGGTCAGAGACCCCCGCCCCTTCCGCGCCCATCGGGATGGGGTCCGTTGGGCCTTCTCTGACTTCAGGGTGAGTAGTGGGGTGGGAGAGGCCCGGGTTTAACGATGAGACCAGTGTGAAAGGGAGGGCCACGGGAGGGCCCGAGGGGAGCAGGCGACGCTCAGCTATAGGTTCCCTTCTCTTTGGGGCCGATGGGTGCTGGGGAGGAGCCCCCATTTGCGTTTTAGCCGCACCCCCTGTGCCGTCTCCGTTCGACCCTGGGATCCTCCAGATCCCAGATTCTTAGGAAGGACCTTGGAGATCAGCTGGGCCAGCCCCTGACTTGCCTTGTGGAAGCGGAAATCCAGCGGTGCCCTTAGCTGTCAAGGATGCTGTGGGAAGAGTGGAGCCTCGAACCCCGAGCCTCCAGACCCAATTTGGTGCCCCTGGGAGGAGTGGGAGTGGCGGAGGCAGCGAGACCACTCCTTTCTCGGCCGACCATTTCTCTCGCCATTTTCACTGCAGTGAACTCCTCTCAGTGTGGGGGGCTGGTACAGAGGCAACCCCACTTTCGTAACTGTCACAGGGTCCCTTGTCAGAGGTGTCCCTGCTCTCCTACCCCAGCGTGGTGGGAATGCGGAGCCAGGCCTCTCCCTCCTCCCCAGCCTCCTGTGCCTCCAGCCTCCATATCTCCTGAGACCCTCTCCACCCCACACTCACACAGGTCCCCACACACCGCTGGTGCCCCTAAACCATCACCCAACCCCACTCACCCTGGGGCCGGGACTGGGGTGTCAGAGCTGAGCCAGGGACCTTGGGAGGTGGCTGGGACCGGCGCCTCCTTCTCCCTCTTTCATTTTCCCTTTCGGATTTGGCCAGGATGGAGGACAGGACAGGATGGCTGAGAGGGGTTAGCGCTCCCCCTTCTCTTAAAGGAACAGGGTGACCCTGCTGACTGGCTCCGCCCTTGGGAACAGGCACGGGCCACGCCCCTTGCTGGGCTCTGTGGCCCTCACTTTTTGGCCCCCCACCCCATAGCTAAATTTCCATCTGGAAATGGGGGAGGGGGTTAACCAGAGCCACATCCTTTACCAAGGAAGCTGGGGGGTTCCTAGAAGCCCTTCCCAGAGAGACCCTCAGCCTGGAGCCTCGATCCCCTATGCACTAACCATGCCCTGTGAAGATGGTCTTTGGGGACAGAGGGAGGTTTGCTGCTGGAGTTTAAGGGGCAGCAAACATCTAACAGCTTCTGGTTCCAGCTCTGCCACCGCTCACCTTGGACAAGTCATTTGGCGGTACTGAGCCAGGCTTTCCTGCCTTGTCAACCAAGGTGGCCAGACCAGCTGACCCCCAAGTTTCCTTCCAGCTCTACATCTTTTTTGGAACGGGGTCTCTCTAAGTAGCCCAGGTTGATCTTAAACTCCTGGCTTCAAGTGATCCTCACACCTCAGACTCCTGAGTAACTGGGATTCTCTACTTCTGAATATTGAGTTCCCAACCATATGAGAGAGAACCAAAAAAACCCTCATGCCTGAAAAAAAAAAAAAAAAATCCCATATGGAAAACCATTAAAATATCCCAAGTGCCTGGCTTTGGTAGTTAAATAAAATCTTTGGTTTCCTTCCCACTTTTCTGTAATTTCCAACTTTACTATAATGAACATGTTATTTATTTATTTATTTTTTTATTTTATTTGTTTTTTTGAGACAGCGTCTCGCTCTGTCGCCCAGGCTGGAGTGCAGTGGCATGATCTTGGCTGAATGCAACCTCTGCCTCCCAGGTTCAAGCGATTCTCCTGCCTCAGCCTCCCCAGTAGCTGGGATTACAGGCATGTGCCACCACGCCTGGCTAATTTTTGTATTTTTAGTAGAGATGGGGTTTCGCCATGTTGGCCAGGCTGATCTCGAACTGCTGACCTTGTGATCCACCCACCTCAGCCTCCCAAAGTGCTGGGATTACAGGCATGAGCCACCACACCCAGCCTAACATGTTATTTTATTATTTATTTATTTATTTTTTGAGATAGAGTTTTGCTCTTGTTGCCAGGCTGTAGTGCAATGGCGCGATCTCGGCTCACCGCAACCTCTGCCTCCCGGGTTCAAGCAATTCTCCTGCCTCAGCCTCCCCAGTAGCTGGGATTACAGGCATGCGCCACCATGCCCAGCTAATTTTGTATTTTCAGTAGAGACAGGATTTCTCCATGTTGGTCAGGTTGGTCTTGAACTCCTGACCTCAGGTGATCCACCTGCCTCGGCCTCCCAAAGTGCTGGGATTACAGGTGTGAGTCACTACGCCCGGCCTCATGTTATTTTATAATGTGAAAAATAGAAGACTTCTTCCCCCCCAGGAGGCTCTGAATTCAGAGTTCCCTCCTACTGCCCTGGGTGGCAGGGGAAGCTCTTTTATAGAGAAAGGAGTAAGGGTGACCGACGGCAATCTGAGTGGTCAGGGAGGGATTGCTCCCAGGCTGAGATGTTTGGTTGTCTGCTCTGCCTTCCTAGGGGTCCGCCTGAGTGCATAGCACAACCTTCCTCACCTCTGCACCTGCCAGGCCAGGCCCTGTGTGGAGCCCCGTTAGCTCCATATGCCAACGAGCTCATTCCATTCTCTGTCAATAGTGGCAGGAGGGCACTATTTACACCAGGGGAAACTGAGACTCAGAGGGTCTAAGCCACTTGCACGCTGTCGCGCAGCTGGTAAATAGCAGATCCAGCCTACACGAGGCCCAACTGGTTCTTGAGCCCAAGCTCTTGAGCCTTTCGTGGAATTGTCCTCCATCCAGCCTGGCTGGGCTTCCCAGGTGGTATCCCAGGGCCTGATAGTCCCCAGCAGGGGTTGCCTCTGTGCCAGCCTTGTGTGGGGCTGGTGGGTGTAGGCACTGGAGGGAGGTCATGCCTGTCCCTCTGAGGAAGGGTAGCAGGACTCACCTCCTTGGCCACAGTTCCTCTCCCTGTCAGCCATGGGTGCCTGTGTGGTTTTCCATCTGCTGACGCAGACTCCCAGGCCCACTTTCAGGAAGGGGAAGGCATATACCCTTCACCCTCCACTCCCTCTGGCTCAGGGGCCCAGCTGTGCTGGAAAAACTCTAGGTGAACTCCTGCTTGCGTGGGGAACCCTCCTGCCCTCGTGCAGGCTTCCCTTGGGAGTGGGCCTGGGTGGGGGACGCTGCCCTGGAGAAAGTCCAAGGGAAAAGGCAATGCTGGGGCCCCAGATTCTGAAAACAGGATGTGGGTTGGGGGCGCTGCTGACCTCCCCCTCCCGACCTCCCTCTGCCCCCGGCAAAGCTGCTACCCGCCCCCTGCCCCCAGCCACAGGGGCTCAGGGTCACACCTCATCTCCCTCCACTGTCCAGGAATGGTCCCCACCCTGTCCTATCCTGTGGCTTCTGCTGGGTGAGGCCATTGGCGCCACCTGGAAAAAGCCCATCAGACCATGTCTGCGTGCGGGAGTGGAAAGCAGCTGAGGTGGTGGGCCAGGGTGGGGCAGGAAGTGGAAAGCCCACAGTCACCCTGTGCTGTCTGCAGCCTGTGATGCCACAGGGCCAGGCCCAGAGACTACAACCTCAGGCCCCGTCGTCCTTCCCTGATAGCACCATCCAGCCTGAGTGTTGCTGACCCTGCTTAGATCTGGCAGCTGGCGGCCCCATTCTTGGCCATGCTTAAAGACAGGGGCCGAGGCCGGGCGCGGTGGCTCAAGCCTGTAATCCCAGCACTTTGGGAGGCCGAGACGGGCGGATCACGAGGTCAGGAGATCGAGACCATCCTGGCTAATACGGTGAAACCCCGTCTCTACTAAAAAATACAAAAAACTAGCCGGGCGAAGTGGCGGGTGCCTGTAGTCCCAGCTACTCGGGAGGCTGAGGCAGGAGAATGGCGTGAACCCGAGAGGAGGAGCTTGCAGTGAGCTGAGATCCGGCCACTGCACTCCAGCCTGGGTGACAGAGCGAGACTCCGTCTCAAAAAAAAAAAAAAAAAAAAAAAGACAGGGGCCGGGCTGAGAGGCCAATCCTGCCTCGCTCCAGTCTGTTCCAGACACCTCTCCCTGGCCATCGGATTGTGGGGCCACTGCTCATGTCAGACACACATGGGTGCACGTATGTGTTTGTACCCAGTAACTATCAGCCATGGTCAACCCCATCATGTTCTTCAATATCGCCACTGACGGCGAGCCCTTGGGCCGTGTCGCCTTCGAGCTTTTGCAGACAAGTTTCCAAAGACAGCAGAACACTTTCATGCTCTGAGCACTGGAGATAAAGGGTTTGGTTATAAGGGTTCCTGCTTTCACAGAATTATTCCAGGGTTTATGGGTCAGGGTGGTAGCTTCACACGCCATAATGACACTGGTGGCAAGTTCATCTGCAGAGAGAAATGGGATGAGGAGAACTTCTTCCTGAAGCATACAGTCCTGGCATCTCATCCCTGGCAAATGCTGGACCCAACACAAACAGTTCCCAGTTTTTCATCTGCACTGCCAAGACTAAGTGGTTGGATGGCAAGCGTGTGGTCTTTGGCAAGGTGAAAGAAGGCATGAATATTGCAGAGGCCACGGAGCGCTTTGGGTCCAGGAATGGCAAGACCAGCAAGATTAGCATTGCTGACTGTGGACAGCTCTCATGCGTTTGACTTGTGTTTTATCTTAACCACCAGCCCATTCCTTCTGTAGCTCAGGAGAGCACCCTCCACCCCATTTGCTCACAGTATCCTAGAATCTTTGTGCTCTCGCTCAGTTCCCTTTGGGTTCCATGTTTTCCTTGTTCCTTTCCATGCCTAGCTGGATTGCAGAATTAAGCTTATGAATATGAAATAAAAACTAACTAACTAAATAAAAATAGATTATTTGTAAGGCCCGGCATGGTGGCTTATGCCTGTAATCCCAGCACTTTGGGAGGCCAAGGCAGGCAGATCACCTGAGGTCAGCAGTTCGAGACCAGCCTGGCCAACATGGGGAAACCCCATCTCTACTAAAAAATACAAAAATTAGCTGGGCATGGTGGCACATGCTTGTAATCCCAGCTACTCAGGAGAATTGCTTGAACTCAGGAGGTGGAGGTTGCAGTGAGCTGAGATTGTGCCACTGCACGCCAACCTGGGCGACAGAGGGAGACTCTATCTCAAAAAAAAAAAAAATATATATATATATGTGTGTGTGTGTGTGTATATATATATATTTGTAGAGATGAGGGTCTTGCCATGTTGCCCAGGCTGGCCTGGGACTCCTGGGCTCAATTGATCCGCTAGCCTTGGCCTCCCAAAGTGCTGGGATCACAAGCATGAGCCACCACACCTGGCCACTTATTTATTTTTATTGTTATTTATTTATTCTATTTACTGACATCCTTGAGCCATCACACTGCTGTTTTGTCTCCTGTGCCCTCCTAACATTTTAAAAAGTCCTTACAGAAATGCTGTCTTTTCGTGAGGCTTTCCCCAGCTGCCCTAGCAGAAATTTACCCCTTTCTTTCCTGTCCCTTCTCAGCTTTATTTCCTTTGTACTGACCACTACATAACTACACACACACACACACACACACACACGTTTTTTGAGACGGAGTCTCGCTCTGTCACCCAAGCTGGAGTGCAACCTCCGCCTCCCAGGTTCAAGCAGTTCTGCCTCAGCCTCCCAAGTAGCTGGGATTACAGGCGCCCACCACCATGCCCGGCGTATTTTTGTATTTTTAGTAGTGACGGGGTTTCACCGTGTTGGCCAGGCTGATCTCGAGCTCCTGACCTCAAATAATCCACCCACCTCAGCCTCCCAAAGTGTTGGGATTACAGGTGTGAGCCACCGCACCCTGCCAATGTTATCTTTTTCTTATGTATCCTGTTTAGCGTCCATGTCTCCCATTAGCACAGGCGATCCCCAGGGAAGGGATTTTTGGTCCTTTGCTTACTGTCCCATCCCCAGCACCTAGAATGGTTGGGGGCACACAGTGGATGCTCAGTAGATGTTTGTTGGGTGGATGAATGAATGAAGTGGGTGGAACTTTCTGCCCTAAGGTGGTAAGAATGCTGTGTATCTCAGGTCTCAACTGCTGGCTCTGGTCTCCTCTAGGGCTGTGGGCATTTAAGTGGCCAATCCAGTCTCAGGTCAGCAATCAGAATTTCCCATCCTCGACAGAAATAAGAACTCAAAAATGGATTCATGTTAAACATCTGCATCCAGCTCTGCTGGCCCTGGATCCGTGCCTGGGTGGGAGAGGGAAGGGGTGGAGGGTGGCAGAGTTGGCTCTTCTTGGTCCCTTCTAGTCCTTCTGACCCTTTAAATTCTTCCTAGTGCCCTGAAAACCCTCCAGACCAGATGACTTCTGCCGCCCCAGGGTGGCCCCACCTGCTGGCTCTTGCCTTGGAGCTTGCCTTTGGCTCCCTACAGACTCCTGGAGCCCTGCATTTTCAACACCTGGGACCCGCCTTCACATCTAGCCTTTGCTCCCTCCTTTGGCTCCATGATTATTTAATATTAGGTTTGGGGCCCGGTGAGGTGGCTCACACCTGTAATCTCAGCACTTTGGGAGGCTGAGGTGGGCGGATCACGAGGTCAGGAGATTGAGACCATCCTGGCTAACACACGGTAAAACCCAGTCTCTACTAAAAATACAAAAAATTAGCCAGGCGTGGTGGCGGGCACCTGTAGTCCCAGCTATTTGGGAGGCGAGGCAGGAGAATGGCATGAACCCGGGAGGCAGAGGTTGCAGGGAGGCAGAGGTTGCAGTGAGCCGAGATTGCGCCACTGCACTCCAGTCTGGACCACAGAGTGAGACTCTATCTTAAAAAAAAAAAAAAAAAAAAAAAAAAAAAAAGGCCGGGCGCGGTGGCTCACGCCTGTAATCCCAGCACTTTGGGAGGCCGAGGCGGGTGGATCACAAGGTCAGGAGATCGAGACCACGGTGAAACCCTGTCTCTACTAAAAATACAAAAAATTAGCCAGGCGCGGTGGCGGGGGCCTGTAGTCCCAGCTACTCAGGAGGCTGAGGCAAGAGAATGGCGGGAACTCGGGAGGTGGAGCTTGCAGTGAGCCGAGATTGGGTCACTGCACTGCAGCCTGGACGACAGAGCGAGACTCTGCCTCAAAAAAAAAAAAAAGATAAAAAAGATTAGGTTTGGATGGAACAACAATTCGAAACAGTGGCTTAAGCAAGAGAGAAGTTTGTTTCTCTCTCACATAAAAACTCTGCCTCAGCTGGGTGCGGTAGCTCACGCCTGTAATCCTAGCACTTTAGGAGGCCTAGAGGGGTGGATCACCTGAGGTCAAGAGTTCAAGACCAGCCCGGCCAACACGGTGAAACCCCATCTCTACCAAAAATACAAAAATTAGCCAGGCGTGGTAGTGCATGCCTGTAATCCCAGCTACTCGGGAGGCTAAAGCAGGAGAATCACTTGAACCCGGGGGTGGAAGTTGCAGTGAGCCATGACATTGCACTCTAGCCTGGGTGACAGAGCAAAACACGGCCTTAAAAAAACAAAAAGGGCCGGGCACGGTGGCTCACACCTGAGGCCAGGAGTTCGAGACCAGCCTGGCCAACATAGTGAAACTTTGTCTCTACTAATAGTCGGGCGTGGTGGCGCGTGCCTGTAATCCCAGCTACTTGGGAGGCTGAGGCAGTTGCTTGAACTCAGGAGGCGGAGGTTGCAGTGCACCCAGATTGCAACACTGCACTCCAGCCTGGGCGACAAAGAGAGACTCAAAATTTAAAAAAAATTAAAAAAAAAAGGAAAAAAAAGCTCTGCCCCACGGAGTCCTCAAGGGAGTGGGCACCTTGCGACCTCTCTCTCTCTCTCTCTCTCCCCCCCCTCCTCTCCCCTCTCCTCCTCTATCCCCCCCACAACATCCCGCTGTCTCCCCCAAGTCCGCCCCATCTCAGAAAAGGGCCGGGAAATGGCCACAGTTACCGATTTGCTCACATGTCATTGGGTAGGATGAGCCCCACGGCCACACCTATCCGCAAGGGATACTGGGAAATGTAGTCTTTATTCTTGTGCCCAGGAGGGAGCAGGGAGACTCCCTCACTGTCATAAATCTGCTTCTGGCATTGGTCCCCCACGCTGACATGGGGCATTGGACGCACTGGGTTCCTCCCAAGTCTTTGCCCCCATTAGCTGCTCTGGAGGAAGAAGGAAGCCTCCACAGTCTTGCCTGTCACCTTGTCCCTAGGCCCTTCCAAACCATTGCACCTCTGGGCTGTCCTTCACACCCCTCTGCCAAGCCTCATCCCTTCTTTACCGTCCTTGGGCAGATGGGTCATTTCCTCCAAGGGGAGCCCCTGAGTTTTCACCCATTTTTAGGTTGCACATGTAGCAACCTTGCTCTGGAAAGACAATGACTGTACCTGAAGGTGGCTGGGGACTGCAGTAGCCTCTTCTTAGAGACCAAGGGGCTTGGGAGTCCCTCTCTTCCTTTCCTTGAAAGCCCTTCTTTTTCTTGAAAGAGTGAACTGACAGGTGAGAGAAACTGCTTTGGGATTGGGGTTGCGGCAGGGGAAGGATTTGAGTCAACAAGAGGCATTTTTCAGAGTCCCTCCCCTGCACCCCCCACCCCCACCCCTTTGCCGTGCAGCTCTGAATGGCCTGTGTTTTTGTACATGTCAAGATGTGTAAGCAATCACTATCACTGCCTGTAGCCTGGGAGCCCGACCCTCTTTCCATCACCCCAGCCTCGTGATCCTGGACTTGGGCTGGATAGAGTACTCTGAGGTCCCTTCCCTTCCAGAGCCTCTCAAGGGGGACTGAGCAGGTCAGTAGTGCAATCAGGTCAGCTCAAGATCAGTGGACCCACAGACCATTGAAGCTCCCTCCCTGAAAGCAATTCTGGACCCAAAGGGCTGTGCTTGGCACAGGACCTGGAAAGTTACTAGGGGCAGAAGACAAGGTCATCTATGGATGGAGCTTCCTTTCTTCCACCTAAAAACCTGTCAAGCGCATTCGTGTGAAGAGACCACCAACAGGCTTTGTGTGAACAACAAGGCTGTTTATTCACTTGGGTGCAATGGGCTGAGTCCAAAAAGAGAGTCAGCGAAGAGAGATGGGGAAGGGGTTGCTTTATAGGAGTTGGGTAGATAATGGAAAATTACAGTAAAAGGTGGTTATCTATTGTTAGCAGAAGAGAGGGTCACAACGTACATGGCGGGGAGATCATAAGACTCATTGTCCAGAAAAGTGTCACAAGGTCGATTGATCAGTTAAGGTAGGGCAGGGACAAGTCAAAATGGTGGAATGTTGTAATGTTGGTTAATCAGTTAAGGCAGGAACTGGCTGTTTTACCTCTTTTGTGGTTTTTCAGCTGCCCCAGACTTCTTGGCTCCTGCAGGCCATCTGGACGTGTATGTGCAGGTCACGGGTTATGATGGCTGAGCTTCGGCTCAGAGGCCTGACAAAAACGACATTTATGGGTATAATATCTTTTTACACTCACCATGATGTATTGGAGCTACCTTGAGCCTAATGAAGATATCGTCTGTAATGGTTAATACTGAGTGTCAACTTGATTGGATTGAAGGAATCAATCCTGGGTGTGTCTGTGAGGGTGTTGCCAAAGGAGATTAACATTTGAGTCGGTGGGCTGGGAAAGGCAGACCCATCCTTAATCTGAGTGGGTACAATCTAATTAGCTGCCAGCGCAGCTAGAATATGAGCAGGCAGAAAAATGTGAAAAGAGCGACTGGCTTAGCCTCCCAGCCTGCATCTTTCTTCCATGCTGGATGCTTCCTGTCCTGCAACTCCAAGTTCTTCCGTTTTGGAACTTGGACTGGCTCTCCTTGCTCCTCAGCCTGCAGATATGACCTATTGTGGGAACTTGTGATCATGTGAGTAAATACTTAATAAACTTCCCTTTATATATATCTATTCCATGAGTTCTGTCCCTCTAGAGAACCGTGACTAATACATTGTCTTACCCAAGAGAACACAAATCTGACTCCTGACAGTACCAAGCAAGTAAGAGGGAATGTACCATGATGCAACTGCTTTGAAAACCAGCTCCTCAGTTTCTTATGAAGCTAAACATACACTTAACATGTAACTCGACAATTCCACTCCTATGTATCTACCCAAGAGAAATGACAAGTTATGTCTAGAAAAGGATATGTACTCTAATGCTCATTGCAGCTTTATTGATAATGATCCCAAACTGGAAACAGCCCAGATGTCCATCAACAGCTGAATGGAGAAACAAGATAATACCATGGAATAATATTCAGCAATAAAAAAAGAAGGGCCGGGGTGGTGGCTCACGCCTGTAATCCCAGCACTTTGGGAGGCTTAGGCAGGCGGATCACAAGGCCAGGAGTTTGAGACCAGCCTGATCAACATGGTGAAACCCTGTCTCTACTAAAAATACAAAAATTAGCTGGGCGTGGTGGCACATGCCTGTAATCCCAGCTACTTAGGAGGCTATGCCTGGAGAATTGCTTGAACTTGGGAGGTGGAGATTGCAGTGAGCCGAGATTGCACCACGGCACTCCAGCCTGGGCAACAGAGCGAGACTCTGTCTCAAAAATAAAAAAAAGAAGGGCCAGGTGTGGTGGCTCACGCCTGTAATCACAACACTTTGGGAGGCCGAGGCTGGCAGATCACGAGGTCAGGAGATCGAGACCATCCTGGCTAACACGGTGAAACCCTGTCTCTACTAAAAATACAAAAAAATTAGCTGGGCGTGGTGGCGGATGCCTGTAATCCCAGCTACTTGGGAGGCTGAGGCAGGAGAATGGTGTGAACCCGGGAGGCAGAGTTTATAGTGAGCCAAGATCACACCACTGCACTCCAGCCTGGGCAACAGAGTGAGACTCTGTCTCAAAAAAAAAAAAAAAAAAAAAAAAAAAAAAAGAAATGATTGATACATACAACAACATGGATGCATTTCCTTTTCTTTTTCTTTTTTTTTTTTTGAGACAGAGTCTTGCTCTGTCCCCTAGGCTGGAGTGCAGTGGTGACATCTCAGCTCACTGCAGGCTCTGCCTCCCAGGTTCACGCCATTCTCCTGCCTCAGCCTCCCGAGTAGCTGGGATTACAGGCACCCGCCACCATGCCCGGCTAATTTTTTGTAATTTTAGTAGAGACGGGGTTTCACCGTCTTAGCCAGGATGGTCTCGATCTCCTGCCCTTGTGATCTGCCCGCCTTGGTCTCCCAAAGTGCTGGGATTACAGGCATGAGCCACTGCGCCCGGCCAACATGGATGCATTTCTAAAACATGCTGAATGAAAGAAGCCAGACACAAAAGCATACGTACTATGATTTCATGTATATGAAGTTCTAGAATAGGTGAATGTAATCTATAATGCTGGAAACCGAATTAGTGTTTTTCTGGGGCAGGGGTTGAAGAGGCACATAAGAACTTTTTTTTTTTTTTGAAACGAAGTCTGGCTCTGTCGCCCAGGCTGGAGTGCAGTGGCCGGAACTCAGCTCACTGCAAGCTCCGCCTCCCGGGTTTACGCCATTCTCCTGCCTCAGCCTCCCGAGTAGCTGGGACTACAGGGGCCCGCCACCTGGCCCGGCTAGTTTTTTTGTATTTTTTAGTAGAGACGGGGTTTCACCGTGTTAGCCAGGATGGTCTCATCTCCTGACCTCGTGATCCGCCCGTCTCGGCCTTCCAAAGTGCTGGGATTACAGGCTTGAGCCACCGCGCCCGGCCCATAAGAACTTTTTAGGGTGATAGAAATGCTTTATATCTTGATTGTGATTGTGGTTATTCAAGTGGATACATTTATTGTTTACAGCCATACCACCCTGCACTTGGAAGCTAAGCAGAGTTGGGCCTAGTTAGCACTTGAAAGGGAGGAGTTTACCTTTGCCAAAAAGTCATCAATCTCTACACTTGGAATGAGTGCATTTTATGGCCGGGCGCGGTGGCTCATGCCTGTAATCCCAGCAGTTTGGGAGGCTGAGGTGGGCGGATCACCTGAGGTAAGGAGTTCAAGACTAGCCTGGCCAACGTGGTGAAAGCCCATCTCCATTGAAAATACAAAAATTAGCCAGGTGTGGTGGCGGGTGCCTGTGGTCCGAGCTACTCGGGAGGCTGAAGCAGGAGAATTGCTTGAACCCGGGAGGCAGAGGTTGCAGTAAGCTGAGATCGCACCACTGCACTCCAGCCTGGGCAACAGAGTGAGACTCCGTCTCCCCCTCTCCCCCAACACACAAAATAATAATAAATAAGAATAATAAAAATAAGAATACTCACTTTCATGCATTATTTAAGTTTTAATTATCTCACACTTTTGAGAAGTCAAATTTGCCTAAGCAATGAACACCTAATTGATTACATTTCTAAACACTTCTAATGCCTGATGGGACAGACGTGCAACTCTAACAAAATAATATCTTCCTATGCATTGAAACAACTCTTGTAAACCGAATAAACCAAATTTACAAATTTAGTAATTCACGTTCCTTTTTCTTTTTTGAGATGGAGTAGTCTCGCTCTGTTGCCCAGGCTGAAGTGCAGTGGCGCAATTTCAGCTCACTGCAACCTCTGCCACCCGGATTCAAGCGATTCTCCTGCCTCATCCTCCCAAGTAGCTGGGACCACAGGCATGAGCCACCATGCCCGGCTAATTTTTTGTATTTTTAGTAGAGATGGGGTTTCACCATGTTGGCCAGGCTGGTCTCGAACTCCTGACCTCAAGTGATCCTCCCGCCTCGGCCTCCCAAAGTGCTGGGATTACAGGCGTGAGCCACCGTACCGTACCCTGCCCTAATTCAGGTTCTTTTAAATTTTACAATAATGTTATAATGTTTACAAATTTAATCAAATTCCTTAAGCCTTCCAATGTAAAATCATACCTACAAAATTGTGCATTTAAATTGAAAAAAACAGCTGGGTTACAAGATTTGAGGGAGAGTCACAACCAAAACCAAAACAAATAGCTGGGTGTAGGCGTGGTGGCATGTGCCTGTAGTCCCAGCTACACAGGAGGCCTAGGTGAGAGGATCACTTGAGCCCAGGTACTAGAGGCTGCAGTGAGCCATAGTTGTGCCATTGCATTCCAGCCCGGGTGACAGAGCAAGACTCTGTCTCTTAAAAAAAAATTGAAATTACAGGACAAATCTGAAAGATTCTCTAATGTGACGGGTTGAAAGAATGTTACATTCTCTTAAACATTAGGGACATTTAAAATATGCAATACAGACACATTATCCTGATGACTTTTAACACTAAACTGTAAATATTATGGGTTTGATTACCTTATCATTTCCATATTATTTCTTTACCCTCAAGGATGTAAAGTCATCTACCCCACTCTAAACAGTTTGACTGTGTCAGGTGGACTGAGGATTTCTACATTAAAAATAAATGAAGGCTGAGATTTAGGGTTAGTGATTCAAGGCTGAGATTTGGGACCAGGTTACTTTTTTTTTTTGAGATGGAGTCTTGCTCTGTTGCCCAGGCTGGAGTGCAATGGTGCAATCTTGGCTCACTGCAACTTCCGCCTCTTGGGTTCAAACGATTCTCCTGCCTCAGCCTCCTGAGCAACTGGGATTACAGGCATGTGCCACCACGGCTGGTTAATTTTTGTATTTTTTTTTTTTTTTTTTAAGTAGAGATGGGGTTTCACCATATTGGCCAGGCTGGTCTTGAACTCCTGACCTTGTGATCCGCCCACCTCAGGCTCCTAAAGCGCTGGGATTACAGGTGTGAGCCACTGCACCCGGCCCAGATTGTTTCTTTTCTTGTAGTTGAGCCTGTCTGTTTTATCAGCAGCAGTCCCCAAGTTCACCCCTTTCAGTGGGAATTTGTTTTATAACTCAATTTGTCTAATTGTTCACTCATGATCAGGTTCAAGTTAAGTCTTTTTAGCAAGGATACTCCATGAGCGATGATGTACGCTTCCCATTGCATCACATCAGGAGCACATTATGGCATTTGGTCTCATTACTGGTGTGCCAAGTTTGATCACTTAGTTAATGTGGTGTCTGCCAGAGCGCTCCACCTTTTCACTTTGTAATTTATCAAAGATAGGTTTTTATGTTCTCGTTTTTAGTCTTTTCATAGACTCTCTTGTCTGGCAGAGACAATTATAAAGCACATAATTTGAGTTTGCACTCCCTGGATTCTACAACCACACAGATGGTAAGGCAACCATTTTTCCATCCAGCTCAAGCTCCTCTATTTCATCCGGCAAGAAAAGATACATTGGTGGTTTTCTTTCTTTCTTTCTTTTTTTTTTTTGAGACGGAGTCTCCCTCTGTTGCCCAGGCTGGAGTGCAGTGGTGCAGTCTCAGCTCACTGCAACCTCCACCTTCTGGGTCCAAGCGATTCTTCTGCCTCAGCCTCCCAAGTAGCTGGGACTACAGGCATGTGCCACCATGCCCGACTAATTTTTGTATTTTTAGTAGAGATGGGTTTCACCATATTGGCCAGGCTGGTCTTGAACTCCTGACCTCGTGATCTGCCTGCCTCAGCCTCCCAAAGTGCTGGGATTGTAGGTGTGAGCCACCGCGCCCGGCACCTTGGTGGTTTTCGTATGTTTAGGAGAGACAGGGTTTCACCATCTTGGCCGAGTTGGTTTCAATCTTTTGACCTCAAGTGATCCATCTGCCTCAGTCTCCCAAAGTGCTGGGATTACAGGAGTGAGCCACTGTGCCTGGCCAAAACTTCTTTCTCTCTCTCTGTTTTTTTTTTTTGAGATGGAGTCTCGCTCTGCTGCCCAGGCTGGAGTGCAGTGGCGCAATCTCAGCTCACTGCAACCTCTGCCTCCCACGTTCAAGTGATTCTCCTGCCTCAGCCTCCTGAGTAGCTGGGACTACAGGCATGTGCCACCATGCCCAGCTAATTTTTGTAGTTTTAGTAGAGAAAGGGTTTCATCGTTGGCCAGGCTGGTCTTGAACTCCTGACCTCAAGTGATCCTCCTGCCTTGGCCTCCCAAAGTGCTGGGATTACAGGCGTGAGCCACCACGTTTGGCCATATTGGTGGTTTTCATGGAGACTCTTGAAGGCTGGATAGATAGTTCTCCCATGGTGATTCAAAAGTCTCTCCTCACTACCCCCAGTATATGTTCTGGTGAATCCCAGATCACATTGGTAGGTGACGTTTTTAGTTCTGTCTTGTGAGTTTCTTGCATAAAAACACAAGCGTCTGAGATCACAACAGTTGTAATACTGGGGTCAGAGTATCACCTTCTTTTTTTTTTTTTTTTTTTGAGACGGAGTCTCGCTCTGTCGCCCAAGCTGGAGTGCAGTGGCGTGATCTCGGCTCACTGCCAGCTCTGTCTCCCGGGTTCACACTATTCTCCTGCCTCAGCCTCCCAAGTAGCTGGGACTACAGGTGCCTGCTACCACGCCCGGCTAATTTTTTGTATTTTTAGTAGAGATGGGGTTTCATCGTGTTAGCCAGGATGGTCTTGATCTCCTGACCTCGTGATCTGCCTGCCTCGGCCTCCCAAAGTGCTGGTATTACAGGCGTGAACCACCACGCCGGGCCAGAAAAATGTGACTTCTAATGGCTGTACAATACATTGTAGGTAAGGATGTTAAAGTTTAACCAATTCTTCTTTTATTTATTTATTTTTGAGAGAGCCTGTGCTGTCGCCCAGGATGGAGTATAGTGGTGCAATCGTGGCTCACTACAACCTCCACTTCCTGGGTTTAAGCGATTCTTGTGCCTCAACCTCCCAAGTAGCTGAGACTACAGGTGTGCTCCACCACACTCAGGTAATTTTTGTATTTTTAGTAGAAACAGGGTTTCGACATGCTGCCCAGGTTGGTCTCCTGAGCTCAGGCAATCTGCCTGCCTAGGCCTCCCAAAGTGCTGGGATTATAGGCATGAGCCACTGTGCCCGTCCCAGTTCAACAAATTCTTCTATTGTGAGACATCTATGTTGTTTCCAATTTCTCACCAGTGAATGCTTCAGTGAATGCTTTTGGACTTAAATGTTTTCGTTTGGACTTTAACATACTTTTTCCACAGCTAAATTGCTAAGGAAAGGGTACTGGAGAGGCAAGAACAGGTATTCATTACTCAAGAATAAAAAGTTAATGAATTACATTTTTTCTGTTTGGGTTTCAGGAAAAATGGCTAGAAATCATTAAAAAAAAAAAAAAAATCCATTGCAGCAGAAACAGTGGGATGCAACGTATCTTAAAAACAAAAAGGGTCAGGTTGGGCATGGTGGCTTATACCTGTAATCCCAGCACTTTGGGGGGCTGAGATGGGTGGATCACCTGAGGTCAGGAGTTCGAGACCAGCCCAGCCAAACTGGTAAAACTCTGTCTCTACTAAAAATACAAAAATTAGCTGGGTGTGTGGTGGCGTGTGCCTATAACCCCAGGTACTCGGGAGGCTGAGGCAGGAGAATCGCTTGAACCCGGGAGGTGGAGTTTGCAGGGAGCCGAGGCTGTGCCATTCCACTCCAGCCAGGGCATCGGAACGAGACTCAATCTTAAAAAAAAAAAAAAAAAAAACCATAGCCGGGAGTGGTGGCAGGCACCTGTAATCCTAGCTACTTGGGAGGCTAAGGCAGGAGAATTGCTTGAATCCCGGAGGTGGAGGTTGCAGTGACCTGAGATGGTGCCACTGCACTCTAGCCTGGGCAGCAGAGCAAGACTCCGTCTCATGAAAAAAAAGAAAGAAAAGACTCAGTAAACTTATTGTTGAATCCTTTACCAATTAATGCAACTTTTGAATCTTTTCTCAATAACCATTCTTTTATAATTCATAACTTATGTAATACGTATTTAAGGAATGTTTCATACACATAGGAAATAACCACATTCTATAAAGGGTCTAAATACATAAAACCATCACGTTTATTAGCAAATCTTTATCTCCTTGAGTGTGTCAGTAGCTTAAGAAATAATGAAGGCCGAAGGCCGGGCGCAGTGGCTCACACCTGTAATCCCAGCACTTTTTGAGTCCGAGGTGGGTGGATCACGAGGTCAGGAGATTGAGACCATCCTGGCTAACACGGTGAAACCCCGTCTCTACTAAAAATACAAAAAAATTAGCCAGGCATGGTGGCGGGCACCTGTAGTCCTAGCTCCTCGGGAGGCTGAGGCGGGAGAATTGCTTGAACCCAGGAGGCAGAGGTTGCAGTGAGCCGAGATCGCGCCACTGCACTCCAGCTTGGGCAACAGAGTGAGACTCTGTCTCCAAAAAAAAAAAAAAAAAGAAAAAAAAGAAATAATGAGGGCCGGGCACGGTGGCTCACACCTGTAATCTGAGCACTTTGGTAGGCTGAGGCGGGCGGATCTCTTGAGGTCAGGAGTTTCAGACCAGCCTGGCCAACATGGTGAAACCCTGTCTTTCCTAAAAATACAAAAATTAGGACATGGTCGCGCGTGCCTGTAATCCCAGCTACTCGGGAGGCAGGGGGATGAGAATCACTTGAACCTGGAGGCAGAGGTTGCAGTGAGCTGAGATGGTGCCACTGCACTCCAGCCTGGGGGACAGAGTCAGATTCCATTAAAAAAAAAAAAAAGAAATAAAACAAACAAACAAAAAAGAAGTAATGAATAGGCCTGGCATGGTGGCTCATGCCTGTAATCCCAGCTGTTTGGGAGGTTGAGGCAGGTGGATCACTTGAGCCCAGGAGTTCCAGATCAGCCTGGGCAACATAATGAGACCCTGTCTCTACCAAAAATACAAAAATTAGCCAGATGTGGTGGCGTGTACCTGTGGTCCCAGCTATTTGGGAGGTTGAGGCAGGAGGATCGCTTGAGTCCAGGAGGCAGAGGTTGCAGTGAGCCGAGATGGAGCCACTGCATTCCAGCCTGGATGATAGAGTGAGACCCTGTCTCAAAAAAAAAAAAAAAAAAAAGAAAGAATAAAAAAAAAGAGTCAAGGAAATGTTATCCACTTTTAGTTAGCAAGGTGTTTTACTCATCAGGAAATGTAAAACTTCTACTTTAAAAAAGAACTATTGGCTGGGCGTGGTGGCTCAGGCCTGTAATCTCAGCACTTTGGGAAGCCGAGGCAGAAGGATTGCCTGAGCTCAGGAGACCAGCCTGGGCAACATGGTGAAACCCCATCTCTACTAAAAATACAAAAATTAGCTGGGCATGGCGGCACACTCCTGTAATCCCAGCCACTTGGGAGGCTGAGGCATGAGAATCACTTGAACCAGGTAGGCAGAGTATAGTGAGCCAAGATCACGCCACTGCACTCTCCAGCCTGGATGACAGAGCAAGACAAGACTCTATTCCCCAAAAAACCAAAAACCCCAGAAAAACCCACAAATAAAAATACAAAAAATTAGCCAGGCATGGTGGCAGGCGCCTGTAGTCCCAGCTACTTGGGAGGCTGAGGCATGAGAATTGCTTGACCTTGGAAGGCAGAAAGCAGAGAATTGCAGTGAGCTGAGATTGTACTACTGCACTCCAGTCTGGGTGACAAAACGAGATTCTATCTCCAAAAAAAAAAAAAGGAAAAATATTTGATTCTTTTACTTTCTAAAAAGGATTTATATACTTTCCTCCCACTCCAGATGGGGATTTCATCTTCGATTTGTAGCTGCTTTTTTCTACTTGGCAATGTCGTGATCATCTATCTTTTCATGTCAATAAACAGTATACATGATCATTCTTTTTTTTGTTTTTGAGACAGTCTTGCTCTGTTGCCCAGACTGGAGTGCAGTGCCATCATGGCTCACTGCAGCCTCCTGGGCTCAAGCAATACTCCTGCCTCAGCCTTCCAAGTAGCTGGGACCACAGGCACGCACCACCATGTCCAGTTGATTTTTACTTTTTTTTTTTGTAGAGATGGGGGTCTCACTATGTTGCCCAGGCTAGTCTCAAACTCCTGAACTCAAGTAATCTTCCCACTTCAACCTCCCAAAGTGCTAGGAATACAGGTATGAGCCACTGTGCCTGGCCTACCTGATGGTTTTTTTTTTTTTTTTTCTTCTTGATGGAGTTTCACTCTTGTTGCCCAGGCTGGAGTGCAATGGCACGATCTTGGCTCACTGCAACCTCCACCTCCCGGGTTCAAGTGATTCTCCTGCCTCAGTCTCCTGAGTAGTTGGGATTACAGGCGCACGCCAACATGCCCGGCTAATTTTTGTATTTTTAGTAGAGACGGGGTTTCACCATGTTGGCCAGGCTGGTCTCAAACTCCTGACCTCGTGATCCGCCCACCTCAGCCTCCCAAAGTGCTGGGATTACAGGTGTGAGCCACTGCACCTGGCCTACATGATCATTCCTATTCCTAATAGGCACCTGGTATTCCATATTTACCATTTTAACCTTTTGGACATTTAGGTTATTTTAAAATATAAAGTTTATTATTACAGAAACTTTAATAAGCATCTTTGCATGTGGTTTTGTTTTGGGATAATTGTACATTCAGGTAGTTTTAAGAAATGGATCAGGCCGGGTGCGGTGGCTCACACCTGTAATCCCAGCACTTTGGGAGGCTGAGGTGGGCGGATCACGAGGTCAGGAGTTTGAGACCAGCCTGGCCAACATGGTGAAACCCCGTCTCTACTAAAAATACAAAAATTAGCTGGGCGTGGTGTCATGCACCTATAATGCCAGCTACTTGGGAGGCTGAGGCAGGAGAATCGTTTGAACCAGGGAGGCAGAAGTTGCAATGAGTCAAGATTGCACCATTGCACTCCAGCCTGGGCAACAGAGCCAGACTCTGTATCAAAAAAAGAAATGGATCAGAAGCCAGGACTCTTTCTGAAAGGAAAAAATAAAAGGATGGAAATCCATTGTATACTTTGCCCATTTCCCAATTTTGCAAAGTTATATAGTAACCAGAATATTTACATTGAAACAACCTACTGATTTTATTCAGATTTACTTGTACTCATATTTGTGTGTTTACAGTTTTTTGCACATGTCTGATTCTTCTGTCAAATGAAATTCCTCGGCCGGGCGCGGTGGCTCAAGCCTGTAATCCCAGCACTTTGGGAGGCCGAGGCGGGCGGATCACGAGGTCAGGAGATCGAGACCATCCTGGCTAACATGGTGAAACCCCGTCTCTACTAAAAATACAAAAAAC
>NC_037684.1:28353300-28358342 GCF_003255815.1 Theropithecus gelada | reverse complement strand
AAAAAAAAAAAAAAAAAAAAAAAAAAAAAAAAAAAAAAAAAAGAAAGCAGGGCAAGGTGGCTCACGCCTGTAATCCCAACACTTTGGGAAGCTGAGGCAGGCAGATGACTTGAGGCCAGGAGTTCAAGACTGGCCTGGCCAACATGGCAAAACCCTATCTCTACTAAAAATACAAAAAAAAAATTAGCTGGGTGTGGTGACACGCACCTGTAATCACAGCTACTTGGGACGCTGAGGCACGAGAATCGCTGGGAGGCGGAGATTGCATTAAGCCAAGATGGTGCCACTGCACTCCAGCCTGGGCGACAGAGCAAGAATTCATCTTAAAAAAATTAAAATGGCCAGGCACGTTGGCTCATGCCTATAATCCCAGCACTTTGGGAGGCCGAGGCGTGCGGATCATGAGGCCAGGAGTTCAAGACCACCCTGACTAATATGGTGAAACCCCCATCTCTACTAAAAATACCAAAAGTAGCCACGCATGATGGCGTATGCCTGGAGTCCCAGCTTCTCGGGAGGCTGAAGCGGGAGAGTGGCTTGATCCTAGAAGGCGGAAGTTGCAGAGAGCCAAGATCGCACCACTGCACTCCAGCCTCGGCGACAGAGCAAGACTCTGTCTCAAAAAAATAAATAAATAAATAAAAATAAAACCCTACCCTGTCAGGAAGCAGACACTCTTCTAGTTCCAGTGATCCAAGTCCAGAATATAAATCACAGTCCCTTTAAATGCAGTGAATATTCTACAAAGATACACCGACACTTTCCCCAGCAGCCCCAAACCCCAGAGGCTGGCCTCTCCCCATCACTAACACAGATTATAGGACCAGACCAGAATCAGAGTCCCCAGACTCCATCCATCCCATACTCCCATATGAGGTGCAGAGAAGAGACAGCAGAACCAGAAGACGAAGGTTTGATAAGGGGTGGCAGGAGAAACTGAGGCCGCACCTGTCTGCCCCCTGGCCCCAGGGCATAAGGGGTGGGGAACATAAAGAAGCACAGACATAAAGTCCCTGCTCCTGGTGGCTGCTGGAGCCTGGGAGGGAGGGGGCCACAGCTAAGCCAGAGGAGGTGATCCAGGAAGCAGTGGTGGCAGTGGGCAGCCAGCCAGTGCGGGCAGTGAGGCGCCCAGCCAGGGCCTGCCCCAGGGACAAAGAGACTCCCTGGCTCCGGGGACAGAGTGCTGCCCCCACACTGAGAAGGGGGCACTGACCCAGCCCAGTCAGGCACAGAGGGCAGTGGTGCCAGGCAGCTTGCCAGCAGCCATGAGAGGGGTGGTAGGTGCCCAGGGCAGGGTGTGCAGTCCCTGCTGGCCAGGAGAGGTGGGGACACATTTCCCAGGTCAGCAGCTGACCGGCCAGCCAGCCAGCAGCCCACGGCCCATTCTGCTGCTTCCACCCCCTCCCGTCCCAGGCCTGGCCCCGGCTCCCTCCTCCCCCCAGCCCTGGCCTGGCGCCCAGCTGGGCCCTGGGGGCCAGAGTTACTGTAAGCGGCCTGGCAGGCCCCAGCCCTGGACTCTGCCAGCTGGCCATAGCTGCCGCCACCTCCCACTACCTGGCTCGGCCAGCGGCGAAGGGTACTGAGACCCCTGCCCAGCTAATGAGTGACCCCCATGGCAGAGGGTGGAGGCAGAGAAAACACAGGCCCTGCCAAGACCATGCATGCGTCCGAGGCCAGAGTCCAGGCCAAGTGTCCCCTCCTGGGACACTCACCCTATCCACCCAGCTAGACTGCGGGCCCCTCCCTTTCATCCTCCCCACAAAGGGAAGCACATCCTAGCATGGCCGGGGGTGGAGCTGGCAGGGGGAGAGGTGGGGTTCCAGCCAGCCTTCCTCGGTCTGCTCCTTCAAGCCCGTTCCCTCAGAGGCACTGAGTGGGGGTGGGGCGTAGGTGGTGTGCCGCTCTCACTCTAGGTAGAGCTGCCATTTCCATCAAATGTCAAGAGGTTTGTTTACCCACCTCCAGCCTGTGTGTCCAGTCCTTGGAGCTATTTATAAGGCCCCAACAGCAGAGCACAGAAGAGGGGTGCGAGGGCCACTGCAGGCCAGAACAGCATGGTTTCATCTCCCCTCTGCCACCCCCAACTTCAAACACAGCCACCATGATTGGCCTACAGGCCATAGGGCTTTCATTTTCAAGACCTCAAAGGATGGTCACCCCAACTGGAGAAGACCTTGCCGCTCACCGTGCCTTCAGCTCACGGCAGAACAGATGTGCCCAGAGCCCAAGCTCTGAGGCCTGCCGCCCTCCACAGTCCCCTCCCACTCCACCCCACAACACCCAGACTTACTGGCTGGGGATGGTGTGCTATATCCACTAACTGGAAGCTGGTGCTGGAGAGTGGTCAGAGCGCCTGGCGGAGAGAGTCCACCCAGCATAGGGGGGAAGAAGAAGGCGTAGGGAGGCACCGGGTACCCATTGAGGTGCCCGCCCCCAGGTGTCGGGCAGGAGCTGCTGTTGCTGGCCATGCCAAGCGGCCACGGTCAGAAGGGAGGCAGACAGTCTGGCAGGGGGCTCTGGTGGGCTTCAGACCACCCCTCCTCGGGGCATGGGGCCTGGGCCCAGACGGGGTTTGGGTGGTCAGCCCACCCGCCCTGTCCTGGAGCTGCTGTCCAAAGAGGGCGGGCTAATCTCAGTCTCCTGGAGCCCCTACCCTAGCTGGGGGCCAGGTGGGTTGGGGGATGTCTCAAGAGCCGGTCCTTTGGTCAAGCAGTTCTGTGGGCTGGCACTTTTCCTGGGAAGGTCCAGAGCTGGCCTTCAGGGCACCAAAAAGGATGCCACTTCTAGATGGGCCCCAGCTAGGTGGCTGAGGGGGCCATGTCCTGTGATGCTGCAGAAAGAAGAAAGATAGGTGAGTGGGCACTGAAGAACAGGCACACGGGCATTCCCCGTGGAGCTCCCCAACCTGGGCTGCCGGAGATTTTCCCGTGGCACCCAGCTGAGCAGACAGCTGGCACCATGCCTGGCTGGCAGAGACGACCTGGAAGCAGGGCCCAGACACTGCTGGGGGTGGCAGGATAGCACAGCCAGGCTGGGGAGACAGGGACAGAGCCCAGAGCCTTGGAGGGCCTCTCACCCACAATCCTGAGGGGAAAGGGTCCACAGTGCCACCTCAAGGGATCACTGCAGTAGAAGCGGGCAGCTGGCCCTCCTTCCCCTAGTGAGGGTTACCTGAGGTCAAGATGCAGAGAACGTGTGCTGGGGGGGTGGGGGAAGAAGGAGGGGGAGGAAAAGCCGCTTCCCTAAAGCACTGGCACTTCTCAGAAAAATGACTCCTAAGCCAGGGGGCCCCTCTTACACCACTTCCCCCCCTAGATCCAAGCCCCAGCACCCCAGACGGGTTTGTCCCACAGGCCCTGGGAGGAGGCCCCTTTACATACATACTACTAGGAAAATGGGAACTGAGGACTCCTAGGTATCACCTCCAGCACTTAACAGCATGGATGGCCCAGGGGTAGGCAATGTGTAGGAGGGCAAGGACTGCCCAGGAAGCCTCCTACCCCCAGGCAATGAAGCAGAGATTAATCTCAGGGTTCACCCACATACTTCTGACTGCAGAAGCAAAACACATAAAGTGGGATGGCAGGTGGGCAGAAGATGAAAGGCCAGATGCCCCCTTCACCAGTGTGAATAGACATCCACACCCTGTTTGAACAGCTAGCACCAGAGGATATACACAGATAATACCATGGGGTAGACAGAGAGACAGAGATGAACCCAGAGATTCCACAACACAGTGAGACAGACAGGCAGCAACAAGAGCAAAGAGAGAACACAAATAACATATCCGCAAGAGGACAAGAGGATGTTTCAAATCCATTTTGGGTATAGGTTATACATAAATACATATGCATGTATTTATATATGAAAAATACATATATGAAAGACCAAAGAAAAGAGACAGACAAAAAGAAACATGGCCAATCAAAAGCACATTGAAGCTGGGGGTGGTGGCTCATGCCTGTAATCCCACCACTTTGGGAGGCTGGGGCAGGTAGATCACCTGAGTCAGGAGTTCAAGACCAGCCTGGCCAACATAACAAAACCCTGTCTCTACTAAAAATACAAAAGTTAGCCGGGTGCGGTGGCTCACACCTATAATCCCAGCACTTTGGGAGGCTGAGGCAGGGGGATCACCTGAGGTCAGGAGTTTGAGACCAGCCTGGCCAACATGGTAAAACCCCATCTCTACTAAAAAATACAAAAATCTACTAAAAAATTATCCAGGCATGGTGGTGGGCGCCTGTAATTCCAGCTAATTGGGAGGGTGAAGCAGGAGAATCGCTTGAACCAGGGAGGTGGAGGTTGCAGTGAGCCGAGATCACACCACTGCATTCCAGCATGGGTAACAGAGCAAGACTCTGTCTCAAAAAAAAAAAAAATACAAATACAAAAGTTATCCAGGCGTGGTGGCACATGCCTATAATCCCAGCTACTCAGGAGGCTGAGGCACGAGAATTGCTTGAACCCAGGAGGCAATGAGCTGAGACTGCACCACTGAACTTCAGCCTGGACAACAGAGAAAGACCCCATCTAAAAAAAAAAAAAAAAAAAGCACAATGAGATACCACTTCATACCCACTAGGCTAGCTCTAATAAGAAAGACAGATAATAACAAGTACTGGCGAGGATGTGGAGAAATTTGAATCCTCATATATTGCTGGTAGGAATGTAAAATAGAATAGCTGTTTTGGAAAACAGTTTGGCAGTTCCTCAAAAGTTAAACACAGCAGGCCGGGCGCGGTGGCTCAAGCCTGTAATCCCAGCACTTTGGGAGGCCGAGACGGGCGGATCACGAGTTCAGGAGATCGAGACCATCCTGGCTAACACGGTGAAACCCCGTCTCTACTAAAATACAAAAAAAATTAGCCGGGCGAGGTGGCGGGCGCCTGTAGTCCCAGCTACTCGGGAGGCTGAGGCAGGAGAATGGCGTGAACCCGGGAGGCGGGGCTTGCAGTGAGCTGAGATCCGGCCACTGCACTCCAGCCTGGGCAACAGAGCCAGACTCCGTCTCAAAAAAAAAAAAAAAAAACAAAAAAAAT
>NC_037684.1:28278065-28353201 GCF_003255815.1 Theropithecus gelada | reverse complement strand
AAAAAAAAAAAAAAAAAAACAAAAAAACAAAAAAACACAGCGGTAGCATATGACCCAGCAATTCTACTCCTAGGTATCTACCCAAGAGATATGACAATGTAAGTCCACAAAAAGACTTACACATGAACATTCACAGCAGCGTTATTCCTAATAGTCAAAAAGTGGAACCAACCCAAAAGTCCATCAACTGATGAATAAATAAAATGTTGTATGTCCCTACAACGGAATATTATTCTGCCAAAAAAAAGAATGAAGTACTGATACTATGATATGGATATTCCTTGAAAACATTATGCCAGTTACAAAGACCATATATTGTAGGATTCCATTTATATGAAATGTCCAGGATAGGCACATTCATAGAGACAGAAAGCAGACTTGTGGTTACCAGGGGCTGGGGCGTGGATTTGAGGAAGATGGGAAGTGACTGTTGCTGGTATGGGGGCTCTTTTTGGGGTGATGAAAATGTTCTAAAATTGATTGTGGTGGTAGTTTCACAATTCTGAATATACTAAAACCACTGAATGGGTAAATTTTATGGTATGTGAATTATATCTCAATAAAGCTGTTTTAAAAAGAAGAGGGAAGAAAGGAAAGAAACAGGGCCACAGAGACTCAAAATAAGGACTGTCCCTTTCCAACACCCCTTGCCACTCCCCAAGCTCAGGCTACAGTAGGTTCCAGGCTCTGAGCTCCAGACTCCAGCCTCAAACCTGGAGTCCAGGGGACAAGCACATGGCCAGCATTTGGTTGAAGACCAGGCCTGGGAAGGGGGAGTTCCTGCCAAGGCCACTGTGGAAGAGGCCAGGACTTCTGGCCCAGCTGAGCCAGCCAGCCTGTGTGGACCTGAGGGAGAGAGGGCAGGAGGAGACAGGTACTGGGCTAGGGAGGGGAGGCTGCCCCAGGAGTAAAATCTGGACCTTGCTAATGACCACGAGTTTTACTGTTACTCATTATGACAACCACAGGGCCTCTCTCCTCACTCCTGAATAAAGACCCCCTTCCTACCCCAGGCCCCTGCCAATTCCCTCCTAGGCTGAGGCTGACAGAGCTGATGTCAGAGGAACAGGGGCCCCACCCACTGGACCAGCTGCCGCCCTGGCCCCCTCCCAACTCCTGTGGGGCCCCACACAACGGGAACTGGAGCTGGGGGAGCTATGCAAGGGAAGAAGAGGCTGGCGGAACCTCATCAGTTCCTATAGTTGGACCCTCACACACAAATACACATACAAACGCATGCATGCAGGTCTACAGAAAACATCTGGGTGGCAAGAACATGCCTGCAGCCCCAGCCTGTGTGTGTGCAGGCATGCATGTGAGGAGAGGGAACCTGGAGATACCATCTCTCCACACCTGGGCTCTACCACACAGTGAACACAGCTCAGAAACTGCATGCATGGGCCCCAGCACACAGCTCCCCAAAGATACAATCACAGCCCCACAGTCTCCCAGACTGTATATTCTTCGGACCTCATACAGCCAGGGTGGCCCTTGTACCTGCTGCTTCTGCCAAAAGATGCTCTGAGGTCCTCCCTGTGGGCCCAGCCCATGCACCAGGTCCACAAACACTCAGGTGAATTCACAGCCACACAGAGGCCTGCCTCTCTCAAGGTGAGGCCCAAGGGGCAGCTAACCCAAAGTGAGGCCTCCATAACCCAGGCTGAGGCCCAGAATGCCATCCAGATCCCAGGCATCCGGACCCAGCCTTTGGGGATTGGGAGGTCAGTTCAGTCAGTCCAGCCTGGACCCTCTGGAACCCACCCTTGCTCCCAGAGAAGAGAAAACCACAGCCACATGAACTCTGCCCCTGAGGAGTTTGAAATTGAACCAAACTTCAATCCCCATTA
The DNA here is from genome assembly GCF_003255815.1 of Theropithecus gelada. NCBI lineage: Eukaryota > Metazoa > Chordata > Mammalia > Primates > Cercopithecidae > Theropithecus > Theropithecus gelada. Next base: position 28,351,354 of record NC_037684.1, on the reverse strand, counting down.
CCCCCACCTCACCCCTCAGCCCACCACCCACACACACTACAGGGCAAGGCTGGAAGGCCTCCCCAGACCCCTATCAGAGCCTCCAAAAAGCCTAACCCAGCTCTGCCTGCAAACTTCAGTGCAAATTTACTCAGCTCCCTGGGGAGGTCCTTGAGCTGCGGGACAGACTAAAGGTCACAGAAATGGGCCAAGGGCCAGACAGACCAGAGAACAGGGATGGGCAAGGGCAGGGATGACCAGGGTGGGCCTGAAAGGGCACAGGCTCTGCCTCAGAAGGTCCTTCAGGAGCTATGACCCTCAGAGAGACACGGGGGCCCCAGCCCCTGACACCCCAGCAGGGGAGAGGGCCTCGGCAGAGAATCGAAACCAGTACCAAAGAGAGGGAAAACAAACTACCCACATCCAACCTCCACCCTATGCCAGCCACCTCCACTGCCCACGGGCACCCTCCCCTGAAAGAGAGAAAACCACAGGCCCACACCTCCAATATACCGAGCCTAGCCTAAGCACAGCAGAAAAAGGAGTAGGGGGCTGGAGCACCTGCAACCAGCCCCACACCCCTGCCCACTGGGGCCGCTCTCACCCTCAGAAGGTGCCAGGATCCCTTCCCCAGCATCAGCGTGCCTAGTTGCCCACGCGTTACACCCCAGAGTCACACACCTAGAGAAAAAGGTGAGAGCTTTCTGAGCCACGAAGATGGGAGAAAGAACCAGAAGTCGGAAGGGTCAAATCTCAGCTCTGCCACTCTGGGTGACCTTACGCAAGTCTCTTAACCTCTCTAAGCAACTGTTTACTCGCCTGTGAACTGTCTACCTCAACAACAAGCTGTGCGATTTCAGACAGGAAGTCCTGGAAAGCACCCAGCCGAGAGCTTGGCACAGGGGAGGCCCGGGCAACTGGAGCCCTCCATCCCCACACCTCTTGCCACCACCTTGGTGCCCCTCAGCACTTGGCCTGCTGTTCCTTGCCTCACCCCACCCAGGACAACATCTGTTGACAGGGCCAGGAGGGAGAGTTACCCATTTCCCAGGGCCTGCTTCCCTCAGACGGACGAGAGGGATGTGGAGAAAGGGATATTCGGGGTGTGGGTGGAGGCCTGACCACAACCCTTTCCAAATTCCCTTCTTTCATTTCACAAACCAAAAAAGGGAAACCTTTGGATTTGAGGAGGGGAGAAGGGGAAGAGAAATATACCATTTCCTCCCCTATACTCAGGACAGAGAAGCAGGGGACCCCAAACCCAGCTGGGCCTGGCCCCAGCCTCCCTTCCTCATTCATTCTCTCTGTTCTCCAGGCTCCCCCGAAACAATGGTTCCCAAGAAATAGAGGTCAGGCAGTCTCAGAGGGGCTGAGAGAAGGGGAAAAGGATTGGGGAGCTTAAAAGAAGGGGAGACTGGGGGTTTCCTAAGCATTCTAGACAGTTAGTGAATCATATGCAAATGACACCCAGAGCTCAAGCTCAACTCGGGCAGGAGGGACTCCAGCCCTGGCAGAAACAAAGCCCTGCCGCCTTTGGACCCCTATCCCGCCAGGAGCTGGCCAAGCAGGCAGAACAGGGTAGATTCTAAACTAGAACCATTTACAAACTTTCCAGGAAAACACACTCCCATACATACAAAGCCACAACCTCTCCCCTCCCCAGCGCTTCTCATATCTGCAGACGGGTTGGGGAGCAGCGATGACTACTCGCCGCTATTTCAAGGGTCTCCTCTGGCCAAGGCTCTCACCCCTCTCCTCCCTGGCAAGCCTACAATCCAGCCACTCGGGTCCTCTGTTTCCTGTCTGTTCACCAGGGTCTGGGCTGCAGGAAGCCCGGTTAGCCAAGCCTCATTATATTTTTTATTTTTTATATTTTATTTATTTATGTATTTATTTTGAGATGGAGTCTCACCCTGTCACCCAGGCTGGAGTGCAATGGCACAATCTCGGCTCACTGCAACCTCTGCCTCCCTGGTTCAAGGGATTCTCCTGCCTCAGCCTCCCAAGTAGCTGGGATTACAGGCACCCGCCACCATGCCCAGCTAATTCTTGTATGTTTAGTAGAGACGGGGTTTCACCATGTTCGCCAGGCTGGTCTCAAACTCTTGACCTTGTGATCCACCCACCTTGGCCTCCCAAAGTGCTGGGATTATAGGCGTGAGCCACCGTGCCCAGCCAGCCCAGCCTCATTTTAAAAGAGGCTACCCTAGGAGGGCTGGAGAAGGATCACCTGGGGGTGGCTGGGATAGCTGGAGGGTGCCTCTTCCCCACCAACCCCACAGAACCCCAGGCCAGCCTTGCTAGAGCTAGGACTGGTTTGAAAATCTGCCCTAGTCAGTGCAGGCCATAAGCATGTCCTCCTGGGAGTCAGGGGAAGGAAGAAGCCCAGTATCTCACTTCCGGGTGCTACCACTGCCCACTGCCTCAAGACACAGTGCCTTGTCCCGAAAGAATAGGTCCAATGTCTCCAGAGCTTGTACTCCACTCAGCCCAGGGTTATTCCCCAGCTACAGAGAGCTGCAGGACCCCACAGACCATAATCTCACCAGTGACTGGATACCAGGCAGGAAGTGCGACTGGACAATCCAAGCTCGGGGCAGTCCAGGTTTTAGGAGGAGGAAGTGGGGGTCTCTGCTGGTCAGGGTAGTGCTCCCAACTCCTCCATCCCCAGGGGCCATACCCCAGATCCCCCGGGGGACATGCTCAGGACCTCTGAAGCCCAGGGTGTCTGAGACGTCCACCTAGAACCAGAACTGAAGCCTCCCTACTCCAAGCAGCGAGTAGGTGAAAGGGCAGGGGGTAATTCAGGCCTCAAGAAGAGGGACCCACCCACAGGGAAGGAAAAAAAATGGGAAGAGGAAGAGATGAGCCTACTGAGGCCACAGCCAGACCACAGAAATGTGTGGACCATACACAGGCAGCTCTGTCGGGTGAGGGACCAAAGGGGCACAGACAAAAGGGGACCCCCTAGCTTGGAAACCACCGACCTCACATCCAGCCTGGCACGGGGCTTTCCCCACCCTCACCTTGGCAGCTGTCCCCCTCACCACTACCTCCTCTCCACGGTACCAAGCAGGAAACACAGTACTCTCACAATGGGGGGACAGTTTACAGAGAAACAGGCAGGGCCAGGGTGGGCAGATCGCCTGCAGCAGCCCCCGCCCCTCCCCTCAGCTCAGCCCAACCCTGAAACTGCCATATTCTGAGTCCCAGGGCAAACTGCCAGCTGGACTAGATGGTACCAGCCCCCTCTCAGCATCCCACCCTGGGGACCCACGCTGCAGGGAATCCAGGAATACACCCCCCCAGTCCTGCCTCAGGATATCCTTTTGGCTCTGACCCCAGACCAGGCCTGAGTCAGACTGTGCCCTGCCCCATAGCCCCCCTCCGACCCATTGACCGCCCCCCCAGCAACTTCCTACTCCACACCCGCCTACTCAAGTTGGGGCTAGAACTAGGGGGAATCTCTTCCCCTCTCCATCCCCAGCTGAACAGGGAAGCCCTCAGTGGGGTAGGGATAATAGGTCACAGAGCCCCATGGCCTTCCCTTAGAGAAGAGGGCCTGCTGGACAAGGGAGAAGCGGGTGCAGGCTGTGTGTGTAGGGGAAGGCATAGTCTGCAGAGCCCCCACCTCCCCAGCCCCAAACACACGCAACCTGGGACCCTGCCCCAGAGCCCCTTGACACTCCAGCCTGGAGTCCAGGAAGCCACAGAAACTCCCTGGGGAAGGTGGTTTCCATCAGAACACAGGATGGAAGCAGACTCCAGAACTGTATATGAGGACAGATAGGGAGCACAGAGGTTTCCTGAATGGGCATCTCTATGAGCGAGAGGAACCCTGGCCAGAGTGGACAAGGGCTGCAAAATCAGTCAGACTCACAAAGTCACAGCCAGATGCGGTCACAGTCTCCCCAGCACTCAGTCTGAGTAGGTGGCAGTGACTCCTCCCCACAGACAGAAGTCTGGGGGGTCCTGGGGAATCTGGAGCATCAGAGACCACACACACTCAGCCTGAAAGGACCCCCCAGTCAAGTCCCCCAAGTACCCCCCTAGCCTAGCGGGGAAGGGTAGCTCCTTCCCCACAAGAACCAGGGCTAGTGCCCATGGCAGACATCACCATGGCAACCAACAACAAACATCCCAGGAACCACAGTGGGACAGGAAGTGACAGCCACGTGACAGGAAGACATTTTTTTTCTTAGTGTTGGGGGGTGATGAAGATTGTTTGCAGCCCCTGGGGAATCAGCTGTCCCCAGGTTTCTCCTACCTGGAGCTGGAGGGAAGGGGGACCACTAGGAAAGAGGCCAACCCCCCCTTGCTCTGCACAGTGGATCACAGGACTGACAGGGCTCTCCCTCCTGCCTGCCACTCATGGGTTCCCCCCTTAACCCCCCTCTTTTCCACTTCCTGCCGTGACTGGAGATCAGAGAACTCCCCACCGCAGCTTCCCCTTCTCAAGTCTCGATTCCTGGGCTGAAGGTTTCACTGTGGGGTGAGGGACAGAGGGAAGGAGGGCTGAGGACCTGCAGTAGGACCCAGGGGACAGAGGCTCCGGGGAGAGGGCCAGGATAAAGCCACTCCAAGGTAGGTGTGTACACACAGACACACAGCGAGTGGGTCACAGTGACACCGCCTGCAGGGTACAATGACACATGGAGACTGCCTGACCTCAAGTAACTCTGGGGGGAGAGGGAACAGCCAGAGGACCCAGCCCCGGCGTGCCCCATTCTTGCCCTGTCCTGAGCCTCCACGTTCATCTCCGGCATCTACTGGCCTCCAGGCAAGCAAGGTCCCACTGTGCCCAGCCCCTGCCACCTCTCCCCTGCCGCCTCTTCCCTGCCACCTCTCCCCTGCCTTTTGTGCTGAGGAATCCCCCTCACTGCTCCAAGGTGCCTGCCCAGACGAGGGCACCTTGGCTGAAGGTGGGGGAATGGAACCTCCCTCCACCCCCCTCCCCTTCTCTGCAGATGTCCCAGACTATATTTAGCCCAAACCGGGCGGCCAGCCAGACCCAGACTCCCCACTGGCCCAGAGCTGAGCTCCCAGTTTTTAGGCAATTAAAACATTAACAGAGAACCACCCCCATCTACACACCCCCACACCCCCAGTCCTGCCAGGGCAGCACAGCTCTGAAAACTTGAAGGAAGGCAGCCCAGCTCTGCAGCCACAGATGGGGGTGGGGGTCATCGGGCAGGACAGGGGCATCATCCATAAGACCAGGTTGGTCTTGGAGTGGCGAAGGGGAAGCCTTTCCTTGTTCCGGCAGAAGGGAAAGGCATATCCAGTTGGGGGGGTGGAGTTGCCTAGCTGCAGAAATTACACCTGTCATTCTGCAGCCCCCTCCCAGGCAAGCTCCAGTTATAGGGCTGGGGTTGGCAACAGGTGCAGGCCAGCCTGGCAGCAGCCTAATCCCCCCACTGGCTCCCCAGGCTGAGAGTGGTGCCTAGAGGTCCAGCAGTGGCCCTTTGGGGCAGGATGTTAAGTAGGAGGAGGTGTCACTGGCCAGAGGGGTGGGCAGCCCATGGCCCTTCCGTAAGAGCTGGCCCTCATGGTGTGTGCTGGAGGGTCTAGGGAAGCCAGGGAAAACGTAGTTCCATAGCACCTATTTCATTTCCCCATGATGCCAGGTGGGCGGGCTAGAGTGTGGGAGGTCTGTCTGCCTGCCTCTTCCTCCTCCTCCTCCTCTCCAAATTCCAGGAACAGGCAAGGGAGGCTCCAGTTGTGGGGAGAGAGGGAGAGCAAGCAGGCGGTCCCAGCTAGGGGGGAGCGAGGGGAGGGCGGGACTGGAGCGGGAGGCAAGATCCAGACGAAGCAAGAGACACCCACACCCGAGACACCCACACCCGAGCCAGACTGGGGACAGACACACCAACGCTGACACATTCTCACACTAGGCCAGGTCCCCACATGCTGCCCACCCTGTGGGGACACCCAGACACCCTTAGCCAATTCTGCCAATTCTCAGAATACTCCCCGGACACACACGGAGATCCAGGCCCTGCCCCTCACTGCGCATCCCCCTACAAACCGTGTGGGCTCCAGACAGCAGCCAGAGGGTGGAGAGGGGAGTAGAGGGAGGAAAGACAGCAGGCGTCAGAGAGAATGTGCAGCCCTGGGAGCCGGGGTATCAGTTGCCATACTCCTTTCCCAAAACCCAGTAAGTCAAGACAACCCTGGTCATCTTGCCAGGGGCCCTGCCAGCTTCCCACACTCCCAAAACTACCAACACAAGATGGGGGTGGGTACTGAGCAAGCGGAGATTACCCCGCTTATTTGTCGTAGGGACAGGATTACCATTCCCCCAGATGCCTATCACCCCAGATCCCAGGCAGTGCTCCCAAATATTAATAGACCCCACAGAGGCCAAAACATACCCACCCCTCCAGCCCAGCCTAAGTCCTATCCGGCTCATGCTTCCAAGAGGACTGGAAACTGGGCATTGGGGTTTGTATTTTGGGACAGGCCCCACCCTCACATCACACAGTTCTGAGGACCATCCCACCTGAGACTGCAGTCTGAGCAAGGAGTGGCCTGGGAGGAAAGGTCCCAGAGGGCAGAGTCAGCTTCCAAGACTAAATGGTTTAGGGGAAGGATGCTCATTAGCTGGGGTCTGGGTGAATGTCCCCAAAACAGAACTGAGAGGCCACTCTGACAATGTCCTCTCCCCCATACTTAGATGGGGTGGCAGGAACCACGTCATGGCACATGTGGGTGACTATGCCCAGCGGGGGAGGCACATGGGCGATCAGGATGGGGCTGCCCACAGCTGGCTTCCTGCCAGGCTGCCTCAAGGTTGGGAGTAGGAAGGGGACTAAAAAGGAGTCCCAGGGTGGCAGCTGGGGCATTTAGGGTCAGACTGAAGGGATAGAGATTTAGGGGCTATAGGAAGGAGGAGGTGGCCAGGATTAAGCCATTCCAAGCCCAGGATCTTCTCAGAACTGCCACTGCATCTGTGCCACCATTGTCAGTCTGATGGTGAAACTCCTGCAGTGACACCTCATGTACACTCACTCATACCCTCAAAATCCTTGCAAATCCAAGATCCTCAGCTCCCAAGAGGCTACTCCAGTCTGACCCTCCTGACCTCTCTTTCAGGATACCACATGGTCCAGACTCCCAGGCAGTACTGATGTCCCAGCTCCTCCTAGCATACCATCTTTCACAGCCACAAACTCCCAGACTCCACAACCACCCCCTCTTCTTCCTCCAGGAAGAAGCATCATACAACCAACTCCAAATATTTTTTCTCTTATTCCTCCCCACTAGCCTCATCTCCTCCCGCCCCCGCCTCGGCCCCCTCCAGGGGAAGCCCCAAGGCTCCAAGCCACCCCCACTCCAACCTGGGGCTTCCCCGGCACAGCCTCCTCATCGAGCCCTGTAGGAGAGTTTGGGGCCTGAGGTCCAATTTCCTAGCAAGACCTGGAAGGTCCTTACAGAACCACTTCCCCAAAACAATCTTGCCCTATGAAGACTGCAGACAGGGAAGGGTATAAGAGACATCCCAGAATGTCCTGGCCAGGAAAGTGAGGAGAGGGAGTGTCAAGGGCAGAAGTGATCCTTGGGGTAAGCAGCAGGGCGTGGGGAGTTGGGCGGTGTTCTCAGAAACAATCCTTTCCAAGAATATATACATACACATATGTGCACACAGCCATCAGACAGAAGGCAACCTGGTTACAGAAGACAGAGCCAGAGGGGGCAGGAGGTACCCTTCCAGGCCATCACATTGGGCATCCGATCCAAGACAGACTGGAGGGTGCGGAAGCATCTCCAAGGCTGGGGAGCTCTTCTGTCTGGTTTCCGGATTAGTTGGTCCCCATCCCCACCCTAACACATTGGAGGCCTGTCCTTCGCAAGGAGCAGCCTGACAATAGGGCAGTGCCCAGAGAGAAGATGAGGGGACATAGCCAAGCTCATATCCCAGCCGCCCCCCCAACCCCACAACAGGCTCACACACACATCTGGCCAGCAGCTTCCAAGCCTCGTGGGTGGCACCAGGTCCCAGACACCCTCAGCAGAGCAAAGTCCACCAGTCTATTCCGTCTTTCCCTCACCCCAAAAAGCTCCCACACCCCATGGTGGTAGAAGACCCAGGAACACCCCTACATACATACTGCACTGGCTCCTGCACCCAATTCTGAGTGAGTTCCCCTCACTCCACGGGGGACACCAGCTGAGCGGGCCCCGCCCCCGGCCGGCTCCCTCTGGTGGGAGTGGGCCCCCTGGCTGATTCTCCCCAAACCACAGGGCAGCTCAGATAACAGGAGGGAAAAAGAGAGGGGGCTAGTCCGTTGAGCATCCGATCTCTCCCCAAACAGGTTTGAAAGCCTTTTTGTTTTGCTTGTTTTTAAAGAGAAAAAGAGAGAACAGGAGTTCCCAGCGGTGGTTCTGCAACAGCTCGAGCGCGGGGGACACGCGCAGCAGACGGCCACAGACGCCTCAAGGCTGCGCGCGAAGACACGGCGCAGGCAGACGCACAGACGGGGCTCCCCCACCCTGGACACGGCGGCAGCGAGTTGGGAAGCCCAGGAAACCCCGGGTTCCGTCGGAAGCCTCCCGGCACCCAGTCCCCTCCCGCAGCGCCAATCTGGGGCAGGACATGGGGCCCCGACGCCTGTGGGAACCAGGGGCTCCCCAAAATCCCCGGGGGAGGAGTTACCTCGCAGCCGGGGACGCAACCCGTTCGGGGTGCCCGCGAGCACAGCGTCTGCCCTAACCCGGCGCCCTGGTGCTGCTCGGCATCAGGGTGCGGGGTCCCGGGAGAGGAGCCGTCCGGGGGGCCGCGGCTCAGGGGCGCGGGGCGACGGCAGCGGCCATAGCGAGTCACGTGCGGAGGCTGAAACTTTACCCGGAGCCCCAGACTGAAGGGGCGGAGGGTACGGAGCAGAGGTGGGGGGGAGGCCCTCTCCCTCAGGCCCGCCCCTGCCCGCCCACCGACCAATCATCAGTCAGGGGCGGATCTACAGACTCACGCCCGCCCCCGCCTCTCCTTAATAGACCCCGAGAAGGGCGAGTCTTAAAGGAGCCGCTCCTAGCTGAAGACTAGACCGTGGGAATCCGGGAGAACCCCTCCCTCAGACCCAGAACCGAAGATTCAGAGCGACAGGGGGGGTGAGGTTCTGCGGAAAGAATGAAAATAGCGCTCGGTGGAGAAGACCGCAGCGTGTGGTATCCTACACTCCTTTCCCCCCAACCACACACACACCCACACCTAAACCCGAGAAGTGAGGCGGCGGCGTAACATGGAAGTGAGTGCGGTGACTCCTGCCCTAGCTGTCAAGCCCTTGAATCCTATAATTATAATCCTCTTCTAGGGACTAGCTGGAACTGAGAGCTGTGTGACCTTGACCAAGTCACTTCCCTTCCCTGGATCTTAAGTATCTCAGCTGCAAGAAGTAAGAGTCCAGGAGTAGATCTCCCGCAAGTACATCTCTTCTTTCCCCAAACACCTTTCCAGCTCCAGTGGGTCCTAGGAACTCTGGCTCAACCCAACCCCCCAACCCCCTTAAAGTACTCTTCTCAAAGGGCAAGACTTTTGGATCTTCCAGTAGGGGCGCCCAGGAGCACCCCTCCGTGCTCAAAGACTCAGACTCAAGCTTCTCTCTCCCGAACAAGTCTGGAGAAGCCAGTAAAGCTCTTGTTCATATTCCAACTGGACAGGATCTGAATCACCCTCCATCTGAGAGACCCCAGTCCCCAGCACAGTCATGACCCCGCTCCCAGCCTGCTGCTCTGTTTGGGAGGATCCTGTCCCCATCGCTAGCAGTCCACTGGCGAGCTTAGGGGGAAGCAGAATCGCTTAGGGAATACTCCCCTCTCGCCCTGTTCCCAGGCAGAGAAGTGGCCACGAGTGCCCCCACAGAACTTCCCACTGGAAGGGGAAGTGCTGCACTCCCAGGCCTCCAGCCCAGTGAGGAGACTCTCAGCCTGACCCGGTGGCAGAGCTCTCAGACCCACTGGTCCGACGGCGGCCGCCGCTTTACAGAGGAAAGAGAGGCCAAGAGCAGCACTAGGTTTTGTCTACGGTCGCACCACTTGCAGAGCCGGGTCTAGAACTGAAGTATCTGATTGTCCCTGGCTTTAGCCCAAGAACCGTGGTAAGGTAGGACAAGCCAGGATGGCGGGACGCTCTGCCCTGAGGGCCGGCGCACGGGAAACTGCCCCAGCAGTGCTGGGCCGCACTTCCCCAGGCCCCTTCCCGCCCGCTGGGCCGGAGCTGTCTCCCGCTCCCGTCTGGATTTCCGTCTGCCGGTGCGAACCTCCCGCCCAGCCCCTCCCGCCCTGTCCTGTCCAGATTCATCCGCAAACATGCGCTCAGCCGGCAGGAATGCGCCAATGGCTCCCAGATGTGGACGCCACCGCTTAACCCCTTACCCTCCAGCCGCGCTCCCCCAAGGGCCTTCCAGCCGGAGCCCCGACAACAGCAGGGAGCTCTGCCCAGGTGAGAACCAGCCCAGGACTGGAGTCAGCGCCAGCCCACCCCCAGTGCCCACAGGCATCTCCCAACCTAGATCCTACCGGTCTTCCTTCCTTGAGGCTAGAGGGGAAGGCTCATGGACACAAGAATGCAAGCATGCATGCACATAGCTACACTGCCTCCCAAATGGGACGACCTTCAGGTACACCTGCCATCATAGGGTCAGGCATCCTGGTACAAATGCATTTCCACGTGTACATTCAGGGCAGGGATGTGTACACCCCCGACGCATGTATGCACATCCACGCATGAACAAGTACATTCAAACACATTTGTGCACAGACAAGGGCATGAAGCAGAGGGTGGGGCACACTTCTACACAGGCACAGAAGTAGCCCCATGTGAGGCCGGGCGCGGTGGCTCAAGCCTGTAATCCCAGCACTTTGGGAGGCCGAGACGGGCGGATCACGAGGTCAGGAGATCGAGACCAGCCTGGCTAACACGGTGAAACCCCGTCTCTACTAAAAAATACAAAAAACTAGCTGGGCGAGGTGGCGGGCGCCTGTAGTCCCAGCTACTCGGGAGGCTGAGGCAGGAGAATGGCGTAAACCTGGGAGGCGGAGCTTGCAGTGAGCTGAGATCCGGCCACTGCACTCCAGCCCAGGCGACAGAGCAAGACTCCGTCTCAAAAAAAAAAAAAAAAAAAAAAAAAAAAGAAGTAGCCCCATGTGTGGATGAGAGAACAAATTCATACAGACAAACCCACCCCCCGCAGGGGTCAGACACTCAAACAAGACCAGCACCCATGTGTACAAACACACAGCATGCACATCTTTGGGGCATTTCCTTCCTGCCCAGGGCAACAAGTACCACCGGTCCAAGGCCCAGCCCTACTCAAGCTTGACTGCAGAAGGCAGGAGAGGTCCCCAGGTGGGGGATCAGGAGTCTTCAATCTGCAGCAGCAGCTGAACTCCAGCTGTGCTGGGCTCATAACAGGGCTTCCACCACCCCCTCCCATCAGGGACCCTGATGCAGGAGGAGAGAAGGGTACCCAGGGAGCAGCAGGAAACTAGCAGAGAGAGAAAAGCCACATGCTCAGGGGCGCCTCACTCTTTAGGAAGGACACTCCTTGGGGCCTACTATTTCCCTGCACACAGGAGATAGGCTGGGGGAGGAGCCTGAGCCACTGGTTTCCCAAGAAAAGGATCCCTCTTCAAACTAGAGGAAGTGAAGGAAGAGAGTCTGGACAGGTACCAAGGCCAGTGGCAGTTCTCAGTAGTCAAAAAAGATAAAATATAGCTCTGAGACACCCTAGGAGGGCCCACACTTCTAGTACAACAAGGCTGTCCTCTCACAGCCTGTGGAAACTCCTGAAGAACAGCATTAAGTGATAGTCCGAAGAGAGGATGAGAAGCAATTGGCCCTCCAAGACCACCAGGATGGTGCGGGAGTTTGTTGGAACCAGCTCCAGCTGACTCCTCTTCCCCTCCCAAGCCTCCTAGCTCATCCCAAAAGCAGCTCCTCCCACAAGTACCTTAATAGTCCCACTCCATTTGATTCTCACAGTCCTGAAGGGGCAGGCTCCTGTTGCCATTGTACAGATGAGAAAACTGAGGCTTAAAAAGAAAATTGCCTTCCTCAAGGTCATACAGCTTGTCAATAGCAGGGCTGGGATTCAAACCCAGGCCAGGTATGGTGGCTCACACCTTTAATCCTAGCACTTTGGGAGGCCAAGATGGGACAGTTGCTTGAGTCCAGGAGTTCAAGACCTGTCTGGGCAACATAGCAAGACCCTGTCTCTTTTTTGTTAAAAAAAAATATATATATATCCCAATCAATGTTCCCTCCTCAACTCTCCCCTCCCCTACTTACTCCAAATCAAACATCTATCACTCCACTCTGTGCCCTGCTACCTCTTTCTTCACCCCTCAGTGGATCACAAGGGAGAAGCACCATCCTTGCCTGGCTCTGCAGGTTTATGGGTGGGGCCGGGACATGCCAGAGGGAGATCGGAGAAGACACTGGGGGCAGCACACACAGCCCTCCACCCCCACCAAAAGCGTGGTGCCCACCTGCCTAGCAGGCATGGCTGGGTGACTCAGCTGCATCCGGGGGAGATGCCAGGGCAGTGACTCACCTACCGAGAAGAGCTGAGCCTGGCATCTTGCCAGCCCCAGGACAGAAGTGACTTAGTCACCACCGAGACTGTGATGCCCAGCAGGCACGGCCCAAGGATTGGAGACAGGGGCAGACTGTCCCTCCATGGTTACATGCGCCCCCTGGTGAAGAATGGGCCTCAGCATTTTGGGGCCAGCAATGTCTGTGCCAGCCCCTGCCCCCTCACCACTGCCCACCCCCACCACACCAGGCCCTGCTCCAGTGCCAACAAGTTTTGTGAGACCCCTGGGCTGCCCTGCCCCCACTGCAGCCTGCCCATCACTCACCACCCACTCTCCCACCTGCCCCACCTCCTCCTGCCACCCAAGTTGTACCCAGGCTGTGAGTCTCCTTTAACATGTCCTGGCAGCACTCCCTGCCCCCACAGCCCCTCTCACCCTCTCCCCCCATACACACATGCACTCATACACACTTCTGCCAGCCTTGTTTCTGCCAGCAGCTGCTGAAGTTGTTGAGCAGGAGGGAAATTGGGAGGGTGGGGTGCAGGGATTGAGTTACCAGAGCTGATGGGGTGGGCTGTCACCCAATCCCTTCCCCAGCTAGTCCCCACCCCCACCCCACCCTTCTACCCACAGTCTCCCTCACCCACCTGCCTCCCTCCCCACCTCTGGCTGGCAGCCTACTGCCCTTTAAGCCCCTCCACCTAAGCTAGAAAATAAATGTTCAAGAGTATTTGTCATGCTAAGACCAGCCCAGTATATGAGAGAGAGAGAATGAGACAGAGACGAACAGAAAGAGTAATTCCTGTGCTCAGTGCTCTGGCTACAACCACTAAATATGTGTATGTTGAGCCAGAAGGGGGCTGAGCAACTCCACAAGTCCCAGAAGAGTTGGTGGGGCCCAAGGGGAGTTGACAGGCTAAACAGCCTCAATCCATTTGCACTATTGATTTCTCACACACCGCAGTAGGCCTGATGGGGGGCATGATAAATCAGCCCCCCAGAGACACAGAAACTGAGTGGAGAGAAGGGGAGGGGCTCCTACAATACAAATGGTGGTGCACCATGACCTGCTTGGTGCATTGGGGGTGGGCAGCAGAGGAATAGGAGATGTTGAGTGGCATGAGGCAGGGTAGGGGAGAGGGAGAGGGTGTAAGGCCTGTCTGGAACACCTCCTTCCAGCTGGGTCTGAACTAATTTGAAGGAAGAACGTGGGGGACAGATGCACCATGTGTGGCTACACAGGCAGGGCCTTGAACAACCCCAGGGGGTGCCATTCACATCATAATCTATGGAATGGTTCCCCCTGCAGCTGTGCAACATGGTGGCCCTTGGGGAGAGCCTAAGGCAGAAGACAGAAAGCAGACTGAATTCTGAGGGACCACAATTCTCCACTAAGTTTTCTCCCTATATACACCCCAACTTGCCCCAACTTTCCCTGCCTCCAGGCCTCAGAGGGGGCCCCCTTCTGACTAGTGATCAGAAGCCAGTAGTGATCTTCCCACTCCTCAACTCTGCTCCCTTTTTTTGTTGGGGAGATTGGCAAACAGCCACCATGACCCACAGGTCCTGGGCAGGGTAGGAAGAGGACTCACAAAGGGCTCTAGGAAGTCTGGACGTCCCTTCTGTAAGGTGTCTCCTAGCCCCACAGCTCACCAGCTTGTGAGCCTGCTGGAGCCTGTCCAGTACCTCCATTCACACCAGTGGCCACAGGCCACCCAAACAAACCCAACTCTGACCTCCTTCCAGCCTGGACACAGACTCTCTCCACATGGAGACTTATAAACAAACCAAACTGGGATTTACAGAGACCCTGCACAAACAAGCAGAGGCGAAAATGGACCAGGTGTGCCTGGCTCATGGTCCTCCTTGCTGCAGTAGGAGAAGGAAGCACACTGAGGTGTAGTGAGGAACCATGACAACAGAAAAATGGTGCAAAGGGAGGGCCTGGGTTCAGGTCTCAACACAGCCAGTGACTGATTGAGTGTCCTCTCTAGGCCTCAGTTTCCTTCTCTGAAAGGGGAAGGGATTGCCTAGCTAGCCCCTAAAACCTCTTCCAGCTCTGAGTCCAGTTGGATAAAGAAAGCCCTGAAGGGTGCCAGGACTCTTCCACCCACTCCAGCCCAGCCCGGCCCATCTACCTGGGTCAGGTCCCTCTGGGTAAGGTCTTGCCCCTGCTCCTCATGCCTCCTTGCTCTGTCTTCTGCCCCTCTGGCCCTTCCTCACACCTCTGCCTGCCTGCTTACCCTCACCTTGGCAAGCCCCTCTGCCTGCCCCGTGCTGCTCTGCACGTCCCTCCTGCCAGGGGACTGACCAACTAAAAATAGTCCCTGCAGCCTTTCTCGCCCACAGCTGCCCAAAGAGCAGGAAACGAGGGGGGCAGGGAGGCCCATGCCCTGCCTTCCCCCAACTAATTCCCAGGTCAGAATCTTGTCCAGCACTCCAGCCTGGGGCTAGTGCCAACTTGGCCATCCTGGGGGCATCCCACACCCCTTCCCTAGGGGGAGGCCTGCCCATAAGTGCCTGCAATCACAGAGCTGCCCCTACCCTGTGGGAGGAGGAGAAAGGAGGCAAGCGGTCTAGAGGGAAACCTTCCCAATTTCTGACAAATCAGTGCCAACCACATTGTGGGCACCCAGAGGGCAGGGCCTGGCTCTACTGACTGGTCTTTTGAGGGCAGGAAGAATTGGCGTGGGGAAGTTTGTGACAGTTTCCTTCATCCTGGCCCAACTGGAGGGAAGACAAAATAGTGCCCCAGCCTCAATTATGTTAGTCCCTTGTTCCCCAAAACCAGGGATTTCGATAGCCACCCCCAGATATCATGGGGAAAACAAGCTAAAAAATGAGACCAGGAGATGTAGGCTTCTGTAAAGACAGAAGCCTGGAGGCAAGAATAGGCCATGCCTGCCAGGCTGGGCATGTGCTGCCCTCAAGCTGAGTCAGAGGCTAGGAGGGAGAAGCTGGGGTGCTACAGTGCCAGAGGCTACTGTGCCCCCACCCCTGTCCCACCTGGGATTCCTGACACCTCCCAGCCCTAGGGGAAGGCCCTCCCCACACAGAAGGAAGGAAACCAGCTAAGCGACTCTCTGGAGCCCTGCAGGGGAGCCCTGCACCACAGGCGGGCAGGAAACCCAGGAGTCCTGGCGCCCAGCCCAGAGAGAGTGAAATACCTTGGAGGGGAGGAAACAGCCCAGATTGAGGCAGACATGTGGCACCCCAGAAGCTCCCAGATGTGACCCACAAGGAGGTACTGGCCAAAGGGTCTAGAGGAGGCAAAGTGAACACATTTCTGAACAAGAAGAGAGAAGAAAGTGGGGCTATGGGAATGGGGTGGCGGGGGTCAGCCTGGCTCATCGCTGTCCTTTCCTCCTTGTCAGAGTCAGAGACACTGACATTAAGGTCATCAAATATCAACCAGGTCCTCAGGACCTTGGTGTGTTTCCTCCTCTCCTAGTCTCCAGACCTCAGCCTGTTCATTCCTGAGCTTCCTCTGGCACCCCTTCCTTGGGGCCAAGCCAAGTAAGAAATCAGCAGGCCCAAGGTGGTGCTCGGGAGGCCGGGGCAGTGCCAGGGGCAGTCCTCATACCATCCTCCCACTGGCTTCCCTCCCGCCTGCTCTTAGCCGCCACACATATCTCAGCTGTCGAATCCGATTAGGGCTCCTGCCCAGTGAGCCGGACAAGGAGGCCACTGGGCAGGGGAGAGAGAGACAAGGACGCCAAGCAGGGATGGCAGAAGGAAGATGGAGACATGGCTCAGGGGAGCAAGTATGGGGCCCCAGAGGAAGAAATGCCTGGTGGAGAGATCTGTACTCTGTGACCACAGGTGCTCTGGCAACAGCTACAACCTGCATTAGGGGAATTCTGCAGTACCCAGGGCAATAGCCCTGCCTGGTTCCTCCATCCCCCAGATGGGCAAAGGATGGGGGAAGAAAACTAAAGGCAGAGAGATTGACCTAGATTTAGGAAGAGGATTCCATCCTAGATCCCCCCAGCCATTACTACCGTTTGCAGTGAGCTTTATGATACATTCTCTGTATGGTCTTGGTGGCAATGTCCCTGCTTGCTACTGATAGCCATTTTTACAAATGAAGAAACTGAGGCTTAGCAAAGGGGAAGACATATATAAACACACATAGTTAAGTAACCAGGCTAAGTCTCCAGTTCAGTCCTCTGATTCCCAGTCCACTGCTCGCAGTCAGAATCTCTACTTTCCTTCTTGGATCAAGACCAGAGGGAAGTCTGAAGCCACTCCATTATCCACCGTGTCCTCCAAAACCAACCTTTAGGGGACCCAGGGAGTCATGGAAGAATGCAGAGCACACCCCACACCTAGACAGAGCTACCAGATGGGGACATGCCACCCACTCCTACCACACACTGAGAGCTAGAGGAGTTCCCTCAGTGTGACCAGTCTCTTCTATCACCCCCTCCCCAGTCTACTACCCCCAGAAGCAAGATACACACTCACACATGGTAACTCATACAAGATGTACACCCTTCCTGTAAACCCACCAAACCAGAATGACATGCCCTAGATCTTCAGAGAGCAGGGCCTGTCTGCCCACCACAGGAGAGAAAAATAAGCCACTGTAAACAGTAGGTGCCATCTAGCCCTCTCCCAGAGAGCCTGTAGTGGGGCAGAAGCTTGGGGACCTCGTAGCTCTAGAGAAACACCAGGAGCCTGAGATTCTGAAAGCCAAGGAGCTCAGGAAGCTGGCAAGGCTGGGTGACCTCCTCAATCTGGTCTACACTCCCTTCCCTAGCCATCTGGACTGAGCCTGTTCTGGCCTGGGCCACACTCTGGTATCCCTCCCCTTCAATGCATGCAGCCACCTCTATCCAAAGCTTCTAGCTCTTACAACCACATTGTCTCTACACACACACACACACACACACGGGTGGGGTGGGGGCTTCTGCAGCAGGTGTTGAGATGTTGACAGCGATGGGGGCTCTAAGCTGAAAGAACTTTCCTAGAGGAAAAGGTCACCAAAATGCTCACAACCTCCACTACCCTCCAGCAAAGCCTTTAGCCACCCAAGTGTGAGATGAACCTGGAAGGGGACATTAGTTCCCCTACAAGGTGAGTAGGTAGTGGGGGCAAAGTCCTGAGTTCTTTGGGCGAGGAAGCAAGAAAGAAATCCCTCGGGGAAAGCTCATGTCTCTCTCTGGCTCTCTCCTCTGTTACCCCAGCACTTGCCAATTCTCCAGTCTAGGTGGGGTGGGGGAAGGGGTATTAGGCAATACTGCAAAGGAGGGTGCAAGGGCGTGGGGCCTGGGCAGACCTTCCCCCTACTCCCCACTCTTAGCTAGAGACCGGGAACCGCCTCAGGAGAAACGCAGGAAGGGTACTGGAGGGTGCAGGGGGCTCTGAGCTTTCAGACACCCCACTGTTCCCAGGCTCCCACCTCCCAGGACTACAGTGAGCGACGGGAGAGGAGGGATGGGGAAAGCCAGAACTGGCGAGAGGGAAACGGCTAGATCAGAAGCAGAGGCCAGGGTCAAAGGCGGCCAAAGAAGAATTGGGAAGGGGTGTGCATGGTCCTACCTGCTCAGGTGTGTGCTGGCAGGGGGGCGATGGGGTTCCCAGGAGAACCGGGGAAGCCCTCTTAGCTCGATTCAGGATTCCCCCCTGCTTCTGGGTTAGGCTGCTGCAAGAGGCACGGGTTCCCGTTGGGTCCTAAAGCCCACTCGTCAAACAGAAGGCTCTCCCCGCCCTCTTCCACTGGGTCAGCCGGCGCAGAGCGGAGGACTGATTGGGAAGAAATAACCCACTGGAAGAAAGATGGGCGTCTGGTCGTCGGCTGGGGACAGGAACAGTTCCCTGTCTCAAATACACAGCATATGGACAACTTGAGGATAGGATGGCATGAAACAGGAGAAAATAGACATTTCTTCCTGCCTGCCCTGAGCAGATGGATTTAGGTTTTGGTGCTGGAGGTGGGGTTAAGATCTCTTTCCCTGCCACTCCTGCTAAGGCATTTGGCTAGAGGTTTTGGGAAGGGAGCATTCATTTGGTTGGGCGCTCACTTTTGTCCTCTTCCTCATGGACTGCAGGAGTCCCTTCATCCCTCCCAGTTATTCCCAAGTGCCTAGGAGGCCATCCAGGGGGAAAAAAAAAAACAAAAACAGATTTTCAGCATGTAAAAAGTGCAGGCTCACTTAGATGGCAGCTGGAAACAGGGGGGAAAAGGTAGGACCAATGTATGTGTACCTGGGAATGTGTGGGGTCTGCAAATGTACATATATAGGCAAGAGTATAAACAGGTGGGGTTAGGGAAGGAGAAAAAAACAAAAAAGGACTTTGGGTTCCATCTATTACTGGAAATGGTGACTGGCAGTGGAAGAACAGGATGCAGAATCTAGAGGTCAACTAGTGCCCCTACCCAGCCCTTAGTAATGTCCCGAATCTTTATGACCAGAATAAACAAGTTAAAGAGAGAATATTTTCCTAGATACCATTTAGGATAAATCTAGGGGCAGAGGGACTTCAATACAACAGATCAACTTCAAGGTCAGTGATTCGGTTTAGTATAGCCAGTCTTCTCAGTAGCTCAAAAGGGAGAATTCAGGTTTGGTGGGCTACATGGGCAAGAGAAAGGTGGATAAGAATTCTGAAGTTGTGGATTGAGAACATTTTGCAAGGAGAGTTGCACATATCTCTAGCAGCAGAGCAGGGAAAATGTCATGAGGGGAAGGGCCAGAGGAAGTCAGGGACAGACTTGAGGGGAGAGGGCATGGCCTTTGCCTAGAAGGGGAGAAGACACCAGCAATGCCTCCACCTCTTTCTGTCTTGCAGGAAGAACTGAGTAAAGGAGCTGGACTAAGGATGGAAGGCCCCAGGGTGGAGTCCATGGGGTGAGTTTAGGTCAAGCCTTTCACCCTAATGTGCCTCAGTTCTCTCCCAGCTGTTAAACAGGGCTCTTCGTTCTTCCCAGGCAGTTAATGAGTGTTTACAAAAGGGTTTGGAGATCCTCAGATCTCAGCTGGGCCACCACTACAGTTATAAAGTTCAATAAGAGCTGAGTGTTATTTGGGGAGGAGAGGAGTAGGGGAAGAAGAAAACAGACTACTCTCTTACAGACTAAGGATAAAACTAAGCTCAGAGAGAAGCACAAGCCTAGCTGCCACAGGATATCCTTGTGCCCATGGATGGAGGTCACCCCACCCCCCATCAACCACCACCAAAGGCCGGCCTCCAGCTAGCTGTAGGCAGAACCCAGACTAGCAGCTGGTCTTCATTAACTCCAGCTTTTTCACCCCCCACTGTGAACCCACAGCTTCTACAGGCCTAGGCTAGAGGGGGCTGCCCTAGCCCGACCTTGCAGCTGACACTGGGGTGGGGGGCACCGCACCAAAGGCCAAGTTACCAGCTGAAAAGAAAGTCGAAGCAAGAGTCCTTTTTCCCATTGGGAGCAAGAAGAAAGCAGTGTGGGGGTGAGAGGGTGGAGGTGGGGGAATTTAGGGCAAACAGCAGGCAGTGAAGTCAGCTGGATTGAGGCCCAGAAACCCCCACACCCTGGGGCCAAGTCTTACTCTAGCTTTGCTTTCAGCTTAAGTCTTGGCGAGGCCCCAAACTAGGGAAGGCCCTGGTTGCCCCTTTCCGCCGCCCTACCCCCACCCTTATTAAATACACATTTTATCTCTCAGCATCTTCATTATCTTAACTGAAGGAGACAAGCAGTGGATGGCGGCAGCAGAGAGCGTCAGGAGAGGGGGGGTGGTGCGGGGAGCAGGCGCACCCTTGTTATAAAGTGCTGATCTAGCTCTTTCAGGCAGTGTGGGAAACAGAGGAGGGATCAAAGGGAGTCAGGCTGATTCAGAACTCAATTAGAGCTTTTTAAAAAACGAAGCTGGCTCTCTCCTTTCGCCAGTCTTCAGCCTTTACCCAAGCCCCTTGCACCCAATTAACTTCCACTGCCAGTGCCTTGGGGCTGGGGTTGAAAATCAAGGGGAGGCCAGAGGGCACACCTTCTCCCCTTACAGAACACATTGCTTCTAAGAGGAAGACCTGCACTGTTTGTAGCTTAAGAGAAGGTATCTTAGAAGGTACCTTATCTTTTCAGGAGGAACCTGAGATCACAACTTTCCCCAAGTTAAAAAGTGGGATATCAGGCAGGGCGCAGTGGCTCACGCCTGTAATCCTAGCACTTTGGGAGGCCAAGACGGGTGGATCACAAGGTCAGGAGATCGAGACCATCCTGGCTAACACGGTGAAACCCCGTCTCTACTAAAAATACAAAAAATTAGCCGGACGTGGTGGCGGGCACCTGTAGTCCCGGCTACTCGGGAGGCTGAGGCAGGAGAATGGCGTGAACCCGGAAGGTGGAGCTTGCAGTGAGCCGAGATCGCACCAGTGTACTCCAGCCTGGGCGACAGAGCGAGACTCCGTCTCAAAAAAAAAAAAGTGGGACATCAAAGATGGGCTTCTCCCTAAACCCTTGCCTAGAGACCCAACTTCTAGCCAATCTAGCCACACTGCGTAACATCCAGACAGGCAGCCCTCTTGCCAGCCTGTAGGTGAGACTCTTCCCCGCACAGCCAAAGCGTCCCACCAGCAACATAGAAGTTGCCTCAAGCAAAATGCCACTACATCAGAGGGAGTGATTGGAATGCATCTGTGAGGCTAATGCTCCAAAACTGTGCCAAGACACATTTTCTAAGACAGAGCACCCTTCTTATGCAGAGGCCTGCTCCACCTTTGTGCAAAAGTACCAACATTTACCTTCACCTTGGAACTGTTCTCACCATGGAGGAAAAGGCAGCATCTTATTTGGTTAATTTATCTGTTCAGCAACTATTGAGTACCTACGAGGTATTAGGCACTACGCTAATTGCTAGGGACAGATACAAATGTAAATAAAATTTCAATCTTGGCTCTCTTTTGTTCTCCCTCAGCAGTCAAGGTTAACACCTCTCAAGATATTTAAAAAATATATAACCAGCCAGGCATGGTGGCTCAAGCCTGTAATCCCAGCACTTTGGGAGGCCGAGGCGGGCGGATCACGAGGTCAGGAGATCGAGATCATCCTGGTTAACACAGTGAAGCCCCGTCTCTACTAAAAATACAGAAAAAATTAGCCGGGCGTGGTGGTGGGCACCTGTAGTCCCAGCTACTCAGGAGGCTGAGGCAGGAGAATGGCGTGAACCTGGGAGGTGGAGCTTTCAGTGAGCAGAGATCGCGCCACTGCTCCAGCCTGGGTGACAGAGCGAGACTCAGTCTTACAAAAAAAAAAAATATATATATATATATATACACATATATAAAACCGAAGTCACAAAGTCACATCTTATTCCCAACTTCTCATTCTTATTGGTGTATCTGCTTTCTTTTACTTTTAGAGACAGGGTCTCACTCTGTCACCCAGGCTGTAATGCAGTGGTGTGATCACAGCCCATGCCGAGTTGAACTCCCGGGCTCAAAGCAACCTCCCGCCTCAGCTTCCCGAGTAGCTAGGACTACAGGTGCATGCCACCATGCCCAGCTAATTTTTAAGATTTTTTTGGTAGAGAAGGGTAAGGGGGGGTCTCACTATGTGGCCCAAGCTGGTCTCAAGCTCCTGACTTCAAGTAATCCTCCCGCTGCTGCCTCCTCCCAAAGTGTTGGCATTACAGACATGAGCCACCACACCTGGCCTGATGTATATTCAAAGGGACACTTAGTAAAGATAGGGAGGAATGCAAATGGGGGGCTCAGAGAGAATAAGGCTCTGCCAACTTTTTGATCCCTGGGTAGATTGGACTTCACACATTATTTTTTGACAGTCTTACTCTGTCACCCAGGCTGGAGTACAGTGGCATGATCTCATCTCACTGCAATCTTCACCTCCCAGGCTCAAGCAATTCTCCTGCCTCAGTCTCCCGAGTAGCTGTGATTATAGGTGTGTACCACGGTGCCAGGTGAATTTGTGTACTTCTAGTAAAGACAGGGTTTCGCCATGTTGGCCAGGCTGGTCTTGAATTCCCGACCCTCAAGTGATCCGCCTGCCTTGGCCCCACAAAGTGCTGGGATTACAGGCGTGAGCCACCGCACCCGGCATTTTTTTTTTTTCTGAGACAGTCTCACTCTGTCGCCCAAGCTGGAGTGCAATGGTGCTATCTCGGCTCACTGCAACCTCTGCCTCCCGGGTTGTAGTCATTCTCCTGCCTCAGCCTTCCAGTAGCTGGAATGACAGGAACACGCCACCATGCCTGGCTACTTTATTTTAGTAGAGACAGGGTTTCGCCATGTTGGCCAGATTGGTCTCAAACTCCTGACCTCAGATGATCCACCTGCCTCGGCCTCCCAAAGTACTGGGATTACAGGCGTGAGCCACCACGCCCAGCCTGGACCTCACACATTCTTGCAGAGTTAGCTAGCCACAAGCAAGTCTCCATTGAGCCAGAAATGTCTGTGGCAGCTCTGGGGTTGAAATACACACCAATTTATTTTGTCTATGCTCTTTCCATGGCAATATCCAATACTCTATGGAAGCTTAATCAGCTTCCTTGGGGTGGGGGTGAGAGATAAACCAGGATATAGACAGACACTTCATCACCTTCAAAAGGAAGAATGTAGGTCAGCATCTTTGCCACTGCTCTAAGTGAAGCAGCCTATGATCGTGGCAAAAACTGCTAACCACAAGCCCATCCCATCCCATCCCACTAAAACTCCTACCACCTTCCTGTAGCTCTCAGCTTCAGTGAGAAAAGCCAGC
The DNA here is from genome assembly GCF_003255815.1 of Theropithecus gelada. NCBI lineage: Eukaryota > Metazoa > Chordata > Mammalia > Primates > Cercopithecidae > Theropithecus > Theropithecus gelada. Next base: position 28,328,148 of record NC_037684.1, on the reverse strand, counting down.
AAGGAAAGGGCTTTCTTCCTCAGCAGTCTGAATTACACTTAAGACTTTACTGACAAACATATATCAGTTTTTGCTCCCACAAGGGCAGCGGAAGCCAAGCAGGGACACTAAGTCTGCTTCACGCATCATTGACAGAACCAACCCTGTTCCAATTGCTAAAGTCTTAAGAGCAGCAATGACCTAGAAATTGACAGTGAGGGGAGAAGTAAAGAAAAGGAAACTAACAAATCAGTAGACAGAAAACCCTATTTTCAAAACCAGGGGAAAGAGAGAGAAAGGAGATAGAGGGGAAACAAATTCGAATCTACCAATGTGATTTTGGCTGGAAGCCAGGGAGGATACATAGCAGCCCCACTGCGAGTCAAGCCATGTTCCTGACTCAAGCCCTACAGTTAAGACGAAGGCGCCAAGCCTCAAACACAACGAGGTGGGGAGGCTGCTCCTTATTGGGCAGGATCCTATTGTGGACACAGAACAGACAGCAGCTGCCCACAGTGTGGAAACAAACTGTAAAGCAGTCACGTCTCTTAAGGCTGCAGCATCCAATAAAATGTAATTTAAATCAAGCTTCGCATCTGTTCTCAATCCCATTCAGTCTCTGCTCTCCATCAGTCTTTGGACAATCTTTGCAATTATGCCTGTTAACCCTTATACTCCCAGACACTTTCCAACCTTCTAGGTATAGAACTGTGTTTCCATGTTCAAACTGCCTTCAGAGGGAATGAATGCTCTAGTAAAGGAGTGTGAGAACAACATTCAGGCTCATGCCTACAGACTATCTTGTGCTACACACACCAGTGGGTAGTGTTCATTTCAGAGGGCTCTCTCTGCTTTCCCTGCCTCTATCCCATACCACCTGTTGTAGTTCAGATCACATTACAAGGATACAGTGGTCAGGATGAATGAAACAGTGGCCAACATATCATTTGTACACATATCAAGTTCCCAAATGGAAGGCCATGTCAGAAAGGTAGAGGCGGCAGCAGGAGAGCTCTGGGAAAAGCAGACTTGGTCACTGGCTCTCAGATCATTCGTATCACACATGGTTTACACTTCAAGCATTTGCTTGAGTTATAAAAGTACAGCAATCTCCCAAACAAATCAAACTAGAACTTCCCCCTTTCCCTCAAAACTACCTCAGCCTCAAGCATCCCCTTTCAAAGCAGTCAATGTTATAATGGTGCCCTCTGGTGTCTCAGTCACAAATTGCCATTTAATGCCACCAAACCAAACCCAGAAGACTCTTGATTAACCAACCATATGGACTAATTTATCTAATAAGACTGGAAAAATGTGTTTAGATGAAAACCCAACCCCAAAGTAAGCATCTTGAAATAAGTGGCTTCATCCAAGGGCAGCGAAGACTGTGGGACAATCTAGGAAGGAATTTTCACATTGACTTCTGAAAGCTTGAGGTCTCTTGAAATCTGATTGCTTAAAAAGACAAAGAATGCAACTTGAAAATAAATATATTCACAATCTGTAGAGTTACAGTCTCCTTATGACCCCAACGCCCTTGGGAGTGCCCAAGAAACTCAACGAGTCTTTAAAATGCCATAATGTCATAGTATCTGCACCATGAACATAGTATACTCCAAAAAGAAAGAAATTCTTTAACCAGTGTCCTACAAATCTCCATGTGGACTTGCTTGCATTTTTCTGGATCATTTTCATTCTTCTTACCCTAACCTCAAAGTTCTTAACAAAATACACTCATGGCTGGGCGTGGTGGCTCACGCCTGTAATCCCAGCACTTTGGAAGGCCGAGGTGGGTGGATCACTTGAGGGTCAGGAGTTCAAGACCAGCCTGGCCAACATGGTAAAACCCTGTCTCTACTAAAAATACAAAAATTAGCTGGGCACAGTGGTGGGCACCTGTAATCCCAGCTATTCGGGAGGCTGAGGCAAGAGAATCGCTTCAACCTGGGAAGCGGATGCTGCAGTGAGCAGAGAACACGCCAATGCACTCTAGCCTGGGCAACAGGGTGAGATGCGGCCTCAAAAACAAAAAACAAAAAACAAACAAAAAAATACCCACTCATGTTTGAGCAAACAAAGAGGTAAATATACACACATTCCACTACACAGATCTGTACACTTGCAAGCACATTGACTAGAGATACACAAGTGATAGAAGTAGTGAATGTAATTAAAAAGGGTCTACCTGGTCACTTTTATGGGTAAAAATAGTAAGACCCAAAGATATTATTCTGTGCTAATATTAAAGAATCTATAGATTAAAATTCATTGGCTTGAAGTAAAAAAGGTCATATTTGTTTTCAGGCCCGAATGTGTAAAGCACTAAAATGAAGACTGTAGCTCTCTAAATGCCAGCTGAATACTTTCAGGTGGGGTGTAGGAGAAGAATTTAAGGCAATCCAGTAGCTAAGATATTTCCAATTAAAGTTTTATCTTTCAGAGCATGCTCTATTTCCTTCTCTTCAATCTTGAAAAACACCTGTAAAGAAAAGAAAAGGATTTTTCACACTGGAGAACTCATAAAAGCAAAGTTGTCAGTACACAAACTTATACCATATTAAACTTTTCTCACAAAAGACAAGTCTCTACTACTTTTTTTTCCCAATGGCCTGAAAAAATATTCATATCACACTCCCATCTTTATACACCTTAAACCTTACCTAACAAAAATCGACTTGTTTAACTAATTGTGGTCATCTCGTTTAACAATAAACCTTTACTTTAGCATCACTCTACAAAATAGAACAATTAAAAACACTGTCACAAAAAAGCAGTTGTACCTTTGTCAAACGGGTTTCCTTGTTTCTCTTTAATCCTAAAATGCCCCTGGCTTCCAAGAGCCCTGAAAGTGACAAACACTCTGACTGGTCCACAGCTGCCACCTGCTGTTTGCGACAGACTTTACTGTAGGCTTCATATAACTGGTAGGAAACAAGGGAGAACAAATGCTGCTTAAAAGTCACATTGCTTATAGCCTTTAATCATTTAAGAAACCTGAGTCTGGGTTTGCAAAAACTTATCTGAATATCCTATTTCTTCCTCTTTTCAATAAAATCCTTGAACAGGCTTCTGTAGATATTCCCGAAAACCTATACAGTAATGTAGGAAAGGGGCTTTATGTATTTCATAGAGAGATGCAGAAATGAAGGGGAGTATGGGGAAAAGATTAATGGTAAACTCTCAACCACAACCCAAGGGAAATAGGTGCCTTTTATAGAGTACCAGTGTTAATTCTTACTGTTAAAATCCATTTTAAATTCATATCAGCTGAAGTATCATAGGCCTTTTGGAAAATACCTGCTCTGCAAAGCAGATTCTGATCTCTACCTCCGCTCTGTCTGCTCCATCCCAACTTACCTTCCCCAGAGTGACCTCTTTGATTTTCAACTGCCTGATCAAGAGCATCAAAGAGCAGACCAAGATCTTCTGCTGAAGAGGGAAGGAATCTTGTGCTCCTTGGCTCAAGGTCATCCTATTACCATCAACTTCTGATATGACTTGGGATATGTGAATAAGACCAACCCTCTTGGGAATCAGAGGCTCAGAAGGTGATTTACCTATAAAGTAAATAAGTCAAGCTTAATTCGTTTTCTAAAATATTGTGTGTGTGTATGCATGATGAGACGGATGATACTAAGTTTGAGCTAAAGGAAATTCAAGTACGGTCACATGGTGGCAAAGCAGAGGTTCTCTCTAACCAGAGGCCAAAGGATGAGAGATAACGCTATTCTCTTAAAGATGTCAAAATAATGTGGGATGACTTGAAAAATAGGGTTACCCTTTCTCTAGGCCAAATAGTGAGCTATTTTGTCTTATGGAATGTAATTTAATGTCAGAGGGACAAAACCCACCTCATGAAAGGACCAGGGAACTATTGTTTTTTTTTTTTTTGGCGGGGCGGGGGGGGGGGGGGGGGGGGGGGCGGGGGGGGGGACAGGATCTCTGTCGCTCAGGCTGGAGTGCAGTGGCACTAGCATGGCTCACTGCAGCCTTGGCTTCCTGGGCTCAAGTGATCCTCCCGCCTCAGCCTCCTGTGTAGCTAGGATTACAGGTGCATGCCACCATGCCAGGCTAGTTCCTAGTATCTCAGAGGTACAGAATAACAGAACCTTGAAGCAAATATGGTGACTGTGCTTGGTAATTAAGAAAGGAAAAAAAAAAAAAGGCTGGGTGCAGTGGCTCATGCCTGTAATCCCGGCACTTTGGGAGACCAAGGTGGGCAGATCACCTGAGGTCAGGAGTTTGAGACCAGCCTGCCCAACACAGTGAAACCCCGTCTCTACTAAAAATACAAAAAATTAGCTGGGTGTGGTGGCGGGTGCCTATAATCCCAGCTACTTGGGAGGCTGAGGCAGAAGAATCACTTAAACTCGGGAGGCAGAGGTTGCAGTGAGCCGAGATCGTGCCACTGCACTCCAGCCTGGGCGCCAGAGTGAAACTCCGTCTTGAGAAAAAAAAAAAAAAAAAAAGGCCGGGCGCGGTGGCTCAAGCCTATAATCCCAGCACTTTGGGAGGCCGAGACGGGCGGATCACGAGGTCAGGAGATCGAGACCATCCTGGCTAACACGGTGAAACCCCGTCTCTACTAAAAAAAATACAAAAAACTAGCTGGGCGTGATGGCGGGCGCCTGTAGTCCCAGCTACTCGGGAGGCTGAGGCAGGAGAATGGCGTAAACCCGGGAGGCGGAGCTTGCAGTGAGCTGAGATCCAGCCACTGCACTCCAGCCTGGGCAACAAAGCCAGACTCCGTCTCAAAAAAAAAAAAAAAAGGGAAAAAAAAAGGTTGGAAAATTCCCTAATATTTTGGATCAAATGAGTGGCTAAATGTGGTGAGTGAAGTCACTACCATATCAGTCCTTCAGAGGGCTTCCCCAAATGACCTTTGAGGTTTGGTTCACTTGCCCAAGCTGATCAGCAGTAGAGCAACACTTGAGAAAATGTCACTAGATATGCTAGCAGATAGCACCATCTTTTTTTTTTTTTGGTATTTTTTGTAGAGATGGGGTTTCATCATGTTGCCCTGGCTGGTCTTGAACTCCTTAGCTCAAGCAATCTGCCCTCCTCCGCCTCCCAAAGCGCTGAGATTATGGGCGTGAGCCACCATGCCTGGTCAGATATCATCATCTTAATAAAAGCTAGGGGTTGGGAAATTGCCAATAAGCTGCATAAGACTATATCCTTAGCAAACTACTGCAGGAACAGAAAACCACATACCACATGTTCTCACTTCTAAGTGGGAGCTAAATGATGAGAACACGTAGACACACAGAGGGGACAACACACACTGGGGCCTATAGGAGGGTGGAGGGAGAGGATCAGGAAAAATAACTAATGGCTTGAGCTCAGGAATTCATGACCAGCCTGGGCAACAAGGTGAAACCCCATCTCTACTAAAAATACAAAAAAACAGCGGGGTGTGGTGGTGTGTGCCTGTGGTCCCAGCTACTCAGGAGGCTGGGGTGGCAGGATGGCTTGAGCCTGGGAGGAGGAGGTTGCAGTGAGCCAAGATCACGCCACTGTACTCCAGCCTGGGTGACAGAGCAAGACCCTGTCTCAAAAAAAAAAAAAAAAAAAAAGACTATGGCCTCATCGTTTGGAGATGCATGAATTTCAAGACAGAGAAACATGCTCTGTAACAACCTTTGCCTGAAGTTACTTCCTGAAATCACTTGCAGTTGTCCCACAACAATTTACTTCTATAATATTATATTACCACAAAGGGATGCTGCAGAGGACTAATGGAGAAACCGGAGATCACAGATCAAGAGAATCTTAAAAGTGAAAGGAATTTAGAAGTCTATTTTTACTCCCTACCCAATGGCCAAGTCCTCTCTAAAACAATCTCAACAAGTGGCATCTATCCAGCTTTTGTCTGAATATCTTCAATGCTGGAGAACCCACTATGTTTCAAGGAAGCCCAGTTAGTTCTAGTTATTAGAAATTTTCTTCTTATATTTAGTTGAAGTCATTCTCCCTGTAGCTTTCTGGAGCCATTAAAAGCCAATCTCAACCTGGTATGGTGGCTCATGCCTGTAATTCCAAAGCTGTGGTAGGCTGAGGCAGGAGAATCACTTCATCCCAGGAGTTTGAGACCAGCCCGGGCAACATAAGGAGACTCCTCCACCCATTGACTCTACAAAAATTTTAAAATTAGCAGTAGCTGGAGCTGGGGAGGCTGAGGTGAGAGGACTGCTTGGGCCTGGGAGGTTGCAGCTGCAGTGAGCCATGATCGCACCAGCCATAATTGCACACTGGACTCCAGCCTGGGAGACAGAGCAAGATCTTGTCTCACACAAAAAGAAAAAAGAAAAAAAGAAAAAGAAAAAAGCCAATCCCACACAAACCCGAAGTCAAAAGATAGAACTTACAACCTCTTTACCTCTTTTAATTATGTTTGTGCTAGTGGTGCTCACAGGGGCCAGTGACAAGCCTAAATGTTACTGGTGGGGAAAAAGGAGGAAAAGGGAATAATCTGAAAAGTTGAAATGGAAGAAGAAACCAGTATCTAAGTCTATACATTGGTATATATTGCCTACTATTAGCCTAAGCACTATTTTTGGCCACTTCTGAAGTATTTTTAATTATTTTATTTCAGCAAATTGATGAAAAAAAGAAAGAATTTCATGTAGAACTATAATGCCAGAAACAATTTTACTAACTCCCAGCCAGTGTAGGAGTGAAAAAGAAACAATCAAATCTTACTATTCTGTTTATAAAGACTAACACTGGATATCAAATACTGTAAGATATGTAGTTCATGGCCATTTTACATTTGCCACAACCGAAACAACAGGGCTGAGGGAATGGAAAATTAGTTTTGTCATTTGTGATAGCGTGTAGCTTACTGTAGCAGTATGATATTTTTACCTCTACCCTCTAGACTTCTTTAAAAGCTTGAGATATCTATCCCAAGTTGAACTTATAATTTTTCTTCTTATTATTCTTTTGAGACAGAGTCTCACTTTGTTGCCCAGGCTGGCAGTGCAGTGGCACGATCTCAGCTCACTGCAACCACTGCCTTTCCGGCTCAAGTGATTCTCCTGCCTCACCCTCCCAAGTAGCTAGGACTATAGGCACACGCCATGCTTGTCTAATTTTTTTTTTTAACTTTAAGTTCTGGGGTACATGTGCAGAATGTGCAGGTTTGTTACATAGGTATACATGTGCCATGATGGCCTGCTGCACTCATCAACCCCTCATCTAGGTTTTAAGTCCGGCATGCTCTCCCTCCCTTTGGCCCTCACCCCTGACAGGCTCCGGCATGTGATGTTCCCCTCCCTGCATCCATGTGTTCTCATTGTTCAACTCCCACTTATGAGTGAGAACATGTGGTATTTGGTTTTCTGTTCCTGTGTTACTCTGCTGAGAATGATGGTTTCCAGCTTCATCCATGTCCCTAAAAAGGATATGAACTCATATTTCTAATGGCTGCAAAATTTTAAAAATTTTGTTGTAGAAACAAGGTCTCACTATATTGCCCAGGCTGGTCTCACAATCCTGGGCTCAAGCGATCCTCCCGTCTTGGCCTCCCAAAGTGCTGGGATTACAGGTGTGAACCACCACACCTAGCCTCACAATTCTTGTTTTTTTTTTTTGAGATGGAGTCTCGCTCTGTCGCCCAGGCTGGAGTGCAGTGGCCGAATCTCAGCTCACCGCAAGCTCCGCCTCCCGGGTTTACGCCATTCTCCTGCCTCAGCCTCTCGGGTAGCTGGGACTATAGGCGCCCGCCACCTCGCCGGGCTAGTTTTTTGTATTTTTTTAGTAAAGACGAGGTTTCACCGTATTAGCCAGGATGGTCTCGATCTCCTGACCTCGTGATCCGCCCGTCTCGGCCTCCCAAAGTGCTGGGATTACAGGCTTGAGCCACCGCGCTGGGCCTCTGGCCTCACAATTCTTTTACCCAATTCTCCCTTATTTATCAGGCTTTGCTTTCACCTATATTGAGACCTAAAGTGCACGCAACATAAGCACCTAGAGAGCTGATCCAACCTCATTGTCTACAAGTTTCATTTCTAGAGCTTGGAAAGAAAACTTACTCTGTCCCAGCCATTTACGCAATACCCTGGGAACTCATTTCCAGTAATGCATGAACTATAGTACTGGCAGGCAAGATTGAAATAAAGTAGATGAAACAGACTAAAAACACAGACACACATAAAAATGGGTGATTTTGGATTTAACTATGTTCAATTCATCTTTTTACCTCTTTCCTCAGAAAAGCTAAGCTTCCAGTTACAAAGGAAGACAAGAAGAAGATAAACTACTTACATTCAGACAGTGGTTTGAGAACAGTCTGGCTTTTGACATCTGACTCTACAATTTCAATAGCTCTCCTATAAAAAAAATTTCTAAAATTAATTTAGTGTGAGCCAAACCAAACACCATACCAAACCACCAGCCTCAAAAGCAGGCACATTAATGACCATTGCTTAAAGACTGCAACTATGAACAATGGTCATGTAGGCTAACATGGTTTAGCCTATACATATCCTATGTCTAACTTTAAAATTATGATGTTTTGTAATTTTAAAGCCCCCAAACAAAACTGGGTTATTTCTCAGATAAGGGGACTTAATTGCTTTGAAATAATTCATGGACGTCAGATTTGAGAAACTTCAATGGTTTCCTCCTAATAGATGCCAAGTAGGTCATCATACATTAAGCCAATGATAACATCTTGGATGAGGAGAAAATGTCATGGGTAGGAGAGAGGATATGTAGTGTGGGTGACTAACTAAAGGGAGCCAGCACCACCCATACACACCAAACCTAAAAGAGATATCTTCAGTTATAAATACATAGGATATGTGTAGGCTAAACCACCCTAGCCTACATGACTATTGCTCATAGTTGCAGTCTTTACCCAAGTAGTTTGCTGATTAGGGGAAACTTTCAAATTCAGGATCATGCAATCTAGCAATAGGAAGAGCTTACTCTCCCACTGCTCTCTCCAAAGTACTTTGCCCACAGGAAGCCATAAGCCAGACCTGGGTCTTCTGCATGGCAATAGGGGGAGGTTGGACCAGCAGGCCAGCACAGCAAGTATCATTTTAATGGACCCAGCGTCCCTACTGGGAAGGAAGAAATTTCATCAGTCAGCACAGAGGCTTTCCCCAGCAGGAGGGACAGGGGGATGGGAAGGGAGAAAGAGGTCTGGAGTACAACTATGGGGGACCACCAACTGGAGGGAAGAAGGGGTGCTCACAAAAGGAAAGGAAGGGAAAAAGTCTAAAGGCAAAGATGGTTCAGGTCCATAAATAAACCTGCTTGAGACCAGCTAATGGAAAAGTAAACTGGAGTCTTTTTTAATACAAATGTAATTAACCAATCTATAATCACCACAGGGAGTGCCAGCAACATCTCATTTGTTTCTCCCTCTGTAGGTAATGGACTGATAATGTTTCAGACATTAACACGGTGGAAATCCAGAGCTCCCCACTGAGAAACAAGTCCTCCTTTCTGAGCGTAAAAAAGTTGCAGAACAGAGCCTCTTAAGCCACATTCACTTGAGTTACATGAGACAATTAACAGCATTTCTTTTTTTTTTAATAAAAGGAGGCAACAGTGCCATAACTCACCTGCAAACATCTAGTGCTTTGCGAACATCTCCTGAAACAGCAGAGACTTTGCGGGCACAGAATTGAATTGCAGCATTGTCCAGAACCTGATCTCTAGATACCTTAAGACAAGACATAGAATATGACAGTTTGAACTATAGGATTCTCCCTCGGTAATTTATGTCCCAAGCATAAATATTTTCACATTTAACCCTAAACTTGATTGGCAACTCTTTAGGGTCAAAAAGATGCCTTTTCTTCTCATAAATAATGGAGATATTTGAGAGTTTTCACACATTTAAGCATTTTGTATGGATGTGGTAGAAGTTCATAAATGGAAAAAAAGCAATCAGAACTGAAATTAGCAAAAATAAAATATCTATTTAGTTACTTTCAACAGAAAAAGTTTTTTCATAGGCCCTATTTTTTAAAAGTCATTAAAGAAAGCACTCGAGGCCGGGTACAGTGGCTCACACCTGTAATCCCAGCACTTTGGAGGCCGAGACAGGCATATCACCTGAGGTTAGGAGTTCGAGACCAGCCTGGCCAACATGGTGAAACCCGAGCTCTACTAAAAATATAACAATTAGCTGGGCGTGGTGGCGGGTGCTGTAACCCCAGTTACTCGGGAGGCTGAGGCAGAAGAATTGCTTGAACCCGGGAGGCAGAGGTTGTAGAGAGCCGAGATCATGCCATTGCATTCCAGCCTGGGCGACAAGAGCAAAACTCCATCTCAAAATTCCTCTAACTCCTGATTTTATTTCAACACTGAGAAACCCAGTAAATGAATGAAGCAGAAATGCACATAAAAATGTTCTCACTATGGTCCACAGGAACTTCTTGCTCCATTAATAAAGCAATCAAGGCAAAAATATTTTAAAACTATTGTTAAATTTTCCTAGCACAGGTGATCCAAGAAACACATAATTTGGCAAAATAGTTGGCACTGACCTGAGTAAGTCGATCTTGCAAAATAGCGACTATCTGATTTCTGGTATAAGGTGGGAAGTTCAACAGCTGTGGCTTACATTTTTCTCTAGCTTGAAGCCTAGGCAGAATTCTATCTGTGAGATCCAGGGTATTAGCAATACCTAAGGAGGAGATCAACAACATTGATCATTGGTCACATTATCCTAAAGGGAAAACTAAATCCTCTGAAAGCTAAATAAATTTCCAGTTATAGAATCTAGCATCTTAATGTTACTTCACAGTTGTCTCCTACCCCATCCCAATTGATAAGATATATCTATTAGGTAAGATGTACCTAGTCATTTAACTTTCTATTTTGACAAGGCAGAAAGCTGGTTTAAGATAAAATAGTTGATAAATAAGCTGAATATATATTTAAAAAAAAAATACTTTAAAACCACCACGTAACATTAACAATTGAGCACTAACCAATCAGCACCAAGCGAGAATTGCTCAGCCATGGCCATTCAAATAGTGTGTACAATACATCCTGGCCTTTGCTGTCCAGTTGATCCATCTCATCCAATACCAACACACTATAAAAAGAGAAACAGTTAGGATCCATATTCACCTTCCTAACCCTCTAATGTTTGGTATAGGCTGTCTTCAGGTCACTTTCCTAAAGCTCAGACCAGTTTAAAGATCATAATCTATCCTATCTCTAGTTACTGTTACAAGGATACTCCACATCATCTACAAGTAATCCAATTTAAAATTAGGTGTATCTTCCTTCTCTTCTTTCCCTTTAAGCTTATGTAACTATCCTTCAGAGAGCAAATATACAAAATGTACTTTTTATGGGCAACAGACCTTGCAGATTTTCACAGAGCAACATGAAGCAGAACAATACTTACATCATGGGGCCCTTCTCTGCAGTCATATGTTTTTCTAATTTCCTCATCATGTCCTTCCCAGCTGGCTTGGATACCTCTTCCTGACAAATCTCCTGAGCAATAGCTGGGAATACAGCCTGGGCACTCCTCAAGGACATGCAATTCAGCATGATAGTTTTAAAGCCTTTCAGTTCCTTCTGGAAAAAAAATGCAAACATGGTAGTTATTTTGGCCTCAGAAAATAAAGATCTGATAGAGCCTAAAATGTCTTTGAAGAGCTAACAGCGCGTAAGGAAGCTCTACTTTCATTTGGAAAGATTTAAACAACGAAATTACAAATGTCTTGTTTTGAAGAAACCTTCAATCTTCGAAACTTCTACTCTTTCTTTTCTTTTCTTTTGGAGACAGAGTCTCACTCTGTTGCCCAGGCTGAAATGCAATGGCACAATCTCAACTTACTGCAACCTCTGCCTCCCAAGTTCAAGTGATTCTCCTGCCTCAGTCTCCCAAGTAGCTGGGATTACAGGGATACACCACCACACCCAGCTAATTTTTGTATTTTTAGTAGAGATGGGGTTTTGCCCTGTTGGCCAGGCTGGCCTTGAACTCCTGACTTCAGGTGATCCACCCGCATCAGCCTCCCAAAGTGTTGGAATTAGAAGCGTGAGCCACCACACCAGGCCTACTCTTTCTTAACTCTTTTTTTTCCTTTTTCTTTTGAAATGGAGTCTTGCTGTGTCACCCAGGCTGGAGTACAGTGGTGCAATCTCAGTTCACTGCAACCTCTGCTTCCCAAGTTCAAGTGATCCTCCTGCCTCAGCCTCCCAAGTAGCTGGGATTATAGGCACCTGCCACCATACTCGGCTAATTTTTTTTTTCTATTATTGGTAGAGACAGGGTTTCACCATGACAGGGTTTCACCATGTTGACCAAGGTGGTCTCGAACTCCTGACCTCAGGTGATCCGCCCACCTCGGCCTCCCAAAGTGCTGGGATTACAGGTGTGAGCCACTGTGCCTAGCCCTCTTTCTTAACTCTTAAAAACTAAGTGCTGGCCAGCCACAGTGGCTTACACCTGTAATCCCAGCACTTTGGAGGCTGAAGCAGGCCGATTGCTTGAGCTCAGGAGTTCAGGACAAGTCTGGGCAACATGGTGAAACCCTGTCTCTACAAAAAATTAGCTGGGCGTAGTGGTGAGTGCCAGTAGTCCCAGTTATCCAGGAGGTCGAGGTGGGAGGATCACCTGAGCCCAAGAGGTCATGGCTGCAGTGAGCCGAGATCACACCACTGCACTCCAGCTTGGACAAGACAGTGAGACCCTGTTTCAAAAACAAAACACCCAAGTATCATTTACCAAGAGCATCATAATTCAGACTCTCAATGTACCTTGAGGTCTTGCAGAATCCGGCTTAAGCAGGCAGTTTTTCCAGTTCCAGGAGCACCAGAAAGGTAAAGGCTTCCAGCTTTTTTCCCACAGATGTGTTCCCTCAGGAAACTCCTGATGACATCCATCTCCCTTTCCCTGGCAGGCAGCCGATCTGGGACAGCTGTGTTCAGGACCAGCTTTGCTTGCTGGTAGCAAGTGCCTGTGCCAGACATAAAAGGTCAATTAGACACAACAGAAGGTGACTGAGAAGACCCACTGGGTGGTTCATTTGGAGTCATCAGCCTTGGTTACAATGGCTGCACTAACAGTTGCCATGGAAGAACAAACCTTCTTGCTTGAATAGTCTCACACATGCAGATTCTTTCTCCAATATGCATCTCTGCTCAGAATTTGTTGTGATCTCTTGACTTTTTCTAACTGAAGAAAGTATTTTGTTTTGGTCAACTTTGGCTTGTTCTCTTTTGCTAGGAGACTTAATTGTCAGCTGATTGTCAAATACCAATCTTCGTCCTTTAAGTGTACGTGAGTGAGGGGGACCATTCTCTTTCTTGCCTTGCTTTGGTGGAGAACAAGGAGGTAAATGGGGAGTGTTGCATAGGTTGTCATCACCTGAAACATAATAAAATCAAAATGTAGTCAGTCATAGCATTGGATAGTAAAAGGATGTGCAAGACCTCTGCTTCTCCCAGAAAGAGGTGAATTTCTACCTTAGAACCACCAACATAAAATGCCTTCTCACTTAGCAGCAAATATTGGCCACCAGATGGCACCACTGATCTTACTACAGTAGTGCCCTTATCCACCGTTCTAGTTACCCTCAGTCTGAAAATACTAAATGGAAAATTCCAGAAATAAACAATTGACAAGTTTTAAATTGCATGCAGTTTAGTACCATGATGAAATCCCATACCATCCTACCAGAGACATGAATCATCCCTTCAGCCAGCATATCCACACTGTATATGCTATCCACCCACTGGTCACTTAGTAGCTGGCTTGGTTATCAGATCAAAAACACAGTATACGTAGGGTTTGGTACTATCCTCAATTGCAGGCATCCACTGGGGGTCTTGGAATGTATCCCACATAGATAAGTGAGGACTACTGCATTTAGTAGAAACCAAACGGGTTTTACCAGGATGAAATTGTAAGGCTGTTTTGAAACAGGTTTTCTCAATATTGGCACCACTGACATCTTGAACCAAATGATTCTTCATTGTCAAGGAGCTGTCCTGTGCATTGTAATGTTTAGCAGCATCCCTGGCCTCTACCCACTATGCCAGTAGCAACACCCAGCTGTAACAACCAAACTTGTCTCCAGAAACAACCAAATCACCCCCCCATTTAAAAACAAATGTTCCAAAACAAGAAAGAATTACCAACCACTGTTCTAAAGGACGGAAAATATCCAGCATGTCACCTTTTTGTTTCTTTTAATTTCACAAATATTGAGGTTAAATTTCATAATACCGTGTAACTACATGGTAACTTAAAACACTGACAGAACTAAGTTCAGCATTAAGGAATTGAAGATCAGACCTATTAAGTAGTTCAGAAAGTGACTTCAGTAAGTGGCTTAACTCTGGAGTTTGGTAAGCACTTAGCAACCATTCTGAAAATAACTCAGATGAAGAGTAGTCTTAGGGTCAGGAGCCGTAGCTCACGCCTGTAATCCCAGCACTTTGGGAGGCCGAGGCAGGTGGATCACCTGAGATCAGGAGGTCAGAGACCAGATTGGCCAACATGGCGAAACCCTGTCTCTACTAAAAAAAAAAAATTAGCCAGGCGTGGTGGTGGGCGCCTGTAATCCCAGCTACTTGGGAAGCTGAGGCAGGAGAATCGCTTGAACCTGGGAGGCAGAGGTTGCAGGGAGCTGAGATCGCACCATTGCACTCCAGGATGGGAGATGGAGCAAGACTGTCTCAAAAAAAAAAAAAAAAAAAAAGTCTTAACTGAACTTAGAAAGCTCCTTCAAAGGACACACATCTTACTGAGAAAAGAAAGGTCACGAGCTGCTAGTGAAAAGGTGATATAATGGATGGTTTACCCAGACGTTTCCTGGGGCTGAGAGGCAGGGCTTTTACACGAGGAGAACAGGTTACAGCTTGAACATTTGTCGGTTCTAGTTTGGCATCACTTGAGTTTTTAGTTTTGTTCAATGCCCGAGACAGCTTCTTTTTTGGAAAACTGATTGTAGCCTGTGCCTGGGATCGGGTTTGAGGCATGATGGCAGCACAGCTAGATTAAAAAAAAATAACAGGACAACTAGTCAATGTGTGAAAGTGAAGAGAATAAATAAATTTATACTGATGATTAACACTTATTTCTTAATTATGTTATCACAATATTTTAGCATTCAGTTTTGCTTCACATCCAAATCTATGCAAGAACAGCTGACATTTGTTGTCTACCTACTACGTGGAAGCCGCTGTTATAAACACTTTAGGTACCAATTCGTTTAAAAATTATCTTAAAGAGGTAGGTACTACTATTAGCCTTTATTTTACACATGAGAAAACTGAGATTAAACAGTGGCCCAAAGTCACAGAAAAACAGGTATGTAACTCCAGGCATTCTGGCGCCAGAGCCCAAGTTCTTAACCAATTGAGCCATGCAATAAGAAGTTACCTGAAATAGGCCGGGCGTGGTGGCTCACGCCTGTAATCCCAGCACTTTGGGAGGCCGAGGCGGGCGGATCACCTGAGGTCAGGAGTTCGAGACCAGCCTGGCCAACATGGTGAAACCCCGTCTGTAGTAAAAATACAAAAATTACGGCTGGCCGCGGTGGCTCACGCCTGTAATCCCAGCACTTTGGGAGGCCGAGGCGGGTGGATCACGAGGTCAGGAGATCGAGACCATCCTGGCTAACACGGTGAAATCCCTTCTCTACTAAAAATGCAAAAAATTAGCCGGGCGAGGTGGCGGGCGCCTGTAGTCCCAGCTACTCGGGAGCCTGAGGCAGGAGAATGGCGTGAACCCGGGAGGCGGAGCTTGCAGTGAGCCGAGATCGCGCCACTGCACTCCAGCCTGGGCGACAGAGCGAGACTCCGTCTCAAAATAAAAAATTAGCCGGGCGTGGTGGCGGGCGCCTGTAGTATCAGCTATTCGAGAGGCTGAGGCAGGAGTATCGCTTGAACCCGGGAGGCGGAGGTTGCAGTCAGTGAGCGGAGATCGCGCCACTGCATTCCAGCCTGGGCGACGAGAGCAAGACCCCGTCTCAAAAAAAAAAAACAGTTACATGAATTGATTTATATAGAACTTCTAATTCCCTCTCTCCAGGAACGCGGGGTGTCTTTATCACCAGTTCAGCCCAGCATCCGCCACATTTAGTCTCTTCTCTCCCAAGTCCTCACACTACAGTTCAGTCTTCCCTCAGTTTTCTCCGCCTCTGCACTCAGTCCTCATTCTAGGCAGCTCTCAACGCACCCCAGAATATT
Source organism: Theropithecus gelada (assembly GCF_003255815.1). NCBI lineage: Eukaryota > Metazoa > Chordata > Mammalia > Primates > Cercopithecidae > Theropithecus > Theropithecus gelada. Next base: position 28,311,987 of record NC_037684.1, on the reverse strand, counting down.
TCCTTCCTACAACTTTCAGCTCCTTCACACCACGCACAACTGCTATAACTACCCTGAGGGCACCTGCCCTTTCCCTGATCCTGACCTCAGACCGCCAGCGAGCTCAGCTCTTTTACCTTCACTTTACCTCGGGCCTCGCCGGAACCCGCAGCCTTCACGCAACTCCGCTGCCTCACAAACCCCAGGCCTCCTCGAGCAATCCTCCCCTTCCCACCTCCTCAGTGCAGGATCCTTCTCACGTCTCTCACACGCAGGCTCAGGGACTCACCACCACAAGCCCCTGAACAAACTGCACACCGGCAGCAGCAAAACACAACCGCGCTCGCGCCAAATTCGAATGGCCACAGTGTTCCCACCTCCCGCCAAAGCCCGGCCTCGCTTCTGATTGGCTGTAGTCACAGGCACCGTTCGCCTTGTGCACCGCCTCTTTTTTTGCTTCCAATTCAGTAGAAGAGTTACAGCCAATGAGAGAGCCCCAAGTCTTAGCGTCACTGTGAGGCCATGACCACTGAACGGGTGGGAGGGACTCTACATCCGGGGCCTCGGTGGAAAGACGCGCGATCGCTGCAGGGCGACTCTGGGCAAGACGGGCCGGCCCCGCCGCAAAGCACGGTGGGAGGCGTAGTCTTTGCTGCCGCGCGACTCTACTTCCGCGCTCTTCCTTCGACTGGATGTGTCAAGATGTGGTTCCCCTTCTCACTGCCGAACGCACCCATTTGCATCATCCTGATGGGCTAGATTTTCAGAACTGCTACATGACACCTACCGTTTTGGGTTCTGTGCACCAGGTATGATGCTAGGCACTTTACTTAACTCTCTAATGCTCAACCTCGCAAGGTACAAAGCAAACCTGTATACAAGGTTAGAGGTCACAGCATCTTGGTGACAGCGAAAAGCCTAGGATCCAGATCTACTGATGGCTGAACTAGTGATTTTTTTGGTAAAGTTCTAAACACCTATATAAAGAAAAACTATGCTTCATCATAGTATCTCTTGATTCATGCTTCAAAGATGAGAAACAGCCAAATATTTGCTTTTATTTCGTTCAACGTAAGAATATTATGTTCTGTGCACCTTCTTACCATTAATCCACACATCGTGGGGAGAGAATTATGACCCCTTAATTTTAAAATCCTTTATGGCGAAACACTAGGGTTTCAGGGCCAGGAAAGACAGCTATATAGAAGAGGCAAGCTGAGTTTTTAATGAAAAATATAAATTAGCGCAGTAATTTGGAGGCCAGCTTCCAAAGCCAATAACTCATCTAAGCCTCAGGCTCCTTTAGAGGCCAGAACCCAATTCTAGGTGATGGTAAACATTTATCTTTTACCCCTCAGTAACAAATAAAATAGAGCCATAAAGCCTAGAAAGAGGAAAGCAACAATATTACGATCATCAGTTAATTGGTACCTAGTTCATGAAGAGAGCCAATATTGAGTGCTTAAGTGTATGCCAGGGACTGTGCTCAGTATTTTACCTACATCAGCTTATGAATCTTCACAAGCACCCCCACGAAGCTGGTGTTATTTCATTTTATAAAATGAGGGAACTACAGTAGAGGGGAGTTGAGAAAACTTGCCCAAGGTCACACAACTAGTAAGTGGAAAAGCTAGAATTTTAACTCTGAACTCTGACAGAACATCAAACTCTTGACCACGTTATCATAGGAGGATGATTAGACAGATTCAGATTCTAAACAGGAAGAGATGGTGGAGTACATTTTGTGAAGGCTTTTTAGCAGCTGAAAACTCCAAAAGTGAAGAGAATGGCCTGTCAGGAATGGAGAAAGTTACCACACAATGGAAGCTTTTTTTCTTCTTCTTCTGAGACAGAATCTCATTCTGTCACTCATGCTGGAGTGCTCCACCTCCTGGGTTCAAGCCATTCTCCTGCCTCACCCTCCTGAATAGCCAGGACTATAGGCACGCGCCACCACGCCTGGCTAATTTCTGTATTTTTAGTAGAGGGGGTTTCACTATGGTAGCCAGGTTGATCTCAAACTCCTGACCTCGTGATCCGCCCACCTCAGCCTCCTACAGTGCTGGGATTACAGGTGTGAGCCACCGCTCCTGGCCACAATGGAAGCTTTTAAAAGGACTAGATGGTATTTCTGATGTCTTAGTAGGACAACAGAACTCAGGAAGCAACCTTCACTGTTCATATTTTTATAACATGGGCATCTAAGAATTGCCCTTAATAACCTGAAATGGTAACGTGTGCCCAGCCAGCTTTAAGGGGTGGTTATGGTAAACAACCTACCTCCGTTACAAGGAGAAAGCAGAGGCAGCTATGAGTACTTAGCATGCATATTGGAGCCTATGAAAACACCAGGAAACGGCTGGGTGCAGTGGCTCACGCCTGTAATCCCCACACTTTGGGAGGCCGAGGCAGGTGGATCATGAGGTCAAGAGATCAAGACCATCCTGGCTAACACAGTGAAACCCGTCTCTACTAAAATACAAAAATTTGCCGGGCGTGGTGGTGGCGGGCGCCTGTAGTTCCAGCTACCTGGGAGGCTGCGGCAGGAGAATGGTGTGAACTCGGAAGGTGGAGCTTGCAGTGAGCGCAGATCAGGCCACGCCACTGCACTCCAGCCTGGGGGAGAGAGCAAGACTCTGCCTCAAGAAAAAAAAAAAAAAAAAGGAAAAGAAAGAAAACACCAGGAAACATAGCAGTGGTCCAAGAAAAGCCTACAGGTGTAAATGACCACCGTGGAAGCAGGCAAATAATCAAAGAATGTCAGGACTGAAAAGTTATCTACTTGAAGCTTTTCCTTTGCACTAATAACGATCCTCCAGCAACGTGATGGGTACACATCATATTGTTTCTTGCTTCTTGCTTCTTGCCTTTGTTTTTGCTGTTTCCTGTGTCTGGAATGTCACTCACCTTCCATCTTCCCTGGCTAACTCTCATAAAGCCTTTTAATACCCTGCATAGGCTTCTCCCGGTAGTTATCCTGAAGTCTACTATGAGTTCCTTGGAGTCAAAGACCATGTCTTAGCCTTGCATAGTGGCATGCATCTGTAATTCCAGCTACTCAGGAGGCTGAGGTGGGAGGATCCCTTGAGCCTAGTTTGAGGACAGCCTGAGCAACATAGCGAGACCCCATCTCCAAACTGGAAAAAACAAAAAAAAATACTTTTTTTTTTGACATGGAGTCTCACTCTGTCACCCAGGCTGGAGTGCAGTGGCGCAATCTCAGCTCACTGCAACCTCTACCCCCCCCCCGCCCCCGGGGTTCAAGCAACCCTCCTGCCTCAGCCTCCTGAGTAGCTGGGATTACAGGTGCCCATATTTTTAGTAGAGACAGGGTTTCACCATATTGGTCAGGCTGGTCTCGAACTCCTGACCTCAGGTGATCCACCTGCCTCAGCCTCCCAAAGTGCTAGAATTACAGGTATGAGCCACCATGCCCGGCAAAAAAAGACTTTTCATCTTCATAGACGCCTGGTACACAGTAAAGTGTACAATAAGTGCTTGCTGAAGGAATGGAAAGGACATTCTTGCCAAGTGGACATCTACCCTTTGCATAAACACTTGTGGCTGGAGAGCATATACTCCTTTAAGTCTCACACCCTTACGCCTAGGAGTGGAGAATGAATTCAATTATGTGTGAAAATGATCCAGACTGGGCTCCAGTGATGTCAGAGGCAAAGCTTATCCCCAGTTATCCTCTGGGGCAGTCAGAATCCTGAGGTTAACATATTTCTAGTTCTAGTTCATTTTCCACAGTTCCTTTACCTCTCTTTGCAGAGTACTAGGAAGTTGGAGACAGGCAGCTTCCTTCCAGTGGGTCACTCAGTTCATGGTTAGATTGGGTTGGGAAATACTTAAGAGGCACATTCATGGCAAGCAGCTCTGCCTCAGTAATGGAGGGAGGAAACTAGTGTCCTTATCACCTGCTAACTCATACACAGTATCATGGATAAGGAATCAAATCACACTGGAAGAACCTGTCTGGTATCCTTTTGTGTGTGTGTGTAGACATACACACACACGTACTAGCAATACTATCACAATAAGACAGAATGAATTATAGGGTTAGGAAGTCGAAGGTCATTTAGGCAAACTCCATTTGCAGGCTATTTCAAATCGGAGGAACAATTCAATCAATAAACAAGTAGTTTATTAACCATATTAATAACAATGATGGGTCAAATAATCAGGGATTCAGCCCATCTGGGAAGTACAGATGAAAATGAAAGGAATCCTTTTTTTCTCTCCTCCCTCCCTCATCCTCATAGGTTTTTATATCTAAATTATGTGAGAGTGATTCATACACACACCCATTATGAATCAGGAAGAGAAATAACTTCAAGACCTTTGCTAGTGATCAAAGTGCAAGTTAAGCTCATTAAGCCTTAGTGGTTATGATGTCAGCTGACCACAGTAAGGAGAGAGTGTCTGGTTGAATTTTTACACCTAAAGGCAAAGTTCAAGAAAACCAGCCAAGATTCAGCTTAAAAAGCAGTGAGGAAAAACAGCCAACACCCATATAAAAACAGATACACACATTCTGTATGCTTTGTCCCCACCCTTCTTTCCTTTAGCCTCAATTTGAGAATCTGCTGTGTAACACAGGTAGAAAGAATTGTAAGAGATTCAAGGAAAAGGTCACAAGGCCAGGAAGCCTCTTAGGTTCCCTGAAATCATGCGCAAAGGGGAGTTAAGTAGAAATATAAAACAAGGACTGGTTGGGTGTGGTGTCTCATGCCTGTAATCCCAGCACTTTGAGAAGCTGAAATGGGACGATCACTTGAGCCCAGGAATTTGAGACCAGATTGAGCAACATAGGGAGACCTCATCTTTACAAAAAAATTTTCAAAATTAGCCAGGCACAGTTACACACCTGTGGTCCCAGCTACACAGGAGGCTTAGGTGGGAGGATCACTTGAGCTTGGGAGTTGGAGGCTGCAGTGAGCTATGATCACACCACTGCACTCCAGAGCAAGATCCTGTCTCAAAAAAATAATAATAAAAAATAATAAAATAAGATCTATCAGAATCTCCCAGGAAGGGTAACTAGAACTCTAGAACTGTAATTTTTTTTTTCTTTTTTTTTGAGTGCAGTGGCATGATTTTAGCTCAGTGCAACCTCCGCCTCCTGGGTTCAAGCGATTCTCCTGCCTCGGCTTCTCGAGTAGCTGGGACTACAGGCATGCGCTACAACACCGGCTAATTTCTGTATTTGCAGTAGAGACGGGGTTTCACCATGTTGGCCAAGCTGGTCTCGAACTCCTGACCTTAAGTGATCCACCCACCTTGGCCTCCCGAAGTGCTGGGATTACAGGCGCTGGACCATCACGCCCGGCCAACTAGAACTGTAATTTTCAAAATACAGCTGGAGGGGAGGAGAGAAGACCCTCAGGAAGCTGTAGATGAGTCTGCCCAAGTCAGTAGATCTACCTTTTCAAAAGACCTGGAATCAAACCACTACATTTACCCAAATTATGAGGCAAAGGTTTTCTCCCCTCTCTGTGCCACCACTTGAGGCAGTATTCCACACAAGAGTACACATTTTTCACTTTTTGTTTTTAAGCAAGGTTTAATTACACTGCACGGCATCCAGAAGAAAGAAATGTACCAAAGAATCCAACCTGAGACCAGATTATACATTTTAGAGGGGGGAAACAAATCAATGCTATTTGGGAAAGGGAGCACTGTAATCAGAATATAACTCCAAAATAAATCATACAATAAATTATTTTCCAAAAGAAATTGATCCACATACAGACAGATGCACACACACACGCACGCACGCACGCACACATGTCATTCTAGTCATTTATTCAGTGTTGACTGTGACTTCCATGCAGGGCACCATGAGAAAGGACAAAGATTAGACATGAGAAAAGAAGGCTAGGCCCCCTCTTGCCACCAGTGGAATGAGATTTAAGACAACTAGAGAAGGAACCCACTAAGTTGCCAGAAACAAGAGTAGAAAGAAACAGCAGTTATCAAGGAAGATTTTAATTGCTTCAAAGAGGGAGAGGAAGAAAGCACAGAAATCTAACACAAGTAAAGGCACAATGAATGTGGAGTTGAATGGAACCAAACTCTCCCTTCAGTTAATCTTTTTTTTTTTTTTTTCATGTGGTTTTGATGGTGGTTGTAGTTTTGTTTGTTTTGAAGAGATGAGCCTTCAAGGCAGAGTTGTAATGGCCCTCCTCTCTCCCCTCCCATTCCCAAAATTAGGATAGCTTAACAGAAAGCCACCTTGACCACATGGCCAGGGACTGAGATTCAATGGGGAAAAAAAGACTGTAGCTGGAATGTAAAGAATTTGATTTGCAGTTGATTGCAGGATGGGTTTCCAGAAGGATAGACAGCTCAGTGTAGTGCCATCATAGGGCCTCAGATGCCCACACTCCACCCCCAGAGCTTCATAAAAGGGAAGGACCCTGGAGTCGCCCTTCTCTCCCACCCCCATAAGCACTCAGCCTACAGATTATTTCAAGTGATCAGGAGAATTAAAACACACCCCAACCCTGAGTTGCTCTGTAGCAAGTCTATTTAAACTTTTTTTCTCACCTCTCCCTGGAAGTAAATCTGGGTTTCAAGTTGGGAAGCCATGGGGTGAGGCAGTTCCCCAGTGCAATGGCCGGTGACGAGTATCCTTGCCGCTGCCAGTTAGCAGGGCTGGGATGAGCTCCTGGAGACAGCAGCCTCACATCCATCAGCTAGGGTAGCCCTAGGTTCTCACTCTGTTGGCCTAGGCTGTGAAAATGATGGGGCTCTGCAGCTGGAGCAAATCCCCATGACAGAGAAAATCACACCTGGAATATCAAAGTGCTTTGGTCCAGGTTCAGTGACCAGAGAAGGGGAAGAGGGACATCTAGCTCATTTAAAAACCTGGAGGCCACCGCCCTGCTTCCCACACAGGGCAGTAAGAAACAACTATAAAGTTTTTCCCATTAGGGAAGAACATCACAAAACCAAACCCATACAAGGGCTTTTAACACAGCTTCCTGGTGCTTAGCTGGGAAATGTCTCTTCCTTCTGCGGGGGGACAAGGGAGTTAATGGGACTGGGCAACAGCCTCAACATGAGACCACCCAATCTTCCATGGAAGAGACGACATTCCCACAAGCAGATAAAAAGAGCAGTTTAAAAGGTGAGGAGTTTTAGTGCTCTTGTAGCCAGCCCACCTTAAACCCCATATTAGAAGCTTTTTACAACATAGAAAATAGACCGATAACTATGCAGATCACATTCCCATCTTCAATAGTAAATATACATAGTAATAAATCTATTATTAACAGCGGGACCAAATAATGTATAAGGCAAAGACATTGAAACAGGTGTTGTATCATCAACATGCTCTGAAAAAAACCCATCTGACTAGATCTAGACCCAGGCCTTTTTGCATGAGGCGGAGACAACAAGTACACAATCAATATCCATGTGACACAGTCCAAGTGCTGAGGAATTTGAGGGGCAGCGGGCCATGGGGAGGAAGGTATCAGCCCCAGTGAAAAGCGGGGGTTTGGCTTTACTCGTGATATTTTGATGCTCTGTGTGAGTAAAGGAGGGAAAAAAAAAACACTTTGATAATGTACAAAAGGCATCGACTCCCATTTCAAAAATAAATGGGAAGACTTCACAGTCAAAGTTTAGTCACTTGTCAGTATCTGCCCTGGAACTCTGCTGCAGTATGAATTCTTATACTCTCTCCTTTTCCCTCCACTAGCATCCCCTCTCTCAGTTCTGTTTTTTTGTTTGTTTGTTTTTTGAGACGGAGTTTCACTCTGTCACCCAGGCTGGAGCGCAGTGGCGCCATCTCCACTCACTGCAACCTCCGCCTCCTGGGTTCAAGCGATTCTCATGCCTCAGCCTCCCCAGTAGCTGGGACTACAGGCACGTGCCATCATTCCCAGCTAATTTTTGTATTTTTAGTAGAGATGGAGTTTCGCCATGTTGGACAGGCTGGTCTCGAACTTCTGACCTCAGGTGATCCACCCGCCTTGGCCTCCCAGATTGCTGAGATTACAGGCGTAAGCCACCAGGTCCGGCAGTTCTGTTTACTTCAGGATGCTAGGGATACTTCTGGGAGATACATGCTAACAGATTAGAAAGAGGAATGATATATAAAAAATTATTGGGAAAAGTTTGGTGACAGACCTAATCATGGTCTGTCCCAGAGTTAATGTGGTCTAGGGGATGGCAAAGGACAGCAGACCCCATACACATTACCCCTGCTGAGCCCTCCCCTCACCTAGCACTGGGGAGACTTGGGTTTCACCTGGCACCATGCACAGATCTCTAGCCTGTGATCCAATCAACTGGAAAGGTCCCTAAGACAGTTTAAGCCTGTGATGTGTGTGATTAAATTTTTAAGCTAATTTTCCCCATCCATTTCAAAGAGTAGCCATGGTCTCCTTGCTCTCATGCCACGCTCTGAACAGCCTCTACACGTAGCAACAGTTGTAGAAAACCAAAGTATCTGGTGTGTCGAGCCCAGAAGCCCCATCCTGCTGTTGGAAAAAAAGAAGTCCTCATCCAATCAGCCAACGACAGTTCCTACCTAGACTGGGGACCTCCATTTTTCTCTGTGCTCTTTAGGATCTGGAAGACAAAGAAACAACCTATGGCTGGCTGCCAAGGAAGATCTACTGAACTGAGGCAAAACTCAACAAAGTCTTTGTGCTTCCTGGCATAGAGGAGTATTTGAATATCCTCATAAGCCTCTGCTCACTTCTTCACCCTTCTGTACTCTGCTGTGTTAAATTGTGCAGTCCTGGGAAGGCAAGGGTGGTAGAGAAAGGAACAGGAAGAGTCTGCTCAGTCAGGTGGGCTGTGAACTTCAGTACACGCAGCGCCACAAAGCCAGCTCCTTCCATGAGGGGCTTCAACCTGCCCTTCTTTGTTATCCTGGAGCACCTTCCAGGGGCTGAAGGACAGAAAGAGCCACTGACAACTTCAGGGCCAGTCAGAAGAGACTGAGGCAGACTCAAGATTGAGGTTAAGGCCTAGGCCCATGCCCTATCTTCCTCTCTCCCACCAGAGGTTTTTGGGGTTTGTGAATCAGGAATGAATGATGCCCTCCACAAAAAGTGACATTTCCTTCGAGGGCATGGGTGGTAAGGGGGAGGAAAAACATCCCTCAGCCTAGCACCGTGAAGCAGTGGGGTGAGGGGTCCCAGAGGGTTCAAATGGCTCCTGATCCCTTTGCTGCAGAGAACTGACTAGTTCTAAAATGGTCCTCAGTTTATTTCACTCTCTCTTTTTATTAAATGTTAAGTTCAACTGATTAGTATTTAGTGTTTATATCCAATTTATCCCTGGGGTGGTGGGGGCGGGCAGCAGGTAAGAACAAAAACAAAATACCCCTAAAATAAAGCAGACCCAATTCCTTGCCCTTTCTCCAAATATGACCTTTAAAACAGATCACCTCTTGGCAAACTCCTTTCTTGCTTCACTAAAAATGCTCCCCTCCCACCCATAAGTCCTGGTCATGTCAGCCTCCTAAATGATGAAATATAATATACCTGCCAAGCTTCCCCTACCGTGGACAGGAGAAGGAAGGAGTACCATTCCCCACCCTGCCCCAACAGTGAGTTAATTCATCACAACAAGGCACCTTTCCCCAAGAGGAAGGCAAGAGACACAGAAACTTGTTCCTCATGTGGCTAGCAGGGCTTGCTGGAGGAAGGATGGATGCAGGGTTTGAGATCCTACTGTCAATATAAAGAGTCTGATCACCAAATCCAGAGACGAGATGCATAGATGGAGGTGAGCTGGGAGGACACTTGGAGTCTAGGGGTTGGTTGCATTGGAGAAACATGTTAGGAGCTCTCATGCGGGTTTCAGGGGAATGGAAGGGACCATCTGAGAAGAAGAGAAGGTCCATCCTTTTCCTGAGGAACAGGACCAAGCCAGGCTTCACCTGAGAATGGGTGGCAGAGGTGGGGCTCCACGGGCAGCTGAAAAAAAACAAAATAAAAACCACACACATACAGGTCACCCACCAGAATCGGAACAACCCACACATTTCTAAAATGAGAGACAGGTTCTTTAAGCTAATCTTTAAAATCTGGGGACTAAGTTTTATTGTTGTTTTGCTTAAGAAAATGAAGATGAGAGGCCAGGTACAGTGGCTCACGCCTGTAATACCAGCACTTTGGGAGGCCGAGGCAGGTGGATCACCTGAGGTCAGGAGTTTGAGACCAGCCTGGCCAACAAGGCAAAACCCAGTCTCTACTAAAATTACAAAAATAATCCAGGCATGGTGGCACATGCCTATAATCCTAGCTACTTGGGAGGCTTAGGTAGGAGAATCACTTGAACCTGGGAGGCAGAGGTTGGGTTGAGCCAAGAACTGTACTCCAGCCTGGGCGATGAGAGGGAGACTCCATCTCAAAAAAAAAAAGTCAATGAAGATGACAAGAAGCAATTTTTTTTTTTTTTTTTTTTTGAGACGGAGTCTCCCTCTGTCGCCCAGGCTAGAGTACAGTAGCGTGATCTTGGCTCACTGCAACCTCCGCCTCCTGGGTTTAAACAGTTTTCCTGCCTTGGCCTCCTGAGTAGCTGAGACTACAGGCACCTGCCACCACACCTGGCTAATTTTTTGTATTTTTAGTAGAGATGGGGTTTCACTGTGTTAGCCAGGATGGTCTTGATCTCCTGACCTCATGATCCGCCTGCCTCAGCCTCCCACAGTGCTGGGATTACAGGCGTGAGCCACCGCGCCCAGACTAATTTTGTATTTTTAGTAGAGACAGGATTTCACTATGTTGGTCAGGCTGGTCTCAAATTCCTGATCTTGTGATCCGTCCACCTCGGCCTCCCAAAGTGCTGGGATTATAGGTGTGAGCCACTGCGTCCAGCGAGAAGCAAACTGTAACTTAAGAAAACACACAAATTCTACATTTTATGCAATTATGGAAAAACTTTTTTATTATTCTCACCTCGGTTTGTTTTGCTGGGATATATCCTCTGAAAGTGTTTATATTCTTCTGGAGCAGGAAAGTCTTCTACTGGATGGAAGGAATACTTTGACTCAAAATCATCTGCAAAAAGAACAGAGTATTAATTCCTATCATCCTTGCTTGTGCTCCCAAGGCCTCTGACCACTTCAACCCTCCCCACTTACTAATCTCTCAGGCACTCTGAGGTACCGTGAGGACCTACTGCACCACCAAACTAACAACCCTGAGAACAGCAGCAGCATCACCCCACGCGCCTTGCATGCACAGAGCATATATTCGAAACCTCTCTGTACTAAGTAGTGCATCTTTGAGCTCATTTTATATATATATATATATTTTTTTAACACTCTCACTCTGTCACCCAGACTGGAGTGCAGTGGTGCCCACCACCTCGCCCAGCTAGTTTTTTGTATTTTTAGTAGAGATGGGGTTTCGCCATATTGCCCAGGCTAGTCTCGAACTCCTGAGCTCAATCTGCCCACCTGACCTCCCAAAGTGCTGGGATTACAGGTGTGAGCCACCGTGCCTAGCCTGAGCCGATTCTTTAAACCTTTCCATCAAGTCAGACACAGAACAGAACAGGAGCCCAGTTGTTTGCATGGTAGCAGGAAGAAATATAATTCTGTCTGAATAAGCAGAAAGAAATTTTTTTTTTGAGATGGAGTCTCACTCTGTTGCCCAGGCTGGGGTGCGGTGGCGTGATCTTGGCTCACTGCAACCTCCGCCTCCCAGGTTCAAGCAATTCTCCTGCTCAGCATCCCTGGGATTACAGGCGTGCACCACCACACCTGGCTAATTTTTGTAATTTTAGTAGAGACAGGGTTTCACCATATTGGCCAGGCTAGCCTTGAACTCCTGACCCCAGGTGATCCACCTTCCTCGGCCTCCCAAAGTGCTGGGATTACAGGTGTGAGCCACCAGGCCCAGCCGATTCTGTGTTTTAATAACATCTTAGGGACTGTCGCCATGGCAAAACAACTGATCTAAATCCAGAAATCAGTAGAAATTAATTTAAAATGGGAATATTTGTCTATGGCTAGTGAGAGATATGAGCAGATAATTCCCTTTCAGCCCACGTTACCTTCACTTACATAGTTGGGACAGCCAACATGGCTTCTACTCCTATTTTCTACAGCCCCTCGATAAGAAGGCTCAAATTTTCTGTAAGTGTGGCTTGATCACATCCCAAAGGTTTCTACAATAAGGATATATCTTTAAAAGCAAAAACCCTGGCATGCCTAATAGGAATAGAACAGAACATGGAGGACAGGGGGTAAAGACAGCAACCATTAAAGAATCTAGAAGCTGGGCATGGTGGCTCATGCCTGTAATCCCAGCACTTTGGGAGGCCGAGGTGGGCAGGTAGCTTGAGCCCAGGAGTTCGAGACCAGTCTGGGCAACATGGCAAAACCTCATCCCTACAAAAAAAATACAAAATTAGCCAAGCATGGTGATGCACGCCTCTGGTCCTAGATACTTGGAAGGCTGAGAGATGGGAGGATTGCTTGAGCTTGGGAGGTCGAGGCTGCGGTGAGCCGTGATTGTGCTACCGCACTCCAGCCTGGATGACAAAGCAAGACGCTATCTCAAAGAAAAAGAAAAAAAAAAAAGAATCTAGAGTGTTAGGCCTGCAAGGGACCTTACAGAGATTTTTTCCAGGGGTCCTCAACAGAGGGGTCTAACAATAGCCTCTGGACAACCTTTACTTAGGGTTACATCCCAGAACCAAGGAATTGGAATCTCTTAGGTAGAGCCCCCCAACATTTATAATCTTGGAAAAGTTAATCTGATACACTTCTCATCTAGTCAACCTAATTTTACAAAATAAGGGAAGTGAGGCCCCAAGGAGTAACGTGACTTCCTCAAAATAACACTGCTAGTTAGTGGCTTTGGATTAATGTGTATGTTTTGGGTTTCGTTTTTTTTTTTTTTTTTTTGAGACAGAGTCTTGCTCTGTCACCAGGTTGGAGTGCAGTGGCACGATCTTGGCTCACTGCAACCTCCACCTCCTGGGTTCAAGCGATTCTCCTACCTCAGCCTTCTGAGTAGCTGGGATTACGGGGGCATGCCACGCTAATTTTTTATATTTTTAGTAGAGATGGGGTTTCACTATGTTGGCCAGGCTGGTCTCAAACTCCTGACCTCAGGTGATCTGCCTGCCTCGGCCTCCCAATGTGCTGGGATTACAGGTATAAGCCACCACACCCAGCTGATTTTTTTTTTTTTTTTGAGACAGAGTCTCGCTCTGTTGCCCAGGCTGGGGTGCAGTGGTGCGATCATGGCTTGCTGCAGCCTCAATCTCCCTGGACTTAGGCAATCCTCCTGAGTAGCTCGGACCACAGGCATGTGCCACCACACCCAGCTAATTTTTGTATTTTTCAGAGAGATGAAGTTTCACCATGTTGCCCAGGCTGGTCTTGAGTTCCTGGGCTCAAAGCAATCCTCCCACCTTGGCCTCCCAAAGTGCTGGGATTACAGGCATGAGCCACCGCACCCAATCCTTTTTTCTGTAATATTTTTTGTTATTCTTTCTTCTTGTTTCTTTCCAGGCAATGTGCCATGGGACTTTTTTTTTTTTTTTTCCCCCAAGAATTCCAAGGAGGGGCTGTGAGGCTGGGTGTGACGGCTCACATGTGTAATCCCAGCACTTTGGGAGGCCGAGGTTGGAGGACTGCTTGAGCCCAGGAGTTTGACAGCAGCCTGGGCAACAGAGACCCGGTCTCTATAAAAAATAATTTAAAAAAGTAATTCCAAGAACAATCAAATGTTTTGTTTTTGAAGAGCTAGAAAGGAACACTCCTTCCTAGGAGAATACGTAAGTGCTGTCTGAATAATCCTAAAGAAGATACAGAGTCTCTGACCTAAAAGCGAGCTACAGAAACTGATCTTTGGAGTGGCTTTAGAGTTAAGCTAGCATAATACTTGCTGATCTTACTTCAATCTATTCCAAAGCATCCATGCTTAGAATTCACATCAAGATAAGGAAGTCAATGAACACAGCCCGTAAGTCTGAGGATAAAGTCAGGAGGAGAACTATTGTGAACAAAGGATCCCATGTGGCCATTCCCGCTCTACGGTGGCCATCTGGCAGCCATGGCAGTGGAGTGGGTGAAGTCACCGCAGGAACCATGAGACTACAGATAGCTAGCTACTCACCCAAGAAAGACCGGACAGTGGTGATAGAATCTCTGTGGCCATTCCTCAGGGGTGGCGGAGGAGGAGGGGGTGGCCCAGCTGGCGTCCTTGAGGGTGGAGGTGGGGGCTTTCCTCGGCTCGGGGGTTCTGACCCATGCATTCGGTATGGTGGTGGGGGAGGGGGAGCATCCCGGGCACCATTTCGGATCACGGGTGGTGGGGGTGGAGGAGCTGCAATTCAAATCCAAAGTAGTTAGGTTTGGATGTGGAGATGGCAAGCGGTAGAATGACTTGAAACACATGAGCTAAAAGAATAACACGCTCACAGTGCCTGGTCCCCCTTTGTCCTTATTACTTGAATAATATCACCATTCTTCCAGATACCAATATTCAGAATAAATGTATCACCTTTTTACATTTCGTACCAGTCAGTCAAGAACTCTATCTGTTCTTGATTTTTTTTATGCTTTTCCATGCCTTCCTCCACAATTCTAATTCAAGTCTTCCTTATATTTAGCCTGTTCCACTGCAAAAGCCTTCCAAATGTTCTCCTTGCTTCGTCTATTACCCCTCCAAATTCATTTTGCATAACACCAACTCACTAATCTCCCTAAAAACTTGATCCAATTTTTTCAAAGCCTTTGCACTGCCTAAATCATAAAGTCTGAAACCGTGGCTGGGTATGATGGCTCACGTCTATAATCCTAGCACTCTGGGAGGCCAAGATGGGAGGAATTGTCTGAGCTCAGCAGTTCGAGACCAGCCTGGGCAACATGATGAAACCCCATCTCTACTAAAAATACAAAAAATTAGCCCAGTGCGGTGGCATGTGTCTGTAGTCCCAGCTTCTCAGGAGGCTGAGGCATAAGAATCACTTGAACCTGGGAGGTGGAGGCTGCAGTGAGCCCAGATTGTGCCACTGCACTCCAGCCTGGGCAACAGAGCGAGACTCCATCTCAAATACATAAGTAAATAAATAAATAAAGTCTCAAAGCCTTTGCTTACATAGTAACCTACCATGCCTCTCAGCCTGAGTTTGGCTTCTCCTCTTCCCTTCTTATTGCTAGGCTAGGTCAGGAGCCCTCTTCTGCACTTCCACTGCAGCTTGTGCGTACCTACCACTTGAATAGACTGTTATAATTATTTCTTCTGTGTACTCTTCCCCCAGTATACTGTGTACCCCTTGATGTCAGAGCAGTTCCTCCTTGTGGGTTCTCGAGTACAGCACACAGCAGGTGTTCAATCAATGTCTGCTGAATAAACTGAATTACATGCTTTGCTCTTGTGACTACCCTCACAATATTCTGATATCCCCCCTTCCCTTACTACCAAATCCTCCCTATCCTTCAAGGTTCAATCCAAGTCCCATCTTCTCAAGGCTTTCCCAAAGCAATCCATTTTCTTCTGAGTCCCTCCACCTCTGCTCTCCCACAGCATATACAGGCTATGTCACTTACTCTAATATCAATGAGCGACTTTCAAAATATATACAGCAGATTCATTGTGGGAAGTTACAAATGTCCAGTAACAGGCCGGGCGCGGTGGCTCAAGCCTGTAATCCCAGCACTTTGGGAGGCCGAGATGGGCGGATCACAAGGTCAGGAGATCAAGACCATCCTGGCTAACACGGTGAAACCCTGTCTCTACTAAAAAATACAAAAATCTATCCGGGCGAGGTGGCGGGCGCCTGTAGTCCCAGCTACTTGGGAGGCTGAGGCAGGAGAATGGCGTAAACCTGGGAGGCGGAGCTTGCAGTGAGCTGAGATCCGGCCACTGCACTCCAGCCTGGGCGACAGAGGGAGACTCCGCCTCAAAAACAAACAAACAAACAAACAAAAACAAATGTCCAGTAACAGTCTCATTGCTCAAACATTGCAAACACCTCTTTTGGAACTGCCTCCAAAGCAAGTTTACCAGACAGAGCTATAAACACTATTATATGATGGTCACATTTCATTTCTGAGGTCGTCCCACCACCAATGAAAATATTCATACCTATGCCGGGTGTGGTGGCTCACACCTGTAATCCCAGCACTTTGGGAGGTCGAGGCGGGAGGATCACCTGAGGTTGGGAGTTCAAGACCAGCCTAATCAACATGGAGAAACCCAGTCTCTACTAAAAATACAAAAATTAGCCGGGAGTGGTGGCGCATGCCTGTAATCCCAGCTACTCGGGAGGCTGAGGCAGGAGAACTGCTTGAACCTAGGAGGCGGAGGTTGCAGTGAGCCGAGATTGTGCCATTACACTCCATCCTGGGCAACAAGAGCAAAACTCTGCCTCAAAAAAAAAAAAAGAAAATATTCATACCTGTGTCTGAATCTGCTTTTTGGTCATTTCCAAAAATCAAATTCACTCTTAAAAGATGAAAATTTGCCACCAAGTAGAAGGTAACGTCAAAAGCATGTGTGAAGACATGGCAATATAACTGGAATACAATAGAGTCTAATGTGTTTAAGTTGTCTTACTCCTATGCTCTGTATTAACTAACAATAATAGCAGCTACCATTTATTGGGTATCTATTATGTTCCAGGCATTTTAGGTGTATTAAATCTTTTTTTTTTTTTTTTTTTTTTTTTTGAGACGGAGTCTCACTCTGTCGCCCAGGCTGGAGTGCAGTGGCCGGATCTCAGCTCACTGCAAGCTCCGCCGCCTGGGTTCACGCCATTCTCCTGCCTCAGCCTCCCAAGTAGCTGGGACTACAGGCGCCCACCACCTCGCCCGGCTAATTTTTTGTATTTTTTAGTAGAGACGGGGTTTCACCGTGTTAGCCAGCATGGTCTCGATCTCCTGACCTCGTGATCCGCCCATCTCGGCCTCCCAAAGTGCTGGGATTACAGGCTTGAGCCACCGCGCCCGGCCAGGTGTATTAAATCTTTAAAAAGTCTTATAGCCACACCTGCAAAGAATGTAGTATTATCCCCATTTCACAAATGAGAAAACTGGGACTCTCATTTGTCATTTTATTTGATCTGTTTAAGGTCGCAGATCAAATAAAAACAGGCAAGGCACATGTCTGCTCTTTCTACTCTCCCACACTGCTTTTCATAACTCCCAGTATTCTGCATAGTATCTTTCCAACCAGATTTACAATTCAGTGGCTTGGAAGTGCAGCTTTTGGTATCTGGGCCATGTTCAATTTTTTTTTTTTTTTTTTAAAGAGACAGGGTCTCACTGTGTCACCCAGGTTAAAGTGCAGTGGTGGAATCACAGCTCACTGCAGCTTCAAACTCCTGGGCTCAAGTAATGCTCCAGCCTCAGCAAAGGGCTGGGATTATAGGCATGTGCCTGATAAATAGTTGTTACCTAAATAGTACGTGAAGAGACTACTCAGCTTAACAGACAAAACTGTTTTTAGTAATAAAACGGTATCTTGGCTGGGCACAGTAGCTCACATTTGTAATCCCAGCACTCTGGGAGGCTGAGGAAGGCAGAACGCTTGATACCAGGAGTTCGAGATCAGCCCGGGCAACATGATGAAACCCCACCTCTAATTTAAAAAAAAGGTACAAAAATTAGCCAAGCGTGGTGGCGCATGCCTGCAATCCCAGATATTCTGGAGCCTGAGGTGGGAGGAGCTTGAACCTGGGAGGTGGAGGTTGCAAGAAGCCAACATCGCACCACTGCACTCCAGCCTGGTGACAGAGCAAGACTGTCTTGAAGAAAAGAGTGTCTTATTATTCCTCCTGCTTACTGTCAGAATTTCTGTAGTGACTATAGCTAAGCATGTAACACGGTAATGGAATGAACACACACACACACACAAGCTGGCACAATAAGCCCAATAAATGTTTTTGCTTCCCATAAGACACACTCAGAATGTCAACTCTTCCTCACTGTTTCCAAGCTTTGTTCAAGTAGAAACAGGGGACACTAGATGCAATAATTAAAGAGAAATCTTATACCTCCCAGCAGATCTTTGAGCCTTTTTTTTTTTTTTTGAGACGGAGTCTCGCTCTGTTGCCCAGCCTGGAGTGTGGTGGCATGATCTTGGCTCACTGCAAGCTCCGCCTCCCGAGTTCATGCCATTCTCCTGCCTCAGCCTCCCGAGTAGCTGGGACTACAGGTACCGCCACCACGCCTGGCTAATTTTTTTGTATTTTTAGTAGAGACGGGGTTTCACCAGTTATCCAGGATGGTCTCGATCTCCTGACCTCATGATCTGCCCGCCTCGGCCTCCCAAAGTGCTGGGATTATAGGCGTGAGCCACCGCGCCTGGCCTGAGCCTTGTTTTCATTCCAAACCAACTCAAACCAAAGCTCTTTAAGAGAAGCTCTTTAAGCCCTGAAAAATATTCCTGAAAACCCAGATTCCTCAAGGCCCTGAGAATTTGTATCTACTCCCGGGCCAGGGCAGCAAGGTAGACAGGGTTAGCCAGGTTCACGAGGACACTGGCACCAGCTAGACACCAGGCAGGTGACACTGATGAGATGACCTGGAATGGCAAAATAGAGCAGGATAAGAGTGATCTGTTTGGCTCCTCCAGCTCCCTCCCTCATCCCAGCCAGGTTCTGCTGTCTCCAATAAGCTTCTGGGTTCTTTGTCAGATCCAGTTGTTTTTTTGTTTGTTTGTTTGTTTTTGAGATGGAGTCTCACTCTGTCCCCCAGGCTGGAGTGCAGTGGCGCGATCTTGGCTCACTGCAAGCTCCGCCTCCTGGGTTCACGCCATTCTCCTACCTCAGCCTCCCGAGTAGCTGGGACTACAGGCACCCGTTGCCATGCCCGGCTAATTTTTTGTATTTTTAGTAGAGACGGGGTTTCACCGTGTTCGCCAGGATGGTCTCGATCTCCTGACCTCGTGATCCGCCCGTCTCAGCCTCCCAAAGTGCTGGGATTACAGGCTTGAGCCACCGCGCCTGGCCCCAGATCCAGTTTTAAGACTGTTTCAAGTGACAGAGCCAGAACTCCAGTCCCTAAAAAAACAATTTGCAAAAGAAGTCCTGGGATGGGAGACAGCCTTTTGTAATCCAAAATTAACCCTAATTTTGAGAAAAGTATGATGGTTTCAATTTTTTTTTAATTCCCTTAAAAATGGACAGTGTTTTACTCTGCAAAGAAAAAATTCTTGAAACAAACTCTATAAACCAATAATACTAGTTTTTGTGTTTTTAGGATTTTTTTTTGAGACAGGGTCTTGCTCTGCTGCCTAGGCTGGAGTGCAGTGGTGTGATCTCAGCTCTCTGCCTCCTGGGTTCAAGTGATCCTCCCATCCTAGCCTCCCAAGTAGCTGGGACCACAGGCACACACTGCCACGCCTGGCTAGGTTTTTAAAATTTATTTTTATTATTATTATTATTTATTTTTATTTTTATTTTTATTTTTTTTGAGACGGAGTCTCGCTGTGTCACCCAGGCTGGAGTGCAGTGGCCGGATCTCAGCTCACTGCAAGCTCCGCCTCCCAGGTTTTACGCCATTCTCCTGCCTCAGCCTCCGAGTAGCTGGGACTACAGGCGCCCGCCACCACGCCCGGCTAGTTTTTTGTATTTTTAGTAGAGACGGGGTTTCACCATGTTAGCCAGGATGGTCTCGATCTCCTGACCTCGTGATCCACCCGCCTCGGCCTCCCAAAGTGCTGGGATTACAGGTTTGAGCCACCGCGCCCAGCCTATTATTATTTTTTGAGACAGAGTCTCGCTCAGCCACCCATGCTGGAGTGTAGTGGTGCGATCTCAGTTCACTGCAACCACAATCTCCCAGGTTCAAGCGATTCTCCTATCTCAGCCTCTCGAGTAGCTGGGATTACAGGCACCCGCCATCATGCCCGGCTAATTTTTGTATTTTAGTAGAGAGACGAGGTTTCACCATGTTGGCCAGGCTGGTCTTGAACTCCCGACCTCAGGTGATCTGCCTGTCTCAGCCTCCCAAAATGCTAAGATTATAGGCATGAGCCACTGCACCCAGCCTACTTTATTTTTTGTAGAAATGGGGTTTCACCATGTTGCCCAGGCTGGTCTTGAACTCCCAGTCTCAAGCGATCCTCCTGCCTCAGCCTCCCAAAGCACTAGGATTACAGGTGTGAGCCTCTGTGCCTTACCCCCACTGTACTTTTCAAATGTACATTTTACAGATGAGAAAAGAGAGAATCAGCGATCTGTCCAATGTCACACAACAAATCGAGGCAATACTCAAATGATCTCTGACTAAAATACCTCAATTTTTTTCCAGTTTATCACTCTTAAGAATTGCTGCTCTAGCCAGGTACAATTGCTCACATCTGTAATCTCAGGGCTTCGGGAGGCCAAGGTGGGAAGATGGCTTGAGCCCAAGAGTTTGAGTCCAGCCTGGGCAACACAGACCTCATCTTAAAAAAAAAAAAAAAATTAATGAGCCAGACATGGTGGCAACACCCCTGTAGCCTTAGCTATCACAGAGAAGGAATGGAAAAGTGGGAAGCAAGAAAGCCTGCAGACATTTAACAGTACTCAGCTCAACCCACGGAAATTGCATTTTTCTCTTCTTCTATTCCTGGATGAGGTCAGAAAGAAATGAGCTTTGCTCAAAGAGTCTTTTGTAAAATCCCTAGTAAGAGTCTTTTGTAAAATCCCTAAGTTAAAAAAAAAAAGTCAAACCTGAACTTTACAGAATCAAGGTCCACCTTAGGACTACCTCCTTATGGCTAAAGCTAGGGAGATATGGGATCAGGAATGCAGCAGGCCACTGTTTGGCTGCCCTATGTTAGATGGCCAGCTGCCAGAGTACAAATCTGTGTGTACCAAATAAAGCAGCTGCACACAGGTTAATAGGCTTTTAATGCCTTGTTACTTAATGATATAACCTTTACCATTTTTTTTTTTTTCCTTTGAGGCAAGGTCTTGCTGTGTTGCCCAGGCTGAAGTGCAGTGGCACTATCACGGCTCACTGCAACCTCCACCTCCCAGGCTCAAGTGGTCTTCCCACCTCAGCCTCTCGAGTAGCTGGGACTACAGGCATGCACCACCATGCCAGGCTAATTTTTTAAAATTATTTTTTGTAGAGACAGGGTTTTGCTATGTTGCCCAGGCTGGTCTCGAACTCCTGGGCTTAAGTGAACTACCGGCCTCAACCTCCCCAATCCCAAGTGCTGGGATTACAGGCATGAGCCATCATGCCCAGACTCCATGACATAACTCCTTAATCAATGTTCTATACCTACAGAAACTGACTTTAAAATAAAAGCTAAGGGCTGGGCGCAGTGGCTCACTTGAGGTCAGGAGTTTGAGACCAGCCTGGCCAACATGGTGAAAACCCGTCTCTACTAAAAATACAAAAATTAGCCAGGTATGGTGGCACTTGCCTGTAATTCCAGCTACTTGGGAGGCTGAAACATAACAATCACTTGAACCTAGGAGGCGGAGGTTGCAGTGAGCAGAGATCGTACCACTGCACTCCAGCCTGGATGACAGAGCAAGACTCTGTCTCAAAACACAAACAAACAAATAAATAAATAAAGGATAAGAAGCTGTTTGGGGAGGGTATATCTCAAAGTCTAATGATACAAGGATATGGGAGCCAAAATTCCCAGGTCCAATAAGGCCCCAGAGAGCTGTCATGGTCTCCCCTCACTCTAAAATTTCAATTATGCTAATTATAAGGAGATTACACAACCTCTTCTTTTTCCAGGGTTCCTGAATTTCCTCCTTACCCAGCTTAGGCTTCATTATTGCAATCACTCCCTCACATACACCCTTTCCTTCCTGCCTCACTCTCCCTTAGAGTCGCACATGCCTAAAACATGCTAACACTGGTTAAACAGAGCTCTACTCTTATTTTGTACCTGCAAATCACAGTTGAACACACATGAGACTAATTAATCTCACATGAAATGTATGGCCCATAATCTCAAGTGGGCCCTTCGCGTGGTTGCCTATCTGAGCACATTTCCCTAATCCACCCATACTCCCATGCTCCAGATGACCATTTCATGCCACTTCTCTCTCCTCAACTCGCCTTCTCCTTCCCTCGCCTCAATCACAGCTGATGCTCTTGCTTTCCATTTCACTGAGAAAACAGAAGCAAATTAGAATAAACTTTCCACTTGCTTCTACCACTACACCCACCTACCCACTTGCTTCTAAGCCTATATGCTCTGCCTCCCCTCTTGTTACTACGGAAGAACCACATTTCTATCTAAGGCCAACCTTTTATCTGTGGATCACATTCTCTCTCCTCTGGCCTCCTAAGGTCATTATTCAGGCAATCTGTTCCCTCTCCTCTGATTCAATTTTTTCCCTCCCTCCTAAGTTTCATGCTACTCATTCCATCAGCATACAAATAGGTCTCCCATCTTGGGATGGGAAAAAACCAACTCTCAACCCCACATCTTCCTCCAACATTCACTTCACTTCTCTTCACCCCTCTCTCCTGGACTTTACAGCAAACTCTTTAAGATATTTCTATATTGCTATCTCCAATTTCTCTCCTCCTATTCCTGCATTCTTGAACCCACTCCAATTAAGCTTTCACTTTCGCCCTCCACCACTCCACTGAAACTACTCCAAAGGGTCCCATGATACTAAGACCAATGCCAGTTCTTGGCCTTTAACTTACCCGACCCATCTGCAGCACTGGGCACAGCTGACCACTTACTCTACCTTGGAGTTTCTCCATCACATTCTTGGTTTTTCTCCTTCC
The DNA here is from genome assembly GCF_003255815.1 of Theropithecus gelada. Taxonomy (NCBI): domain Eukaryota; kingdom Metazoa; phylum Chordata; class Mammalia; order Primates; family Cercopithecidae; genus Theropithecus; species Theropithecus gelada. The sequence goes on along the minus strand of NC_037684.1, from coordinate 28,289,315 downwards.
ATCCTCACTAGAAGCTTTTCTGTTTCCTCCACTGGGTATTCTTTATCTTTCTTGCCTCTAATGTAGGAGGGCGAGGGCTTAGCCCTCATCTTTTTTTTTTTGAAACAGAGCGTCACTCTGTCACCCAGGCTGGAGTGCAGTGGCGTGATCTTGGCTCACTGCAACCTCTGCCTCCTGAGTTCAAGCAATTCTCCTGCCTCAGCCTCCTAGGACTCTTCTTATCTATACTCACTCCTTAGGTGACTTCATCTAGCATGTGGTTTTCAATACCATTCAAATGTGTCTCTCTAGTCGAGACCTCTCCCCTCAACTTTGGAGTCTGATAGCCAAGTACCAATTCATTATCTCTTCTTGAGTACCTAATAGGCATCTCAAACTTGTCTCAAACCAAACACCTATCTTCCCACAAATTCGCAGTAGTCCTAACCATCTGGCCATTTACTGCAACAGCCCAGTAACTGGTCTCTTTTTGTCACCTTTGTCCTACTGCAGTCTGTTATCAACATAGGAGCTAGTGATCTTTTTAAAAGGTGAGTCAAATCATACTACTTCTCTGTTTAAAACTCTCCAGTGGCTTCCCATCTCACAAAGTTAAATTCAAGGTCTTTGCAAAGTCCTGCAGTGTTCTCCCCTGCAGCTCCAGCTTTCCAACCTCTAAGTCCTACCACTCTTCCCTCCCTCAGTCTTTCTAGTCTTGCCACAAAGGCTCTCTTGCTGTTCCCAAAATGTTTCAAGAATACTTCTACCTTATGTTCTCTACATTTGTTGTTCCCACTGCCTGCAACAGCTGTTCTCCTAGATAACTACTAAGCTTACTCGTCACTTTCTTCAGGTCTTTGTCAAATTTTCACCTTATCAGTAAGGACTGTCTTGACTCTCTCCCTACTGCTCCAATTTAAGTTATCATCATCCGACCTCCGCCCCAGTACATCTTACTCCTCTCCTGTGCTTTGTAATTCTCTAAAGCATACTACATACTATGTATTTATATATTTTACTAGTTTGACTGTCCAAAACAGGAACTTTTTGTCTTTTCTATTTATTGCTATTTCCCTACCAACAGATCTGACGCATAAAAAGGTACTCAATAAACCCACTGAATGAATAAATGAATTACTGTCTTCAAGCAGTGCTCTGGGGAAAAGATAAAATCAATTCACAGCACGATAGGGAAAAAGGTGCTTCCAAGCACTTACCTGCTCCCCGACTGGGAGGGTCTCGGGCTGGGGGAGGTGGCCTATTACTCAGTAAAGAGGAGGAGGCTGAGGTGGGCGGAGGAGGTGCTAGGCCTCTGACAGGCCCTGGTGTCTTCCTATGCAAAGAATTGTGTCTCTGTGGCAGCTCAGGGGCTGACTCATTAGTGGGGCTAGAGGGTCCATTGGGGACCCCAGGAGGCTGGCGGTAAGGCGGAGGAGGAGGAGCCAGAGACTGGCCACTTGGTCCCGTTCTGATATTCACAGGGGAAGGAGGTGGTTTGACTGGGGGTGGAGCAGGAGGTCCCTCTCGACCAGGATGAAGCCTCTGTCCAGGCGTCGGCGGCAAGGGTTTCTCTCTGTTGTAGGCGGGGGCTTTGTTGCTGTGCATAGGCAGAGGTGTGGGGGGTGCGTTGGCACGCCGCCCTGGGGGTGGCGGAGGAGGGGCAGAGGAGCTGTGCTTCATGCCCGTACTGCTGGTGGTATTAGGCCGAGAGAGGTCCGGTAAAGAGGGTCTCTGCATCCGGGGCAGTTCTGGGAGTGAGGCCCGGCTGCTGTCTGTATCATCCTGAGGACGCCCGCTGGCTGCAGATACTGGAGGCCTTGGGGCAGCAGCTCGAGAACTGGGGACTTGCAGGGCCGGCTTACCAGCTAGGTTCTCTACAAATACACAAACACGGGGTCAACAGAGCTAGACAGATACTGGTCAGTATCTCTACTTGACTCAGCTCCTTAGTGCAACCTGCATGGTAGTAGGGAAAGGACTTGCATAGTTCTGGGTTTTTGCTTTTTTGTGTGTGTGACAAAGTTTTGCTGTTGTTGCCCAGGCTGGAGTGCAATGGCACGATCTCAGCTCACCGCAACCTCTGCCTCATGGGTTCAAGTGATTCTCCTGCCTCAGACCCCTGAGTAGCTGGGATTACAGGCGCGCACCACCACACCTGGCTAATTTTTGTATTTTTAGTAGAGATGGGGTTTCCCCATGTTGGCCAGGCTGGTCTCAAAATCCTAATCTCAGGTGATCCACCCACCTCGGCCTCCCAAAGTGCTGGGATTACAGGCGTGAGCCACCACATCCGGCCTAGTTCTAGGTTTTAATATGGTTTCAGGCTCAGGATACATTGTTATTTATTTTTAAATTTTACTTTATTTTTGACAAGTAATGATTTTATGTATTTATGGGATACAATGCCTTTTTATATGTATACATTGTGGAATGATTAAATCAAACTAACATATCCATCACCTATTTTTCTTTTTATGGTGAAAACACTTAAAATCTACTCTACAACAGGCGCAGTGGCTCATGCCTGTAATCCCAGCACTTTGGGAGGCCAAGGCGGATGGATCACTTGAGGTCAGAAGTTTGAGACCAGCCTGGCCAACATGGCGAAACCCCATGTCTACTAAAACTACAAAAATTAGCCAGGTGTGGTGGCCTGTGCCTGTAATCCCACCTACTTGGGAGGCTGAGGCAGGAGAATGGCTTGAACCCAGGAGGGGGAGGTTGCAGTAAGCCAAGATGGCGCCACTGCACTCCGGGCTGGGCCAGAGCAAGACTCCATCTCAGGAGGAAAAAAAAGAAAAGAATAAATAAAATAAAACTCTTTTAGCAATTTTCTTTTTTTTTTTTTTTTGAGACGGAGTCCCGCTCTGTCGCCCAGACTGGAGTGCAGTGGCCGGATGTCAGCTCACTGCAAGCTCCGCCTCCCGGGTTTACGCTATTCTCCTGCCTCAGCCTCCCAAGTAGCTGGGACTACAGGCGCCAGCCACCTCGCCCGGCTAGTTTTTTGTATTTTTTTAGTAGAGACGGGGTTTCACCGTGTTAGCCAGGATGGTCTCGATCTCCTGACCTCATGATCCGCCCGTCTCGGCCTCCCAAAGTGCTGGGATTACAGGCTTGAGCCACCGCGCCCGGCCACAATTTTCAAATATACATCAAGTATAATCAGGGGTCGTCTGATTATGCCCCTGGGGCCACGCACCTGTACAGGTCAGTGACCTGTTAGGAACGGGGCACACAGAAGGTGAGAGAGTAAGCATTACCGCCTGAGCTCCGCCTCCTGTCAGAAGAGCAGCAGCATTAGATTCTCATAGGAGGGCAAACTCCACTGTGAACCGCCCATGTGAGGGATCTAGGTTGCATGCCCCTTATGAGAATCTAACTAACGCCTGATGATCTAAGGTGGAACAGTTTCATCCCGAAACCATCCCCGACCACCATCCATGGAAAAATTGTCTTCCATGAAACCAGTTCCTGGTGCCTAAAAGACTGGGGACTGCTGCAATAGATCACTAAAACTTATCCCTCCTGTCTAACTGAAACTTTGTACCCTTTGACCAACATCTCCCCTTTCTCCATCCCAACACCTACTGCCCCCAGCCTCTAGTAACCAACGTTTCACTCTCTACTTCTATGAATGAGTTCAACTGTTTCAGATCCCACATATAAATGAGATCATGCAGTATTTGTGTTTTTGTACCTGGCTTATTTCACTTAGTATAATGTCCTCCAAGTTCATCCGTATTATCAGAAATGACAGAAGTTTCCTTCTTTTCTAAGGCTAAATAGTATTCTAGTGTATATATACCACATTTTCTTTATCTAAATTGCATCTGCTTTCATTTAATCCCTCAGCTTTTGCTGTATTCTACTGTATAACTCCTCCCCTGCTCCCAAGTCTTTCTGCCCCCGACCTTTACCACACTCCTCAACCTGAGATGGCCCACTTGGGACATCAGAAATTAACACACCAGGGAAATATTCTGGGAAAGTACTCATCAGATACCTGAACCGTCCTTGGCCCCCACAGGTCGAAGCTTCGGCACTCCTCCTTGGAACAGACCTCCCTTGGGCTGCAGGGCAGCTCCTCCAGAGCCATAGCCACCACTGCTTCCTTTGGGCTCTGGAAAGCATACCAGTAGGGTTTTCATTTCACATGCTCTCAGCTGATGACCAAGTCAATCATGAGGGGAAATCCCTCCTCTGTCTGGGCTATCGCTTGCAAACAAACCAGTCTTGTTTTTGCCCTTCTATTTAAAAAAGCAGGCCTGGTACAGTGGCTCATGTCATTAATCCCAGCATTTTGGGAGGCCAAGATGGGAGGATCACTTAAGTTCAGGAGTTCGAGAGCAGCCTGGGCAACATAGTAGGACCCTGTCTCTACAAAAAATTTCAAAAATTACCCAGGCATGGTGATGCATGCCTATATACTTGGGAGGCTGAGATGGGAGGATTGATTGAGCCTGGGAGGTCGAGGTGGCAGTGAACCATGATCGTACCACTGCACTCCAGCCTGAGCAACAGACAGAGCAAGACCCTGTTTCAGAAAAAAAAAAAGAGAGAGAGAAAAGAAAAGATGGGAAAGCTAGGCGTCTCTGCTCCACAGCTTTGTGTAGGGATGAAACTCTTTGTTGTGATGAAAGAGAAAGAACAAGTGAGGCTGGGCGCAGTGGCTCACACCTGTAATCCCAGCACTGTGGGAGGCCGCGGTGGGCGGATCACGAGGTCAGGAGATAGAGACTACGGTGAAACCCCGTCTCTACTAGAAATACAAAAAATTAGTCGGGCGTGGTGGCGGGTGCCTGTAGTCCCAGCTACTTGGGAGGCTGAGGCAGGAGAATGGTGTGAACCCGGGAGGTGGAGCTTGCAGTGAGCTGAGATTGTGCCACTGCACTCCAGCCTGGGTGACAGAGTGAGACCCCGTCTCAAAAGGAAAAAAAAAAGAACAAGTGGCTGATCTTCCTTTATTTAGGGCAAAGGGATAAGGGGGTTAAATAAATGTTTGTGGGGCCAGGCGCAGTGGCTCATGCCTGCAATCCCAGCACTTTGGGAGGCCGAGCAGGTGGACCACCTGAGGTCAGGAGTTCAAGACCAGCCTGGTCAACATGGTGAGACCCCCCGTCTCTACTAAAAATACAAAAAATTAGATAGGCGTGGTGGCACGCACCTGTAATCCCAGCTACTTGGGAGGCTGAGGCACGAGAATCATCTGAACCCAGGAGGCAGACGTTGCAGTGAGCTGAGGCCACGCCACTGCACTCCAGCCTGGGCAACAAGAGCGAAACTCAGGCTAAAAAAAAAAAAGTTCAACATAGTTATCTGGACTCTCCTCTCCACATCTCAGATGATTGATAGAAGGTCAAGGGATCAGGGACCAGTATGTGAGCACTCTCCAGAGGCCTACAGGAACGGACACTTGTAGCAATCATAAAATCAACCTTGGTTTCAGTCAAGAGGTTTCTAGGAATGTGGCAGTATCCTCAAAGGACAGTCAAGGATGTGCCCTGATGAGTATTAGTTACAATAAGAGATGGCAGCCTTCTTTTTTTTTTTTTCTTTTCCTTTTTGAGAGACAGAGTCTTGCTCTGTTGCCCAGGCTGGAGTGCAGTGGCGCAGTGACGTGATCACAGCTCACTGCAGCCTCGAACTTCTAGGCTCATGCAATCTTTCCACCTTGACCTCCCAAAGTGTTTGGCTTACAGGCATGAGCCACCACGCCCAGTGAGATGGTAACCTTAAACCTGAGATGCTCTCCAAGAGTCAAGAAGAAACTTGTAAGGTTCAGAAGAATGAGAAGAGAGCCAAAGCACATCCCAGGACAAAACTCTCCCACTCAAGCCCCAATAAAAATAACAACACAGCCAAGTCTTCAAGTCACTCCTGGGATCCTGCCGGTTCACTAGGAAATGAAGCTCAGACTCACTCTCGAGGATGGGAGCACTCCGATCATTAATGTTGGTCACCTTCTTCAGCTTGGTCCCTTTGCAAATGTCCTGTAAGAGGGCGCCTCGACCCCGCTGCTCATCTCTACTCAGCTTGGGCTGCTCTGTGTTTGCCTGGAGGATAAGAGAAATGTAAGTTCACCCTAAATAGTTCCCTTTATCGGCCAGGTGCAGTGGCTCACACCTGTAATCCCAACACTTTGGGAGGCCAAGGCAGGTGGATCACTTGAGGTCAGGAGTTCGAGACCATCCTGGCCAACATGGTGAAACCCTGTCTCTACTAAAAATACAAAAAATTAGCCAGGCATGGTGGCACATGCTGTAATCCCAGCTACTCGGGAGGCTGAGACAGGAGAATCACTTGAACTCGGGAGTTGGAGGTTGCAGTGAGCCGAGATCACACCACTGCACTCCAGCCTGGGCAACAGGGCGAGAATGCGTCTGCAAGAAAAAAAAAAAAGTTCCCTTTATCACAAGCTTGGGATAAATGACTTAAAGCAAACGGATTCCTTGAAATATCTGTCTAACGTCATTAGATATATATGCCAAAGAGCAATATCAATGTGCATCATCCTTTTCAGTTTTTTCCCTCCTGTTCTATCTTCTGTGAAGGAGCTCCATTTCCTTCTTATTCAGAAGCTTCTGATGGGAGGCCTGCAGTAATACTTAGTTATCTTTGTGCTAGTCTGCATGTGAGACACTATGTATGTATGTTAATGTGTATCATCACCATCAAGGCAAAATTTAGTCCCTACTATGACTTAGGCACTGTGGTAAGCACAATATTTGCCTTAGCTGATTTAAATCTCGAAACCTTCCCATGAGAAAGGTATTATTATCATTGTCGCCATTTAGAAAGGGTGGGCCAGACGCTGAATAGCTATCTAAGGTCATGCAACTAATAAACGATAAAACAAGGGTCCAAACTCCAACAGTGACACTAAAAACTCATATCCTATCTCAACTAACATACCCTACTGTCTCCCTATTACTTCAATTTAACCTCTAAATAAAGTTATAAAGTAAACTATATTATTCTCATTCCAAAGATGAGGAAATAAAGGTAATGTCACATCATTAATAAACAAACAGCCAAGATTTTTTTTTTTTTTTTTTTTTTTTGAGACGGAGTCTCGCGCTGTGTCACCCAGGCTGGAGTGCAGTGGCGCGATCTCGGCTCACTGCAAGCTCCGCCTCCCAGGTTCACGCCATTCTCCTGCCTCAGCCTCCGAGTAGCTGGGACTACAGGCGCCCGCCACCACGCCCGGCTAGTTTTTTGTATTTTTAGTAGAGACGGGGTTTCACCATGTTAGCCAGGATGGTCTCGATCTCCTGACCTCGTGATCCGCCCGCCTCGGCCTCCCAAAGTGCTGGGATTACAGGCTTGAGCCACCGCGCCCGGCAATTTTTGTACTTTTAATAAAGACGGGGTTTCTCCATGTTGGTCAGGCTGGTCCTGAACTCCCAACCTCAGGTGATCCACCTGCCTCGGCCTCCCAAAGTGTTGGAATTACAGGCATGAGCCACCGTGCCCGGCCGCATGCATGACTTTTTTTTTTTTTTTTAAATCTTGAAGCGATGTCTCACTCTGTCACCAGGCTGGAGTTCAGTGGCATTATCTCGGCTTACTTCAGTCTCTGCCTCCCAGGTTCAAGTGATTCTCCTGCCTCAGCCACCTGAGTAGCTGGGATTATAGGCACGTGCCACCGCACCCGGCTAAGTTTTTTGTATTTTTAGTAGAGATGGGGTTTCACCATGTTGGCCAGGATGGTCTCGATCTCTCAACCTCACAATCCGCCTGCCTCGGCCTCCCAAAGTACTGGGATTACAGGCGTGAGCCACTGCGCCCAGCCGCATGCATCATTTTTTATACTGCAGTGTATGAAGTTCAGGTCAGAGGCATGAGGACGAGATACACATATTTGAAGTTTGGGGAGTTATGGTGGCAATCAAGCCCTGGGACGGGGTGGGTGTGCCCAGGAGCATTTGAATAGAGGCTGAGGATAGAACTCTGGGAAATGAGGTTTAAGAGGTAAGTGGAAGATGAAGAACCTGAAAAGAACCATGTTGTTGAAAGGTTACAAAAATTAGCCAAATGTGGTGGCATGTACCTGTAGTTCCAGCTACTTGGGAGGCTGAAGTGAGAGGATCACTTGGGCCTGGGAAATTGAGGCTGCAGTGAGCAGTGATCGTGCCACTGCACTCCAGCCTGGATGACAGAATAAGACCCTGTCTCAAGAAAAAAAAAAAGCAAAAACAAAAAAAGCAATCAGAGAATAGAAAACGCCTGGGGCTTCGAGACAATCAGAGCATTCAAATCTTGGCTGTTGCCGGGCGCGGTGGCTCAAGCCTGTAATCCCAGCACTTTGGGAGGCCGAGACGGGCGGATCACGAGGTCAGGAGATCGAGACCATCCTGGCTAACATGGTGAAACCCCGTCTCTACTAAAAATACAAAAAACTAGCCGGGCGTGGTGGCGGGCGCCTGTAGTCCCAGCTACTCGGAGGCTGAGGCAGGAGAATGGCGTGAACCTGGGAGGCGGAGCTTGCAGTGAGCCGAGATCGCGCCACTGCACTCCAGCCTGGGTGACACAGCGCGAGACTCCGTCTCAAAAAAAAAAAAACAAAAAAAAAAAAATACAAAAATTAGCCTGGCATGGTGGCACAGGCCTGTAATCCCAGTTACTTGGAAGGCTGAGCCAGGAGAATTGCTTGAACCCAGGAGGCATAGGCTTCAGTGAGCCGAGATCCCAACATTGTACTCCAGCCTAGGCAACAAGAGCAAAGCTCCATCTCAAAAAATAAAAATAAAAAAAAAGATGCAAGTTAAAACATAGTAACTACCAACTGGTAAAGGTTAAAATCAGAAGGCCAGGCATGGTGGCTCACGCCTACAATCCCAGCACTTTGGGAGGCCAAGGCGGTGGATCAAGAGGTCAGGAGACCAAGACCATCCTGGCCAACATGCTGAAACCCCGTCTCTACTAAAAATACAAAAATTAGCCAGGCGTGGTGGCATGCGCCTGCAGTCCCAGCTACTCAGGAGGTTGAGGTAGGAGATTTGCTTGAACCTGGGAGGCGGAGGTTGCAGTACGCTGAGATCGCACCACTGCACTCCAGCCTGGGTGACAGAGCGAGACTCCGCCTCAAAAAAAAAAAATTTTTTTTTTTTACTAAAGAGACTGTAAAAACTTACTGAAGGCAGGGTTCATAAAGGCAGGAACCACACTGCTCACTGCTGCAGAGTGCCTGGCACAGAGAGGAAGCTCAAAAAATGCGCAGGATGGGCCGGGCGTGGTGGCTCACACCTGTAATCCCAGCACTTTTGGAGACCGAGGTGGGTGGATTATGAGGTCAGGAGTTCCAGACCAGCCTGGCCAACATGGCGAAACCCCGTCTATACTAAAAATACAAAAATCAGCCTGGCATGGTGGTGCATGCCTGTAATCTCAGCTACTTGGGAGGCTGAGGCAGAAGAATCGTTTGAACCTGGGAGGCAGAGGTTGCAGTGAGGCGAGATCACACCACTGTACTCTAGCCTGGCTGACAGAGCAAGACTCTGTTTCAAAAAATAAATAAGTAAATAAAATTAAAAAATGAAAAATAAATGCACAGGATGAATAACTATGGTAGTCGTAAGAATTCAGGGAAAAGGGAATTTTTATACTACCTAGGGTAAGATAAATTGGTATAATCTTTCTAGAAAGCAATTTAACAATATGTATCAAAAGCCTTAAAAATGTCCAGGCCAGGTGCAGTGGCTCATGCCTGTAATCCCAGCACTTTAGGAGGCCGAGGCAGGCAGATCACCTGAGGTCAGGAGTTTGAGACCAGCCTGGCCAACATAATGTAACCCTGTCTCTGCTAAAAATATAAAATTAGCCAAGCATAGTGGCACACGCCTGTAGTTCCAGCTACTTGGGAGGCTAAGGCAGGAGACTCGCTTGAACCCAGGAGGCAGAGGTTGCACTGAGCTGAGATCGTGCCATCGCACTCTAGGCGAAAAGAGCGAAACTCCATCTCAAAAAAAAAAAAAAAAAGGCTTGAAAAATGTGTGGCACAAGAATTCTACTTCCAGGAATTCATTTTAAGAAAACAACTGGGGCCGGGCGTGGTGGCTCAAGCCTGTAATCCCAGCACTTTGGGAGGCCGAGACGGGCGGATCACGAGGTCAGGAGATCAAGACCATCCTGGCTAACACGGTGAAACCCCATCTCTACTAAAAAACACAAAAAACTAGCCGGGCGAGGTGGCGGGCGCCTGTAGTCCCAGCTACTCGGGAGGCTGAGACAGGAGAATGGCGTAAACTCAGGAGGCGGAGCTTGAGCGAGACTCCATCTCAAAAAACAAAACAAAACAAAAAAAAAACAACTGGACAAGTGCACAAAGATGCTAATAATAGCAATAAACTATTTCTAATGGCATAAAACTGAAAATAATCTAAAAGCTAAATCAAAAGGAACAATGATAATATAAGCATACAATGGAATGCCAATTAAGCTCTCAAATATTTAAAAGTAAATATCTTTTTATAGCAATAATGTTTGACACAATCTTTTTTTTTTTTTTGGAGACAGACTCTCCCTCTCTTGCTCAGGCCAGAGTGCAGTGGTGTGATCTCGGCTCACTGCAAGCTCTGCCTCCCAGATTCGAGAGATTCTAGTGCCTCAGCCTCCCAAGTAGCTGCGACAACAAGCGTATGCCACCACACATGGCTACTTTTTTTTTGTATTTTTAGAAGAGATGGGGTTTCGTCATGTTGGCCAGGCTGGTCTCAAACTCCTGACCTCAGGTGATCCACCTGCCTTGGCCTCTCAAAGTGTGGCCACTGCCCCTGGCCTCGTCAAGTAAAACATTTTGAAAAACAATACATATGACCTGGTGTGGTGGCTCACACTTATAATCCCAATACTCTGGGAAACTGAGGTAGGTGGATCATCTGAGGTCATGAGTTCAAGACCAGCCTGGCCAACTTGGTGAAACCCCGTCTGTACTAAAAATACAAAAGTTGGCCGGGCGCAGTGGCTCAAGCCTGTAATCCCAGCACTTTGGGAGGCCAAGACGGGCGGATCACGAGGTCAGGAGATCGAGACCATCCTGGCTAACACGGTGAAACCCCGTCTCTACTAAAAAATACAAAAAAACTAGCCGGGCGAGGTGGCGGGCGCCTGTAGTCCCAGCTACTCGGGAGGCTGAGGCAGGAGAATGGCGTAAACCCGGGAGGCGGAGCTTGCAGTGAGCTAGTGAGCTGAGATCCGGCCACTGCACTCCAGCCTGGGCGACAGAGCGAGACTCCGTCTAAAAAAAAAAAAAAAAAAAAAAAAAAATAGATT
>NC_037684.1:28261868-28277977 GCF_003255815.1 Theropithecus gelada | reverse complement strand
CCTAAAAAAAAAAAAAAAAAAAAAATACAAAAGTTAGCTAGACATAGTGGTGAACACCTGAAGTCCCAGCCACTCGTGTGGCTGAGGCATGAGAATCACTTGAACCCGGGAGGCGGAGGCTGCAGTGGGCTGAGATCATGCCACTGTACTCCAGCCTGGGTGACAGTGAGATCCTGTCTCACAAAAAAAAAAAAAAAGAAAAAAGATTTCACTTTCTGAATATCTTTTTTTTTTTGAGACACAGTCTCGCTCTGACTGGCTAATTTTTGTATTTTTAGTAGAGACAGGGTTTCACTATGTTGGCCAGGCTGGTCTCAAACTCCTGACCTTGTGATCCATCCGCCTCAGTCTCCCAAAGTGCTGGGATTACAGGCGTGAGCCACCACACCTGGCCTCTAAATAACATTTTTTTTTTTTTAGATGGAGTCTCGCTCTGTTGCCCAGGCTGGAGTGTAGTGGTGCAATCTCGGCTCACTGCAAGCTCCGCCTCCTGGGTTTACGCCATTCTCCTGATTCAGCCTCCGAGTGGCTGGGACTACAGGTGCCCACCACCACGCCCACCTAATTTTTTCTATTTTTAGTAGAGACGGGGTTTCACCATCTTAGCCAGGATGGTCTCGATCTCCTGACCTCGTGATCCGCTTGCCTCGGCCTCCCAAAGTGCTAGGATTATAGGCATGAGCCACCGTGTCCGGCCTCCCTCTAAATATCTCGACTCCACTATCCATGCTGATAGCTTTAGTTTAGACCTAAATTTTCTTTTTCTTTTTCTTTTTTTTTGGGGGGGGGGGGATGGAGTCTTGCTCTGTCGCCCAGGCAGGAGTGTAATAGTGCGATCTCCACTCACTGCAACCTCCACCTCCTGGGTTCAAGTGATTCTCCCAACTCAGCCTCCCTGGTAGCTGGGATTATAGGCACCCACCATTATGCCTGGCTAACTTTTTTTGTATTTTTATAGAGATGGGCTGTCATTATGTTGGCCAGGCTGGTCCTGAACTCCTGACCTCAGGTGATTCGCCTGCCTCAGCCTGCCATAGTGCTGGGATTACAGGCATGCGCCACTGTGCCCAGCCTTAGACCTAAATTTTCAGTGGCAACAGGCCTCTGTCTCCAGGCTCGACCCCAACCCCAGTCCCCCAAACTGCATTGGAAAGGTGCAAAAACAGGTTACTCTTGCTGCTGAAAATATTTCAACAACTTCTCATGATGGTCAGAAAAAAAATCTAAACCCTCAGCGTACATCTCCAGCTGCATCTGCTACCACATCCCCTCAAGCAATAATCTAAACCTCTATATGCTTTCTTACAAATCAGCACGAGGCCGGCACAGTGGCCCACACCTGTAATCCCAGCACTTTGGGAGGCCCAGGCAAGAGGATCACTTGAAGCCAGGAGTTCAAGACCAGTCTAGGCAACAAAGTGAGACTCTGCCTTTACAAAAAAAAAAAAAAAATTTTTTTTTTTTTTTGAGACAGAGGTTCAAGTGCTGGGATTACAGGCATGAGCCACTGCACCCAGCCTAAAAAAATTTTTTTTTAAATTAGCTACGTGCAGTGTCATGCACATGTAGTGCCCTCTACTTAGGAGGCTGAGGCAAGCGGATCACTGAGCCCAGGAATTAGAGGCTGCAGTGAGTTATGATCAGAACCACTGCACTCCAGCAACAGAGTGAGACCCTGTCTCATTCATTAATTAATTAACACCAAATCAGTATCTTTCCACATGCTGCTTCCTCAGCTTCAAGTGCCCTCCCTCCCTCCTTTCTTTCTGGCTAAGCTCTACTCATGGTTTAAGACTCAGCTCAAGTATCACCACCTACCTAAAAGCCTTCATTGACTGCCTCCTCTTTCTACCCTGACTATAATCATACAAGCTCTGCTTTATTTTTTTGAGACAGAGTCTCACTCTGTCACCCAGGCTGGTGTGCAGCGGCGTGATCTCAGCTCACTGCAACCTCTGACTCCCTAGTTCAAGCGATTCTCCTGCCTCAGCCTCTCAAGTAGCTGGGATTACAGGCAAATGCCACCACGCACAGCTAATTTTTGTATTTTTAGTAGAGATGGGGTTTCACCACGTTGGCCAGGATGGTCTCGATCTCCTGACCTTGTGATCTGCACGTCTTGGCCTCCCAAAGTGCTGGGTGCAATCTCTGCCTCTAGGGTTCAAGTGATTCACCTGCCTCAGCCTCCCAAGCAGCTGGGATTACTGGCTCCCAACCACCACACTCAGCTAATTTTTGTATCTTCAGTAGAGATGGGAATAGAGATGGGGTTTCGCGGTGTTGGCCAGGCTGGTCTCAAACTTCTGACATCAACTGATCCACCCACCTCGGCCTCCCAGAGTGCTGGGATTACAGGTGTGAGCCACCACGCCCGGCCAAGCTCTGCTTTTATCTACTTCATTTATTGGGCTTCCACACAAAACTTCATCTAAAAGGCGGTTCATACATATTCTTAAAACAAAATGTCTAAAAACTACAGGTTATGAAAACAAACAGAAGTGGGTAAACCTGAACTCTAGTTCTAGTTCTGAAACAAATTAGATAGGCAAGTCACTTTTCCTCTTCAGGGTACAATTTCTCAACTGTTAAACACTTAACATATACACATAAACACACATACACACCTATGCATGCACGCATACACTTCTCTGGCCTACTCTTCTCTGAAGTTACTTTTACTTCCAAATTTTACAAAAATAGAATGCATACAGGTTCCTTTGGTTCCTTTTTTTTGAGACGGAGTCTCGCTCTGTCACCCACGCTGGAAAGCAGTGGCATGATATCCGCTCACTGCAAGCTCTGCCTCCCAGGTTCACGCCATTCTCCTGCCTGAGCCTTCCAAGTAGCTGGGACTACAGGAGCCTGCCACCACGCCCGGCTAATTTTTTGTATTTTTTAGTAGAGACGGGGTTTCACCGTGTTAGCCAGGACAGTCTCAATCTCCTGACCTCGTGATCCGCCCGCCTCGGCCTCCCAAAGTGCTGGGATTACAGGCATGAACCACTGCGCCCAGCACCCCCCCGCCTTTTTTTTTTTGAGACGAAGTCTCGCTCTGTCACCCAGGCCAGAGTGTGGCGTGATCTCAGCTCACTGCAACCTCCACCTCCTGGGTTCAAGCAATTCTCCTGCTTCAGCCTCCTGAGTGACTGGGATTACATGCGCCTGCCACCACACCTGGCTAATTTTTGTATTTTTAGCAGAAACATGACTTCACCACGTTGGCCAGGCTGGTTGCGAACTCCTGACCTCAAGCAATTCGCCTATCTCAGCCTCCCAAAGTGTTGGGATTACAGGTGTGAGCCACCGCGCCTGGCCTCAGGTTCCCTCTTTCTCATGTGAAACCAGGTATCACAATCCAGGTATGGTTAAAGTAGCTTCCTGTTTGGTTCAAAAACCACACTGCTTTTTTTCCTATTATTGAATCTTTCGGTCTTCGAACCAACACATTTCAAAACTCCTTTCCTTCTTGATAAGGTGTTGGACTTGATGGACTTGGCTTTAAAATGAACTGATTTTGAATAGAAAAGATGATGAAGTGGTATCAAGAGACAACCACTAAGAATCCTCAGGCCAAGTGCGGGGGCTCACGCCTGCAAACCCAGCACTTTGGGAGGCCGAGGCGGGAGGATCACGAGGTCATGAGTTCAAGACCAGCCTGGCCAACATGGTAAAATCCCATCTCTACTAAAAATACAAAAATTAGCTGGGTGTGGTGGCGCATGCCTGTAATCCCAGCTACTTAGGAGGTGAGGCAGAAGAATCTCTTGAACCCAGGAGGTGGAGGTTGCAGTGAGCCGAGACCGCGCCACTACACTCCAGCCTACGCAACAGAGCGAGACTGTCTCAAAAAAAAAAAAAAGATTCCTCACCACTTTTTCCTCAAAAATGCCAAAGAAACAACAAACTAACTTTTATACAGCAAATAGTTTTAGGGGAAAACACTAGCTCCTACTCCAATGCCACCGTGTCCAAATCTCCATTTAGAGTGAACCAGGACAAGGAAAGCACACATGCCATTATGGTCCTAAGAGGACGTCTCAGGAATCAGAACCAGCTAAAGAAGATGGACTTGTTTATTCTCCACCTTCCTATACCACATGTCATTGATTATATACTATGTCTTGTACAAGGAAGCCCTATGTATCCTTTAATGCTAGGAATAACAATCTGGAATGTTAAAAACAGAATGAAAGAATAGGAATGCTATGGGTAGGAAAATCTAGAAATTTTAACCAAAGGGGTTAAAAAATAATAATAATATGTGAGGACCATCAACCTATTTACTCAAAGGTTTTGAGATAGCCTGATGGAAGGACTACCTACCTGATGAAACGTGGGAGGTGGAGGAGGGCCAGGTGGGGGTGGCGGGGGAGGAGGAATTGGCATTCTTGCCCTGCTCCAGTTGGCACTGTTCTCTCTCCGTCTTTATTTGTAGCTTTAGGTCATTCATATACCTGCAAATGAAACAAATTCATAACAACAGCTTTACCATTAGATACAAGTGCCCAGGAGAACAAGAGAACTGGGCATGACAACTGAAAGAGACTGCACACCTCATCTTCTAGTTCCACTGTGATACAGTCCAGAGCCTGGCAAATCTGTTTAAATCAGTTGTTTTAATTTGCAATTTCCTAATGACTTATGATACTGAACATCTTTTCATATGCTTTTCATATGCTTGTCATCTGTTTTTCTTCTCTGGTAAGGTGTCCAGGACTTCTGTCCCTTTTTTTTTTTTTTTTTTTAAAGAGACTGGGTTTCTCTCCATTGCCCAGGCTGAAGCACAGTGGCACAATCACGGCTCACTACAGCCTAGAACTCCTGAGCTCCAGCAATCCTCCCACCCCAGCCTCTCGAGTAGCTGGGACTACAGGCACACGCCATTACGCCCACCTAATTAAAAAAAAATTTTCGGACTGGGCATGGTGGCTTACGCCTGTAATCCCAGCACTTTGGGAGGCTGAGGTGGGTGGATCACGAAGTCAGGAGATCGAGACCATCCTGGCTAACACAGTGAAACCTTGTCTCTACTAAAAATACAAAAAATTAGCTGGGCAAGGTGGCGGGCGCCTGTAGTCCCAGCTACTCGGGAGGCTGAGGCAGGAGAATGGCGTAAACCCAGGAGGCAGAGCTTGCAGTGAGCTGAGATCCGGCCACTGCACTCCAGCCTGGGCAACAGAGCAAGACTCCGTCTCAAAAAATAAATAAATAAACAAATAAATTTAGGGCCGGGCGCGGTGGCTCAAGCCTGTAATCCCAGCACTTTGGGAGGCCGAGACAGGCAGATCACGAGGTCAGGAGATCGAGACCATCCTGGCTAACACGGTGAAACCCCGTCTCTACTTAAAAATACAAAAAATTAGCCAGGCAAGGTGGCGGGCGCCTGTAGTCCCAGCTACTCGGGAGGCTGAGGCAGGAGAATGGTGTAAACCCAGAGGTGGAGTTTGCAGTGAGCTGAGATCCGGCCACTGCACTCCCACTACCGCCTGGGCAACAGAGCGAGACTCCGTCTCAAAAAAAAAAAAAAGAATAAATAAATAAATAAATAAATGAATAAATTTAGGCCGGGCACAGTGGCTCACACCTGTAATCCCAGCACTTTGGGAGGCCAAGGCGGGCAGATGACCTGAGATTGGGAGTTCAAGACCAGCCTGACCAACATGGAGAAACCCTGTCTCTACTAAAAATACAAAATTAACTGGGTGTGGTGGCGCATGCCTGTAATCCCAGCTACTGCGGAGGCTGAGGCAGGAGAATCACCTGAACCTGGGAGGCAGAGGTTGTTGGGGTGAGCTGAGATCGCGCCACTGCACTCCAGCCCGGGCAACAACAGCGAAACTCTGTCTCAAAAAAAAAAAATCAGAGATGGGTGCTCACTATATTGCCCAGGCTTGTCTCCAACTCCTGGCCTCAAGCAATCATCTCACTTCAGCCTCCCAGCTGGGATTACAGGAGTGAGGAACCATGCCTGGCTGGGTTGTTTTTACTTTTTTATTGTTGTATTTATTGTTGTATTTTTTTTTTTTTTTTTTTTTTTTTTTTTGAGACGGAGTCTCGCTCTGCCGCCCAGGCTGGAGTGCAGTGGCCGGATCTCAGCTCACTGCAAGCTCCGCCTCCCGGGTTCACGCCATTCTCCTGCCTCAGCCTCCCGAGTAGCTGGGACTACAGGCGCCCGCCACCGCGCCCGGCTAGTTTTTTGTATTTTTTAGTAGAGACGGGGTTTCACCGTGTTAGCCAGGATGGTCTCGATCTCCTGACCTCGTGATCCGCCCGTCTCGGCCTCCCAAAGTGCTGGGATTACAGGCTTGAGCCACCGCGCCCGGCTATTGTTGTATTTTTAATTGGGTTGTTTTTACTTTTTTATTGTTGAGTTTTAAGAGCTCTTTGTATATTCCGTATAACAGTCCTTTAACAGCTATATCTTCTGCAAGTAGTATTTTCTCCCAGTCTGCGGTTTATCTTCTCATTTTCTTGATTTTTATAACCTCTTAAAAATGTGAAAATCAGGCCAGGCGCGGTGCCTCACGCCTGTAATCCCAGCACTTTGGGAGGCCGAGGTGGGCAGGTGAATCACCTGAGGTCAGGAGTTCGAGACCAGCCTGACCAATATGGTGAAACCCTGTGTCTACTAAAAATACAAAAATTAGCCAGGCATGACTACCATGTGCCGGTAGTCCCAGCTACTCAGGAGGCTGAAACAGAATTGCTTGAACCCAGGAGGCGGAGGTGCAGTGAGCCAAGATCATGCTACTGCCCTCCAGCCTGGGCAACAGGGTGAAACTCCATCTCAAAAAAAAAAAGGAAAAATCATTCTTAGTTTATGGGCCACAAAAAAACAGGCTGTAGACCAGAGTTAACTTATGGGCCACAGTTTACCAACATCTGGTATAGTCACATCCCTGGAATCTGATAGCCATTTATCAGGTCACCAAACACTTTAACACTCAAAAACTATATAGTTGTCCCTCTATTATAGTCTGTGAGTAATCCTCATTTTACAGATCAGACTAAAACCAGAACTCAAGAACAATACCCCCACAAAGCCATTTTAAGGAAATCCCATTTTTTGACCCCCTCCCCCCAAAAAATGGAAGCCAAAATAAGACGGTCACCATGAGTACAACTTACAGATGACAAGAAAGGTTCAAGAGGGTAACCAACCTCACCAATCAATCCATGGAAGAACTGCTTCTAAGCAAGGTGACCAATAAGATTAGGAGGCCAGGCGTGGTGGCTCATGCCTATAATCCCAACACTTTGGGAGGCCGAGACAGGAAGACGGCTTGAGCCCAGGAGTTCAAGACCAGTCTGGGCAACATGGTGAAATCCCATCTCTACTAAAAATACAAAAATTAGCCCGGCATGGTTGTGCACGCCTGTAATCCCAGTTACCTGGAAGGCTCAGGCAGGAGAATTGCTTGAACCCGGGAGGCGGAGGTTGCAGTGAGCCGAGAACGCACCACTGCACTCCAGCCTGGATAACAGAGTGACACTTTGTCTCAAAAAAAAAAAAAAACATCAAACCTGCATGGCAGCTCACTGGGAAGGCCTGGTTCTGAACTCCTTACATGGGTGACTAAAACCTCTCCGTCAATAATGGAGTAATTTAATACTTCTCTCAATGCTCTGGGAATGATTAAAGGAAAGGGAAATTTTTCCGAAAGTTCTATAAAACCAAAAACTACTGCAGGAGAGTAGAATTTGATCAGAAATGAGACTGTAAAAGTCTTCAAAGTCCCAACTCCTGCCAGTGTGATGCCACTATAGGCTGGCTGCCCAATAGAGCTATTTGCTCTAACCACAAAGAACTGGACAGCACTCAGGCTAGGTGGTTCCCATGGGGAACGGTGTCTGCACTCACTTCAAGAAATAAGCCGATAAATTCCCTCCAAGGGAAATACCTTCTCATTTCTGCTTTCAAAACTAAGAGCAGTCTTGCCTTGCCAGTCGTTTAACATATGAGGCTTTAAAAATTGATCAAAACAGTAAATCATAAGCAGAACATTTATCACCAGGTGAGGGAAAGGAATTTAAAATAAAGAAAACACAAGAAGTAGAAAAACAAACAAACAAAAACCTTTCTTTTCTTTGAATCCCCTGGGTTTACTGTGACCATTCCACTCCAAAGTGCCCACAGCATTATCAAAGAAAGCTAGTAGGAAACAAGTGGGAAAACAGGCTGGGCGCGGTGGCTCACACCTGTAATCCCAGCACTTTGGGAGGCCAAGGTGGGCAGATCACAAGGTCAGGAGATCGAGACCATCCTGGCTAACACGGCGAAACCCCATCTCTACTAAAAATGCAAAAAATTAGCCAGGCATGGTAGCAGATGCCTATAGTCCCAGCTACTGGGGAGGCTGAGGCAGGAAAATCGCATGCACCTGGGAGGCGGAGCTTGCAGTGAGCCGAGATTGCGCCACTGTACTATAGCCTGGGCAACAGAGCGAGACTCCATCTCAAAACAAAAAACAAACAAAAAACAGGGAAAATAACAGTTGATTCAGAAACAAACATTTTCAACTAATTCCAGTCACCAGAGGTCCTGCCTTTTTGAGGGGGTTTCTATTTTCTTTCTTTTTTTTTTTTTGTTGCCCAGGCTGGAGTACTACAGTGGCATCATCTCAGCTCACTGCAACCTCATCTCAGCTCACTGCAACCTCTTCCTCCCAGGTTCAAGCGATTCTCCTGCCTCAGCCTCCCAAATAGCTGGCACTACAGGCGCATGCCACCACACCTGGTTAATTTTTGTATTTTTAGTAGAGACGGGGTTTCACCAAGTTAGCCAGGCTGGTCTCAAACTCCTGACCTCAAGTGGTCCTCTCACCTCGGCCTCCAAAAGTGCTCGGATTACAGGCATCGGCCACTGTATCCGGCCTGGGTTTCTAGTTCTATCAGCCATTGGCCATTGTGATAATTGAAAGGATCCCCTAGAATGACCCAAAAAAGATTCAGACAAGTCCTTTACTCTTTCCACGTCCATAGGTGATCCAATCTACATGCTACAAGGTGAATAATGACCTAAAGAAAACAGCCTTATGCCTGTCAGTGTGCTCCACTTATTTAAGCAAAGCAGGAATTCTCTAGCATGGCAATTTTTTTTTTTAAGCAATATATTATACAGTTAAAGATGCCTTCCTAAAATAGACTCAATTCAAACTCTAACTGAAAAATACATTCATCAGTGGCGCTTGCCTATAATTCCAGCTATTCAAGGGGCCAAGGAGGGAGGATCACTTCAGCCTCTGAGTTTCAGCCCAGCCTGGGCAACATAGGAGGACCCCTTTAAAAAATTAAATGCATAAAAAAAGTCAAAGAAACATCATCTTTATCAAGTGACTGACTTTAGTGTTGACTACCAACAGTGGCTCTCAAGCTTTCTTCTGGCTCCACAGGGACTGTATGCATGACACACTCCTATCAATGCCATTTATTACATAATGATGCATTATCCTTCCCATTTTATGGGTGAGGACACTGAAGTCCCAGAAGTAGGGGTACCTATATGTACATGAGAAAAACTGACTCATCAAAGGGCAACTGCCCAAGATCACTCAGGAGTAAAGTGCAGAGTTAGGCCTCATATCCAGGTCTCCTGACTTCTTCCTTTTCACTAATCACTATGGAGAAAACAAAAAACTCCCCTAGAAATTAGTGTGGTTTAGCAATTTTCTATTTTTCCCCAAATGAAATTTAACTCATTCCAGATTTCTTAGTGACAGAATACAAACAGGCTACGCACGGTGGCTCATGCCTGTAATCCCAGCACTTTGGGAGGCTGAGGCGGGCGGATCACGAGATCAGGAGACTGAGACCATCCTGGCTAACACGGTGAAACTCTGTCTCTACTAAAAAAATACAAAAAGTTAGCTGGATGTGGTGGGCGCCTATAGTCCCAGCTACTCGGGAAGCTGAGGCAGGAGAATGGCGTGAACCCGGGAGGCGAAGCTTGCAGTGAGCCGAGATCGCGCCACTGCACTCCAGCCTGGGTGACAGAGCGAGACTCTGTCTCAAAAAAAAAAAAAAAAAAAAAGAATCTAATAGCTTTTTTTTTGAGTCAGGGTCTCATTCTGTCTCCCAGGCTAAAGAGCACTGGCACCATCATAGCTCACTGTAACCTCAAACTCCTGGGCTCCAGTGATCCTCCTGCCTCAGCCTCCCGAGAAGTTAGGACTACAAGTGAACACCACCACATGCAGCTAAGGATCTAACAGCCTTGAGGTTAAACCTGACATTAAATTTAGAAAAGAACAAGAAGGTTCTCTACAGAATTTTAAGTATTTCCTTTCTGATCTATTAAATTAGAACTACAAACCTCACCATCTGTGTTCTTCAGAGACCTTGATTTTCAGAAACATCTTGAGGCTGCCTCAAGTTCGGCAACACAGTAATTCTCATTCCTTTCTTAAGCCCTTCCATCTTAAAAACCATGATAAAGGCCAGGCGCAGTGGCTCACACCTGTAACAATCCCAGCACTTTGGGAGGCCGAGGCGGGTGGATCACGAGGTCAGGAGATCAAGACCATCCTGGCTAACATGGTGAAACCCCGTCCCTACTAAAAAAAAAAAAAAAATTCCAAAAAATTAGCCAGGCATGGTGGCGGGTGCCTGTAGTCCCAGCTACTTGGGAGGCTGAGGCAGGAGAATGGCATGAACCCGGGAGGCGGAGCTTGCAGTGAGCCGAGACTGCGCCACTACACTCCAGCCTGGGCAACAGAGCCAGACTCTGTCTCGAAAAAAAAAAAAAAACAGATAAAACAAGCTTTTCACAACCTCAGGAGTCAATATCTTAAAAATAAACACCAGAGAATATTATTTAAAATCTTCCTGATGTCCGGCTGGGCGGGGTGGCTGAGGCCTATAATCCCAGCACGTTGTGTGCTGAGGCGGGCAGATCACAAGGTCAGGAGATCGAGACCAGCCTGGCCAACATGGTGAAACCCTGCCTCTACTAAAAATACAAAAAATTAGCCAGGCATGGTGGCAGGTGCCTGTAGTCCCAGCTACTCTAGAGGCTGAGGCAGGAGAATCTCTTGACCCAGTAGGCAGAGGTTGCAGTTAGCCGAGATCACGCCACTGTGCTCTAGCCCAGGCGACAGTGCGAGACTCCATCTCAAAAAAAAAAAAAAAAAATCTTCCTGATGTCAAATTCATCATAGAATTCAGAAATAAGTCTTGATAAAACTCAAGTAATGCACTTTTAAAAATTGCTTCCTGGCAGGGTGCAGTGGCTCACACCTGTAACCCCAGCACTTTGGGAGGCCGAGGCAGGCGGATCACCTGAGGTCAGGAGTTTGAGACCAGCCTGACAAACATGGAGAAACCCTGTCTCTACTAAAAATACAAAATTAGCCGGGCCTGGTGGCGCATGCCTGTAATCCCAGCTACTCAGGAGGCTGAGGCAGGAGAACTGCTTGAACTCAGGACGCAGGTGGAGGTTGCAGTGAGCCAAGACTGCGCCACTGCACTCCAGCCTGGGCAACAAGAGCGAAGATCCATCTCAAAAAAAAAAACAAAATGCTTCTTCTATTCGTCTTTAAAATGACAAAGCCTATTTTTCTCTTCAATTTCCTAATGTTTCACTCCAAATATTCCTACATTTGAAAAACAGGAGACTTCCTTAGTACAAAAACACCAACTACTACCTTTTACATGTGATAAATGAAGAATCCAGTTTAGTTGTTGCTTTTCTCGTACACTTAAAATTATCTAAGAGGTATCCTAGTTACCACTACAATCTGGGGCCTTTATTCAAATGGCATTCTGCTGCTCTAAAACTCAGGTTTCAATTGCAAGTTATTTTAAAAAGACACGAAAATCAAGAACAATTCTAAATCTTAATGCTATCTTCTATTTTCATGCCTCAGGTAACAGTACTTTCCTTTGATGTCAGTTTTGACTACAAAGTAAATTACAGTTTTTGTATCAAAGCACTGAACAAAATCCCACAAGAGGAAAAAACTGACCTTAAAAAAACAGGCCACCTCCCTCACTCAGCAAAATCTTAAGGTCCCAGTTCTTCCTTACAAGAATCAGTCATATGAATAGGAATCTGAGACATCAACAAGAAAATCATCTTTTTTTCTTAAATATATGTTTAATTATTTAATATCCTAATAAACCATTTATCAACACAAAGAAACAGAGATAGGTAAAACAAATTTCAGGATCCTCTCTGAAAAAACCACAATAGCTTTGTCTACTCTATCTCCCAGACAATCTAAGGAGAAGACAGTTGTGTCTTCAAAAGAAAAAGATTCCAGACACTCCTCCCTAATGGAATTCTTCTCATCCCATAGTTCAAATCAAATGAAATCTCTCTAACAGTATCAGAGATGAAACATAAATGTTTGGTAGAAAGAGAGTCAGGCAGGGCATTATGGCTCAAGCCTGCTATCCCAACACTTTGAGAGGCTGAGGCAGGAGGATCGCCTGTGCTTAGAGACCAGCCTGGGTAACAAAGTGAGAACCTGTCTCTATTTAATAAGAAGTATCTTTTAGGCTAGGCGCAATGGCTCACGCCTATAATCCCAGCACTTTGGGAGGCAGACGGATCTCTTGAGGTCGGGAGTTTGAGACCAGACTGGCCAACACGGTGGAACCCCCATCTCTACTAAAATTACAAAAAAAAATTAGCCAGGCATGGTGGCAGGTGCTTGTAATCCCAGCTACTCGGGAGGCTGAAGTGCCAGAATCACTTGAACCCGGGAGGCGGAAGTTGCAGTGAGCCGAGATTGCGCCACAGCACTCCAGCCTGGGCAACAGAGAGAGACTCCACCTCAAAAAAAAAAAGGCCGGGCGCGGTGGCTCAAGCCTGTAATCCCAGCACTTTGGGAGGCTGAGACGGGTGGATCACAAGGTCAAGAAATCGAGACCATCCTGGCTAACATGGTGAAACCCCGTCTCTACTAAAAAATACAAAAACTAGCCAGGCGAGGTGGCGGGCGCCTGTAGTCCCAGCTACTCGGGAGGCTGAGGCAGGAGAATGGCGTAAACCCGGGAGGCGGGAGCTTGCAGTGAGCTGAGATCCAGCCACTGCACTCCAGCCTGGGCGACAGAGCGAGACTCCGTCTCAAAAAAAAAAAGAATTTTTAAATTTTTATTTAAAAACTGATGTATCAGCTGTTCACAACCTTTCAATACAACAACCCACCCCAACAACATTCACAACGAACAAGAAGTTCAAAATTACCAAGGTCACTTTGTATATTTTTCAACCAGGTTTTAGACAAAAACAGAATTAATAGCAAGAAACCAAAGACAATTGCAACAAATGAAAATAAGTAAAAATTGAATGGGTAGGTTTTGTTAAAATTGGATTTTAAATTCGACAGCAATTTCACCCATTCTGATAAGTACTTAACAATTACTAACTCAACCCTACGGTGGCCCATTAATATCAATTTAAATATCCTGAGGCTGGGTGCAGTGGCTCATGCTTGTAATCCCAGCACTTTGGGAGGCCAAGCGGGGTGGACTGCTTGAGATCAAGAGTTTGAGACTAGCCTGACCAAGTTGGTGAAACCCCATCTCTACTAAAAATACAAAACTTAGCTGGGCACGGTGGCAAAAGCCTGTAATTCCAGCTACTTGGGAGGCTGAGGCACAAGAATCACCTGAACCCAGGAGGCGGAAGTTGCAGTTAGCTGAGATTGCACCACTGCACTCCAGCCTGGGTGAAGGAGTAAGACTCTGTCTCAAAAAAAATAAAAACAAGACCAGAGGCGGTGGCTCTTGCCTGTAATCCCAGCACTTTGGGGGGTCGAGGCAGGTGGATCACTTGAGGTCAGAAGTTCAAGACTAGCCTGGCCAACATGGTGAAACCCCATCTCTACTAAAAATACAAAAATTAGCCAGGTTTAGTGGCACACGCCTGTAACCCTAGCTACCTTGGGAGGCTGAAGCAGGAGAATCGCTTGAATCCGGGAGCCAGAGGTTGCAGTGAGCCAAGATTGTGCCACTGCACTCCAGCCTGAGCGACATAGCAAGATCCTGTCTCAAAACAAACAAACAAACAAAAAAAAAACCTTGAAATAAGAATTAAAATTTGGAGGAACATTTCATACACCTATGTCCATTTTAACAAATGAGTTGGGGTTTTTTTTGTTTTTTTGTTTTGTTTTGAGACGGAGTCTCGCACTGTCGCCCAGGTTGGAGTGCAATGGCGCGATCTCGGCTCACCACAACCTGCACCTCTCAGGTTCACACGATTCTCCTGCCTCAGCCTTCTGAGTAGCTGGGATTACAGGCGCCCACCACCACACCCGGCTAATTTCTTGTGTTTTTAGTAGAGACGGGGTTGCACTATGTTGGCCAGACTGGACTGGAACTACTGATGTCGTGATCCGTCCACCTCAGCCTCCCAAAGTGCTGGGATTACAGGCCTGAGCCGCCACACCCGGCCAACAAATGAGATCTTAAGCACAGACAGTACCATATCTTTCTAGGGTTCTCTCTCATTATTCTACAGCATACCATAGCTGCTCAGGAGTCACTTGCTGAATTGAACAAAAGTAAATATAAGAGTAGCACAGGTCTAGCCGGGGCACAGTGGCTCACACCTATAATCCCAGCACTTTGGGAGGCTGAGGCGGGTGCATCATTTGAGGTCAGGAGTTTGAGACCAACCTGGACAACATGGTAAAACTCCATCTCTACTAAAAATACAAAAATTGGTTGGGCGTGGTGGCGGGCACCTGTTATCCCAGCTACTGGGGGGCTGAGGCAGGAAAGTCGTTGAACCCAGGAGGTGGAGGTTGCAGTGAGCCGAGACCATGCCATTGCACTCCAGACTGGGCAACAAGAACGAAACTCAGTCTCAAAAAAAAAAAAAAAAAAAAAAAAGAGCAACACAGGCAGCGCACGGTGACTCACGCCTATAATCCCAGCACTTTGGGAGGCCGAGGCAGACAGATCACTTAAGGTCTGGAGCTTGAGACCAGCCTGGCCGACATGGTGAAACCCCTGTCTCTACTAAAATACAAAAATTAGCTGAGTGTGGTGGTGCGCACCTCTAATACCAGCTACTTGGGAGTCTGGGGCAGGAGAATTGCTTGAATCCAGGAGGAAGATGTTGCAGTGAGCCGAGATCATGCCACTGTACTCCAGCCTGGGCGACAGTGAGACTTAAAAAAAAAAAAAAAAAAAAAGAGTCGCACTGTCTAAAAGAGCAATCAAATGTGGGTGGAGGAAAATGCAGCAAAGGATGGATCAACATGCCAGAAACAGAAAAGAGACAGAAGAATGGAGATATCTATGAAAAGAGGAAAGGAAGAACACAAGGCTATACACGTTGTTCAATGCTCCAAAAATTTTTAATATGCTGAATGCACTCATGCATCCATCATCCAATTAAGTATCCACCACTTAATCCACTTAATAAATATTGAAGCACCCACTGAGTGCCAAAGTATTTTTCTAGAACAATGGCTGTCAACCAGGAGGGATTTTGTTCCCCAGAGTCATTGACAATGTCTAGAGACATACTTGTCACAACTAGGGTAGGGAGTGCTCCTGGCATCTAGTGGATAGAAAACATGGATGCTGCTAAACATCCTCCAACGCATAAGACAGCCACCCACAATAAAGAATTATCTGGTCAGGACAGGTGTGGTGGCTCACACCTGTAATCCCAACACTTTGGGAGGCCGAGGTGGACGGATCACTTGAGGTCAGTAGTTCGAGACCAACCTGGCCAACATCGTGAAACCCTGTCTCTACTAAAAATACAAAAATTAGACAAGCATGGTGGCGGGCGCCTGTAATCTCAGCTACTCAGGAGGCTGAGGCAGGAGAATCACTTGAACCCAGGAGGTGCAGGTTACAGTAAGCCGAGATCGTGCCACTGCACTCCAGCCTGGGCGACAGAATGGGACTCTACCTCAAAAAAAAAAAAAACAAAAAACGAATTATCTGGTCTACAATGTCAACAGTGCTGAGGTTGCTAAGCCCTGTACTAGAAAATAAGCAAGATGGCCGGGCGCGGTGGCTCAAGCCTGTAATCCCAGCACTTTGGGAGGCCGAGACGGGCGGATCACGAGGTCAGGAGATCGAGACCATCCTGGCTAACACGGTGAAACCCCGTCTCTACTAAAAAATACAAAAAACTAGCC
>NC_037684.1:28223506-28261468 GCF_003255815.1 Theropithecus gelada | reverse complement strand
AAAAAAAAAAAAAAAAAAAAAAAAAAAAAAAGAAAATAAGCAAGACAAACGTCTACTATCCTGGAGCTTACACCTAGTGTAAGAGACAGGGTAGAAATAAAATCTCAGTATCACAGTTACTGAGAAAAGGAGTAAAAAAAAACAGAGAATCATAAAGGTAGAGTATAGGAATAGACAGGAATGTTCTTTTGTTTTATTTATTTTTTAGAGACAGGTTGTCCAGACTATGTTGCCTAAGCTGGTCTTGAACATCTGGGCTTAAGCAATCCTCCAGCCTCAGTCTCCCCAGTAGCTGGGACTACAGGTGCCCAGGTTAGAGTCTTCCTTTAGATAGGGTTGCAGGCTCCAGGATCCAGGAGAATTTAACCACCACAACAACAAAATAGTAATAATAATGATAAAATAATAGAGTCACAAGGAAAGGGCCACTGGGGGAGAGTATCTGGCTCTCCCAGGAAGTCTCTCCATGAGCAGAGCATGCCATGTAAACATCTGGGAAAGAGCACGTCAAAAACAAATAACAGCAAGCAAAACAATCCTGACATGGGAATGTGGTTGGTGTGTTAGAGAACTAGTAAAAAGGCCAGGATAGCTAGAACAGAGTGAGAAGAGATGAAACCTGAGGCTTTATATATAGGCCATCCTCCAAATCCAAAAGTGGTCTCCCTCTCTGTCCAATATGCCAACACTGTAATACCAAAGAAACCTGAATGAACCAATGGCTTCACAGTCAAACCAGAAGTTCGATCGGTTATCTCATTAATCCCACAGACTACACTTGATCTCCAGGCTTAATCTCATCCAGAGACTCAGTACTAACGGAAAGCCTTCCAGGGTTAAAAGTCACCTGCTGGTAACCTGCCCACCTGTTCACCTGTCCTTCAGCTTTGCTCCTGAAAAGCAATCCAGCCTGGGAGGTAGGAGCTCATTACTACAATGGCATAATGGCATCCAGTACCCAGGCCAAAGAACCCCAAAATGAGAAAAGAGCCAGGAGCTGCCTAAGAGTATTCACATGCCACTCCAGGAGCCACCGACGGCAGGAGCCAAACAGGTTCCTATAATTACACAGGGAATAATGTCAAGAGGAATGAAGAACTTGCCTCCATGTGTTCGAGGACAGACTACAGCAGAGGGTTTCCACTAAAGCGTTTCTGGTTTCTCTAAAGTACAAGGAAACAGACTAGAATAATATTCATGTCACACATATTTTACCACTACCACTCCAAAAAAAGGCTTTTTCTATAGCTCACAGCCCTCTCCTCTCAATGGAGAAAGTGCTACCACTTCTTGAAATTCAATTCAGTCAAACCTCTGGTGAAACAGATTTCTATCACATGTAGAGATGGAATTAATTAAAATTCCAAGGTTACTTAAGGGAAAAAATTTTTTTCAACTACAGAAATTTTCATCACAGAAATTCAACTATGCAGCAAATCTGACTGATCCAACAAGTAATAAAAAAAAATCACATAATTAAAACTGAAAAATCAGGCCGGGCACAATGGCTCATGCCTGTAATCCCAGCACTTTGGGAGGCCGAGGTGGGTGGATCATCTGAGGTCAGGAGTTTGAGACCAGCCTGGCCAACAAGGAGAAATCCCGACTCTACTGAAAAAATACAAAATTAGCCGGGTGTGGTGGCGCATGCCTGTAATTCCAGGTACTCAGGAGGCTGAGGCAGAAGAACTGCTTGAACCCGGGAAGCGGAGGTTGCAGTGAGCCGAGATGGCACCATCGCACTCCAGCCTGGGCAACAAACAGAGCAAGACTCTGTAAAAAAAAAAAAAAAAAAAACCTGAAAAATCCTAGGACTTCTACAACAAATGAAACCTTGATGTTTTACTCCCCCCGAAAGAGAAAATGAAGAAGAAAGATTTAACTACTGAATGATGAAATTCTTTCAAACATATTTTCTTTAACAAAAACATAATGCATCCCCAAAACGCAGCTTTCCCCACTAATGTGACTCTTTCCTCTTCCCCAAGAATTTTTTTAAAGTCAGTCAAATTTAGCAGTGGGCGTTTGTATACCAACTGCAGTGACACTAATGTTAATAAGCTCTGATAACCCACTGCCATCAGACGAGTCCCAGATTATTTTTTTAAAGCCCTAAAAATGTAAATTTGGAAGTCTACCTTCATATACTACCTTATGTGGTAAATAATAGATACTATGGGTTATTCCCAGATACAGGGCAGCCCAAGAGCTGAATTCTGTCATCTAAAATGATAACAAATCAATGAGAAGTCTACTCCTATGTTCAATTAAATAACCAGAGCTGCAAAGAAAGCTTCATTTTAAAAGATGACTAGCAATAAGTAATGCAAAAGCAATGTAAATTAAATATCTGAAAATCATTCGAAACAGATATCAGGGAATGACCTCACGCCCAACCCCTCAAGGCAAAGAGAAAATCTCATCCTGAAAGCACTGAAGTACAGCACTGGGAGATATGGGGACATATACAGAAAACAGTCAATTGCAGTAAATCAGGAATAGTTCAAAGTCATGCCTTATAATACAGCCAGTGATCAACAACCAATGAGACAATAACACTTATGATGTAGCTTTGTTTTTGTGACTCTGTTCATCAAAACTGTTTCTTGGCCAGGCACAGTGGCTCACGCCTGTAATCCCAGCACTTTGGAAGGCCGAGGCAGGTGGATTACCTAAGGTCAGGAGTTCGAGACCGGCCTGGCCAACATGGTGAAACCCCATCTCTATTAAAAATACAAAAAAATTAGCCAGGCGTAGTGGCAGGTGCCTGTAATCCCAGCTACTCGGGATGCTCAAGCTAGAGAATCACTTGAGCTCAGGAGACGGAGGTTGCAGCGAGCTGAGATGGTGCCACTGCACTCCAGCTTGGGCAACAGAGTGAGACTCTGTCTCAAAAAACAAACAGGCCGGGCGCGGTGGCTCACGCGTGTAATCCCAGCACTTCAGGAGGCCCAGGCAGGCAGATCATGAGGTCAGGAGATCGAGACTATCCTGGCTAACACGGTGAAACCCCGTCTCTACTAAAAAATACAAAAAATGAGCCGGGCATGGTGGCGGGCGCCTGTAGTCCCAGCTACTCGGGAGGCTGAGGCAGAATGGCGTGAACCCGGGAGGCAGAGCTTGCAGTGAGCCAAGATTGCACCACTGCACTCCAGCCTGGGGGACAGAGCGAGAATCGTCTCAAACAAACAAACAAACAACAACAACAAAAAAACTGTTTCTTGCTTTTTTTTTTTCTTTCTTTCTTCCTTGAAAAAGGGTCTCACCCTACAGCCCAGATTGCAGTGCAAGTTGCACAATCCCAGCTCACTGCAGCCTTAACCTCCCAGGCTCAAGCAATCTTCCCACCGCAGCCTCCTGAGTAGCTGGGACTACCACATCTGGCTAATTGTTTTATTTTTATTTTTTTTTTTTGCAGAGACAGGATCTCACTATGTTGCTCAGGCTGATCTCAAACTCCTGACCTCAAACAATCCTCCTGCCTTAGCCTTCCAAAAAACTGTTTCAATGGAAGTTGTAAAAATGTATTAGAGCTATTTCTATAGAGCTGCTCATCTTTGAATGCGAATCAACTCTACGTCAGAGCCAACACGGCCTCCTCAGCTGTATTTTAGGTAATAACAGCCACAAGATTTCCAAGAACTGAGACTAGGGTACCACAGTTAGCCTCTGCAACATTACTAGGACAAGTACTATTTGGCTTGGCTTTTAACCTCTAAGCAATTCACAACAACCAAGGAGAAGGAGCAGCTGCAAACACATTTCCAGATGCTTTACAGACTGGCAGGAAATGATACAACCCTTTTTCCTTTCTAGGCCTAGGAATCTATAATACAAAAGGGAGAATTGTGTCCTTTTGATTGTAAAGTTAAAAACAAACTTCACAGTGCTTCAACATCTCCAAAAATGATGCTGCATAAACCCAAGGCAGATGATTAGGACATCTGTTTTCAAAGCCTGAGTCAATTTTCCATTTCACCAAAAACACTGATTCCTGGACTTAAGTGAATTGATGCAGAGTGGTTCAATGTTCCTAACTAGTATTTCCTCCCCTATACATCCCAGGAACCAGTGGGTTTAGAGACTCAGACTAAAAAACATGAAGTCACACAAGGCCAAAGTTATTACCATCAGCCAGCATTTAATATTAAGAGGGGAGTTAATCAGATGAAAGACACACATGCTAATTTGGAAATCCAGACCAAAGCTAGACTGGCTAAAACAAAGTCTGAATACAAAAGCAGTATTAGGGGAAGGCTAAGGAGTTTGCCATGGAGATGTAAGATGGCATTAATGGTTTAAAAAGAATCCTTCTAAAGCAGGATTTCCAAACTTGCCTGAAGATAAGATACATTTAGGGCATTTGTTGAAAAACAAACACACTTTAAAAAAAAGATTCCTGGGTGCTGATCTAAACCAACTATAATCAGAAGTTTTCCAGGAGAATGATCTGGTAATCTGTATATCCAAAAAGCACTTTAAGTGATTCTTAGTGTTAGAGAAGTCTAGAAAACACTATTCTAAAGGAGTATTAGTAATGAACTATAAAGACATTATGGTGTCTGAATGGATATTGGCAAGGAAAAGCTGATGAATATGTTGAATAACATGTTAAACATAATAGATTGCATGCATTAATCAATGTTCCATCATAAAACACCATTAAAATTACAGCAAAGGGATTTTTTTTTTATAAAGACATAAACCAAACAACAAGCAAAAAAACTGGGAAAGGAGACAGCAGAGAGATGTCAACAAAGTTTTGGAAGGTAAAAAGCAAATGCACTAGTGATAAATAACTTCACAAAAGTAAAAAAAATAAACATTGCAGTGTCTCAGAAATTAGAGACACCTGGTACCTCGGGAAGAGGGGGTGATAGTGTAGAAGGGGCTAAACAGGAGGACTGGTTGAAAGTCTGGGCCTGGCGCTGTGGCTCATGCCTGTAATCCCAGAAGTCTGGGAAGCCGAGGCAGGCGGATTACTTGAGCTCAAGAGTTCAAGACCAGCCTGGCCAACCTGGCAAAACCCCATCTCTACTAAACATACAAAAAAATTAGCCGGGTGTGGTGGCTCATGCCTGTAGTTCCCAGCTACTTGGGAGGCTGAGGCAGGAGAATCACCTGAACCTGGGAGGTGGAGGTTGCAGTGAGCTGAGATCACACCACTGCGATCTCAGCCTGGGCGACAAAGACTCCATCTCAAAAAAAAAAAAAAAACCCAGAAAGTCTGTATAACAAATGGATTCCTTCATCCTTCCCCATGCTGCCAAGCAAATTAGAAAAGTTGAACCAGGCTGGGCGTGGGCGCTCACGCCTGTAATCCCAGCACTTTGGGAGGCCGAGGCAGGTGGCACACCTGACGTCAGAAATTCAAGACCAGCCTGGCCAACATGGTGAAACCCCGTCTCTACTAAAAATACAAAAACTAGCCGGGTGCAGTGGCAGGCACCTGTAATCCCAGCTACTTGGGAGGCTGAGGCAAGAGAATCGTTTGAACCCGGGTGGCAGAGGTTGCAGTGGGCCAAGATAGCGCCACTGCACTCCAGCCTAGACGATAGAGACTCCATCTCAAAAAAAAAAAAAAGAAAGAAAGAAAGAAAAGCTGACCCAAAGAGTCCAAAGGAATTAAGTCACAGCTAAGGGCTGTGACTGAAATAAGGGTGTCAAGTGGAAAGCCTAATAAGTCAACAGTGAGACCTCTCCTCCGTCCCCAGCTCTTTTCTCTCACTTGGCTCCAAAAACATTGGCAGCCAGACTTATACTCAAACACCTGCCACTGGTTTATACTCTCTAGGCAGGGGACTGGAGGAGTCCTTTTACCAACCTGCCAGGCTGCCTGTAATCCCAATACCCTATAGCAGTGTCCACCACTTGATGAACTTCTTAGTGTCTCATTTTTAAAAATAAACAGAAGCCAGACACAGTGACATGAGCCTGTAGTCCCAGCTACCTGGAGGTATAACTTGAGCCCAGGAGTTTGAGTCCAGCCTGGGTCCCACAGCAAAACCCCATCTCTTAAAAAATAAATGGCCGGGCATAGTGGCTCGTGTCTGTAATCCCAGCACTTTGGGAGGCCAAGGCGGGCAGATCACGAGGTAAGGAGTTTGAGACCAGCCTGGCCAAGGTGGTGAAACCCCATCTCTACAAAAATTAGCCAGGTGTGATGGCACGCGCCTGTAATCCCAGCTACTTGGGAGGCTGAGGCAGGAGAATCGCTTGAACCCAGGAGGCGGCGGTTTGCAGTGAGCCGAGATCATGCCACTGCACTCCAGCCTGGGCAACAGAGTGAGATTCTGTCTCAAAAAATAAATAGTAAATAAATAAATAAGGCCAGGTGCGGTGGCTCACACCTATAATCCCAGCACTTTGGGAGGCCAAGGCAGGCAGATCAACTGAGGTCAGGAGTTCAAGACCAGCCTGGCCAACATTTCTGTGAAACTGTCTCTACAAAACTACAAAAATTAGCCGGGCATGATGGCTGGTGCCTGTAATCTCAGCTACTTGGGAGGCTGAGGCAGGAGAATTGCTTGAACCAGGAAGGCAGACGAGCCAAGATCATGCCATTGTACTTCAGCCTGGGCAACAGAGCAAGACTCCATCTCAAATAAATAAATAATAAAAATTGAATAAGCAGCTAAGAATTTCAGACAACTGAAGAAGATCTCTAACATGAAAGAATCAAAGCAAATAAAACAGAATTTCTGACAACGTCCAAAAAGACATGTAAAATTCAGATAATAAAAAGAGCCCTTGGAGCCGGCGGTGGTGGCTCACACCTGTAATCCCAGGACATTGGGAAGCCAAGGTAGGTGGATCACAAGGTCAAGAGTTTTTTTTTTATTTTTTTTTCTTTTGAGACAGAGTCTCCCTCTGTTGCCAGGCTGGAGTGCAGTGGCACCACCTTGGCTCACTGCAACCTCCACCTCCCAGGTTCAAGCAATTCTGCCTCAGCCTCCCGAGTAGCTGGGATTACAGGCGCACGTCATCACACCTGGCTTTTTTTTTTTTTTTTTTTAGCAGAGACAGGGTTAGGAGTTTGAGACCAGTCTGACCAACAGGTGAAACCCCATCTTTACTAAAAATACAAAAATTAGCCGGGTGTGGTGGTGCGCGCCTGTAATCCCAGCTACTCAGGAGGCTGAGGCAGCAGAATCATTTGAACCCAGGAGGCGGAGGTTGCAGTGAGCCAAGATCACGCCACTGCACTCCAGCCTGGGCGACAGAGTGAGACTTCATCTAAAAAAAAAAAAAAAATGCCCTTGAAACTTAAACAAACTGATAACAGGAGTTTAAAAGATAATAGAGAGTTGGAAGAACAGCTAAGGAAATCTCACAAAAATTGAATGAAGGAAAAAAAATGGAAAATTAGGATCGGGCGTGATAGCTCACACCTGTTATCTGAAGCACTTTGGGAGGGCAAGGCAGGCAGATCATTTGAGGTCAGGAGTTTGAGACCAGCCTGGCCAACATGGTAAGACTGTCTCTACTAAAAATACAAAAATCAGGCGGGTGTTGTGGCATGCGCCTGTAATCCTAGCTACTTAGGAGGCTGAGGCAGGGGAATCCCTTGAACCCAGGAGGCAGAGACCGCGGTGAGCCAAGATCGCACCACTGCACTCCAGCTGGGACGACAAAGTGAGACTCTGCCTCAAAAAAAAAAAAAAAAATTGACTAGGAAAAAAAATTAAGAATACCAACCTAGGAGTTTCACCATCTGAGTTCCCAGAAAGACAGAGGAGATAAATAATTATCAAAGTGAGAATACATTATCAATACAAGAAATAATACAAAAAAATTTCCCAGGATAGACTGAAATAAGCTTCCAGACTGAAAAGGTCCACTGAATGCTGAGTGTGATGAATTTTTAAATATCCACACCAAGGCACAACATGGTTGCATTTCAGAATGCCAGGGATATAGGCAAGATCCTAAAGTCTTCCAGAGGAAAAATAGATCCCATATAAAGAATCTAGAGTCAAAACAGCATCAAACTTCATAATGCCACTATTAAAAGTTAGAAACATTGGGAGGCTGAGGCAGGTGGATCACGAGATCAGGAATTGAAGACCAGCCTGGCCAAGATGGTAAAACCCCATTTCTACTAAAAATACAAAAAGTAGCCGGGCTTGATGGTAGGTGCCTGTAATCTCAGCTACTCGGGAGGCTGAGGCAGGGAACTGCTTGAACCCGGGGAGATGGAGGTTGCAGTGAGCTGAGATCGCGCCACTGCACTTCAGCCTGGGGGACAGAGTGAGACTCTGTCTCAAAAAACAAAAAAAAAACAAAGACAGGCTGAGTGGGGTGGCTCATGCCTGTAATCCTAGCACTTTGGGAGGGCAAGCCAGAAGGATCGGTTGAGGCTAGGAGTTCCAGACCAGCCTGGCTAACATGGCAAAACTAAATCTCTACACGTGCCTGCAGTTTCAGCTACTCAAGAGGCTGAAGCAAAAGAATCGCTTGAACCGGGAGGTGGAGGTTACAGTGAGCCAAGATTGCACCACTGCACTCCAGCCTGGGCAACAGAGCAATTCTCTGTCTCAAAAGAAAAAAAGGGTTAGAAGACCACAAAGCAAGGGTTTATAATTTCCAAAGAAACATAATCTCCAGTAGAAAATTTTATATCTAGGCTGGGCATAGTTGGCTCATGCCTGTAATCCCAGCCCTTTGGGAGGCTGAGGTGGGCGGATCACCCTGAGGTCAGGAGTTCGAGACCAGCATGGCCAGCATGGTGAATGAAACCCTTTCGTTACTAAAAATACAAAAAATTAGCCAGGCATGGTGACGGATGCCTATAATCCCAGCAACTCGGGGCGGGGCTAAGGCAGGAGAATCTCTTGAATCCAGGAGGCAGAGGTTGCAGTGAGCTGAGATCACATCACTGCACTCCAGCCTGGGTGACAGAGCAAGACTCCATCTAAAAAAAAAAAAAAAAATTTAAATCCAGTCAAACTGCCAAGCATGAAGGTAGAAAGGAGAAAATTCAGATATGCAAGGCCTCAAAAAAGTCCCACTCTCCAGAGGCCGGGCGCAGTGGCTCATGCCTGTAATCCCAGCACTTTGGGAGGCCAAGGCAGGTGGATCACCTGAGATCGGGAATTCGAGACCAAAATGGAAGAAACCCGGTCTCTACTAAAAATACAACATTAGCCTGGCATGGTAAGGCACGCCTGTAATCCCAGCTACTTCGGAGGCTGAGGCAGGAGAATCGCTTGAACTCAGGAGGTGGATGTTGCAGTGAGCTGAGATCGTGCCATTGCACTCCAGCCTGGGCAACAAAAGCAAAACTCCATCTCAAAAAAAAGTCTCTCTCTCCAAAGACTCATTTCATAAAGCCTCTGGAAGAGGTGCTCCACTAATGTGCTTCAATGATGAGAAGAGATTTTTACCTGTCAGAGTTTAGGGATGAATTAGTGACTTTCCGTAAAATAAGCAGAAAACAAAAAAGCAAGGAAGGAAAAGAATGACAATTACTATATCTAGGGAAAAACTACACAAGGAAGCAAAGGTAACGAATGATACAGTCATGATACTGGGCACTAAATTTTTTTCCTCTGTAACTTTCACTTCTACTGCCTTCTGGATTTATCTGGAGTTCGGGAGAAGTTGGAGGCCTGGGAACTACATTTATCAGAATCCTCCATCAATGCCATTGTGGTTTAAATTCTACCAACACTTAAGATTTGCACAAAAGGCCGGGCACGGTGGCTCAAGCCTGTAATCCCAGCACTTTGGGAGGCCGAGGCGGGTGGATCACAAGGTCAGGAGATCGAGACTATCCTGGCTAACATGGTGAAACCCCGTCTCTACTAAAAATACAAAAAACTAGCCGGGCGTGGTGGCGGGCGCCTGTAGTCTCAGCTACTTGGGAGGCTGAGGCGGGAGAATAGCGTGAACCCGGGAGGCGGAGCTTGCAGTGAGCCGAGATCATGCCACTGCACTCCAGCCTGGGCGACAGAGCGAGACTCCGTCTCAAAAAAAAAAAAAAAAAAAAAAAAAAAAAGAAAAGCACAGACAGAACAGTCAGATAGAAGGAAAATCCAGTGATGACAGTCTCCACTAAGAAAAGGCCTGAAAGAAAACTTAAACAGATGCTCCATAAAATGCTGATCCAGACTTCACATGGAGAGAAGTGTCATGCCTCATTTCAAAGATAATATATTAAGTCCCAACTCACCACAGATAATCTAATAACAAAGCTGTGACTTCCATTGTCAAGGAGTCTCTTCTCTTGCATTCTAATACCCTTAAGCCATCAGAAACACAGATGCTTCTTGCTGAAATGCTAGAAAATTTGCACATTTCCGTCCCTTGATCACTAGTGATATGCTGCTAAGTCAAGAGTCTACTTTAAGTTGTAGAAACA
Organism: Theropithecus gelada; assembly: GCF_003255815.1. Lineage (NCBI taxonomy): Eukaryota > Metazoa > Chordata > Mammalia > Primates > Cercopithecidae > Theropithecus > Theropithecus gelada. The sequence continues at coordinate 28,251,105 of NC_037684.1, read as the reverse complement.
GGGCAAACTAATCCAATTAAACAAGAAAGATACTAAATCAAACAGGACCATCTGGGTTTTGAGTACTGTGATTTCTGAACAAAAGTCAATGTACTTGCAGATAAAAAACGCTTTCATATACTCAGAATTATAATGGCCCTTGGGCTACCTTGTGTGCCCAACAAGACTTACATGTCGTGCTAAGACATATGGTCTAGATGATGGGTATGACAGAATACTATATTCATCGGTTCAAAATAAGAACATCTGTTCTCTCTCTAGCACCATGAAGATTATTTTTAAAACAGTCAACATTCCCTAACAGTAAATAGGTTTTTTCTTTTCTTTTTTTTTTTTTTTTTGGAGACAGACTCTCACGGTCGCCCAGGCTGGAGTGCAGTGGTGCGATCTCGGCTCACTGCAAGCGCCGCCTCCTGGGTTCACACCATTCTCCTGCCTCGGCCTCCCGAGTAGCTGGGACTACAGGCGCCCGCCATCACGCCCGGCTAATTTTTTGTATTTTTAGTAGAGACGGGGTTTCACCATGATGGTCTCCATCTCCTGACCTCGTGATCCGCCCGCCACAGCTTCCCAAAGTCTTTTTTTTTTTAAACACTCCTCCCTGCTCCTCTCCCTAAAAGTAAATTGGTTTTCTGTTTCCTAAATAGTAAGTCTGGTAAACTAATAATCCCATCATCCCCCATAATCTAAGAATTGTTCCCCAATAATCCTAATCTCCAAACAATTTCTAAGATCCTAAAATTTTAAGAGCTAATCCAGCCAACCAAGTTTGATTTGCAGGACCTAAGAGAAATCAAGACTAAAAGAATAGGTTTTATCCAGGAAAGTTCTTGTAAAAACTGTTTCACTGCACAAGCATCAGACTTCTTTATGATACTGATGGTCTCATCATCTAGTAAATTAAAGAACTGAAAGGATGGGCCAGGCGTGGTGACTCACGCCTGTAATCCCAGCACTTTGGGAGGCCGAGGTGGGTGGATCATGAGGTCAGGAGTTCGAGACCAGCCTGACCAACATGGTGAAACCCCGTCTCTACTAAAAATACAAAAATTAGCTGGGCATGGTGGCGGGCACCTGTAATCCCAGCTACTCAGGAGGCTGAGGCAGGAGAACTGCTTGAACGTGGGGGGCGGAGGTTGCAGTGAGCCGAGATCGCACCACTGCACTCCAGCAAGACTCCATCTCGGAAAAAAAAAAGAACTGAAAGGGAAAAAAAAAAAAAAAGCTCTAGAGGCTGACCTCAAAATTCACTATGCTATTACTCTTTTAGTTGTTTTTTGAAACAGGGTCTCACTCTGTCTCCGAGGCTGGAGTGCAGTGCTGCTGCAACATCTCACAGCAACCTCCCTCTCCTGGGACTCAAGTGATCCTCCTACCTCAGGCCAGGAGTTCTAGACCAGCTTGGGCAACAAAGTGAGACCTCATGTCTACAAAAAATTTTAAAAATTAGCCAGACGTTGTGCACACACCTGTGGTCCCAGCTACACAAGAGGCTGAGGTGGGAGGATTGCTTGAGCCCAGAAAATCAAGGCTACAATGAACCACGTGTGCACCACTAAATTCCAGCCTGGATGACAGAGTGAGATTCTGTCTCAAAAAAAAAAAAAAAAAAAAAAAAAAAAAGACCGAGAAAATTTGTTCACTGCCCTATCTGCATCCCCTGCATCCCCTACCACAGTACTTGGCACACAGCAGGAACTCAAAAGTTCTTGTTGAATAAGTGAATAACAAACATCAAAGAAAATCAGCTTCAGCAATTCTACTTCTAAGAATTAACCCTACAGATACAGTCATACATGCAAAGAGCCAAGTGTATATGCTTCTTCACTGGGGCAGAGTTTGCAATAGCAAAAGACTGGAAACACTATCCTATCAGTGTAGGGTAGGTGCCAAGTATCTTTATTGCTGATACGGAGTAACCACCAAAAGAGGTATAAAAACAAGCAAAAGGGCCAGGCGCAGTGGCTCACACTTGTAATCCCAGCATTTTGGGAGGCAGAGGCAGGCGGATCACCCAAGGTCGGGAGTTCGTGACCAGCCTGACCAACATGGAGAAACCCCATCCCTACTAAAACTACAAAATTAGCCAGGCACGGTGGTACATGCCTATAATCCCAGCTATTCAGGAGGCTGAGGGAGGAAAATCGCTTGAAACCTGGAGGCGGAGGTTGCAATGAGCAGAGATCGCGCTACTGCACTCCAGCCTGGGCAACAAGAGTGAAACTCTATCTCAAAAACAATTTAAAAAAAGCAAAACAAAAAAAAAAGCAAAAGACATAGATAATATTAACAGTGTGCTACTTTTTTTTTTTTTTTTTGAGACGGAGTCTCGCTCTGTCGCCCAGGCTGGAGTGCAGTGGCCGGATCTCAGCTCACTACAAGCTCCGCCTCCTGGGTTTACGCCATTCTCTTGCCTCAGCCTCCCAAGTAGCTGGGACTACAGGCGCCCGCCACCTCGCCCGGCTAGTTTTTTGTATTTTTTAGTAGAGACGGGGTTTCACCGTGTTAGCCAGGATGGTCTCGATCTCCTGACTTCGTGATCCGCCCGTCTCGGCCTCCCAAAGTGCTGGGATTACAGGCTTCAGCCACCGTGCCCGGTCTATTTTTTAAAAATGCAAGAAATATATATTTGCTTTATATGTACCTGGTATCTCTGGAACAAATTTGTTTTTGTTACTTGCTTTGTTTTGTTTTGAGAAAAGGTCTCACTCTGTCACCCAGGCTGAAGTGCAGTGGCACAATTTCAGCTCACCGTTCTGCCTCCCAGGTTCAAGCGATTCTTGTGCCTTAGCCTCCCGAGTAACTGGGATTACAGGCGCACACAACCATGCCCCGCTAATTTTTATATTCTTAGCAGAGACACGGTTTCACCATGTTGGTCAGGCTGGTCTCAAACTCCTGACCTCAGGTGATCCGTCCGCCTTGACCTCCCAAAATGCTGGGATCACAGGCGTGAGCCACCGCACCCGGCCTTGAACAGATCTTGAGAAAATAATAATATGAGTTGCCTCTAGGAAGATGAACTGAATTGACAGGAAGACAAACGTAGATGTTTCCAAGGGCATTCACTATATACTTTCTTTTTCTTATCAGGTGACTTGATACATACTCCTTAGTGGATTCTGACTTCCATGGCCGCCATCCTCCTTATATACTTTTTTGTCTTTTAAATTTTGTATTATTTATTTAAAATACAAAATTTGTGGCCAGGCGTGGTGGCTCATGCCTGTAATCCCAGCACTTTGGGAGGGTGCGGCAGGCAATCACGAGGTCAGGAGTTTGAGACCAGCCTGGCCAACATGGTGAAACCCCATCTTACTAAAAATACAAAAATTAGTCGGGCGTGGTGGCGTACGCCAGTAATCCCAGCTACTCAGGAGGGTGAGGCAGGAGAATTGCTTGAGTCTGGGAGGCGGAGCATGCAGTGAGCCCAGATCGTGCCACTGTACTCCAGCATGGCTGACAGAGCGAGACTCTGTCTCAAAAAAAAAATTAATAGGCTGGGCGTAGTAGTTTACACCTGTAATCCCAGCACTTTGGGAGGCCGAAGCGGGCAGATCACTAGGTAAGGGGTTCAAGACCAGCCTGGCCAACATGGTGAAACCCCGTCTCTACTAAAAAATACAAAAATTAGCTGGGCGTGGTGGCGTGCGCCTGTAATCTCAGCTACTCGGAAGGCTGAGGCAGCAGAATCGCTTGAACCCAGGAGGCAGAGGCTGCAATGAGATGCGATTGTGCCACTGCACTCCAGCCTGGGCGACACAGCGAGACTCAGTCTCAAAAATAATAATAATAATAACAATAATAAATTTAAAAAATGAAAAAAATAAAATTTGCTAAAAACAGTTCTGTCCTTCTTTTTTTTTTTTTTTTGAGACAGAGTCTCGCTCTGTCACCCAAGCTGGAGTGCAGTGGCCGGATCTCAGCTCACTGCAAGCTCCGCCTCCCGGGTTTACGCCATTCTCCTGCCTCAGCCTCCCAAGTAGCTGGGACTACAGACGCCCGCCACCTCGCCTGGCTAGTTTTTTGTATTTTTCAGTAGAGACGGGGTTTCACCGTGTTAGCCAGGATGGTCTCGATCTCCTGACCTCGTGATCCGCCCGTCTCAGCCTCCCAAAGTGCTGGGATTACAGGCTTGAGCCACCGCGCCCGGCCTGTCCTTATTTCTAAGACAGGGAAAGAAACAGTTTAAATGTCTCACACCTGGATCTTAAATGATAAACATCCTCCCTACTGGCTGATCACTGGGAGGGCAGAAATGGAAGATGGAAAACTCACTTATCCACAAATCTCAGACATTGCATCCCATACTAGCATACTACCTTAGAAGAAAATTCCAAAGGCTGGGTACAGTGGCTCACGCCTGTAATCCCAGCACTTTGGGGGGCTGAGGTGGGCGGATCACGAGGTCAAGAGTTCGAGACCATTCTGGCCAACATGGTGAAACCCCATCTCCACTAAAAATACAAAAAAAAATTTAGCCAGGCATGGTGGCGGGCGCCTGTTGTCCCAGCTACTCGGGAGGCTGAGGCAGGAGAATCCCATGAACCCAGGAGGCGGAGGTTGCAGTGAGCTGGGATCGTGCCACTGCACTCCAGCCTGGGCAACAGCATGAGACTCCATCTCAAAAGAAAAAAAAAGAAAATTCTTTTTTTTTTTTTTTTACCAACTATCCCAATCTGAATACATATGGAGAATGTTTTCATAGAGGGATTATTGGAAGGAAAAAAAAAAAAAAGGATTATTCGATTCAGCATTTCCAGAAGCATAGAAAGTAGGTCAGTGAATTTGTACTTTAGAAATATCATAATTACTTGCTAAAAACAAATTATTTCCACTGAGGGGCCTCAAAATCCAAATGGCACTAAATTTGAACCCATGAAACTTAAGAAACTAAAATTTTTTTGAAAATCAATTATAATGGCTGAGCCCGGTGGCTCACACCTATAATCCCAGCACTTTGCGAGGCCGAGGAGGCCGGCGAATTGCTTGAGTCCAGAAGTTCAAGACTAGGCTGGGCAACATGGCAAAACCCCATCTCTACAAAAAATAACAATTAGTGAGGCATGGTGGCGTGCGCCTGTAGTCCCAGCTACACAGGAGGCTGAAGTGGGAAGAACACCTGAGCCTGAGTCTGGGGAGGTCGAGGCTACGGATCGTACCGCTGCACTCCAGCCTGGGCAACAGAGAGAGATCCTGTCTCAAAATAAAAATGGAATGATCTTCACAATCCATCCCAAAACATATTGGAGATAACCCTACCTTTAGCTAACTATTCTCTGAAAAACAAGAGAGTATTTACTAAGTAGAACACATTATTGGACAGCCATTCCAAATTGCTCTAACTTTGCCAAGCCTAAATGGCAAGAAGAAACCAATTCCTGGCTCTCCTATTTGATAACTTACATACTTCTGCAGGCTCTTAAGCCAAACTAAGCCAACATCTTCAGAGAGTTAAGACTGACATAGTACATTAGCAAACACATCACCTTCTTTTCCTATTAACATTGTTGTTCCCCATAAAGGTCTATTCAGCACTTTTTTTAGTAGCCCTCCATAGATAATATGAAGAAATGCTCATAAATTTAGCCTGTAGTTCCTCAGGCTCAATGGCTTGAAAATGAGACAAGAGCCGGGCGCGGTGGCTCAAGCCTGTAATCCCAGCACTTTGGGAGGCCGAGATGGGCGGATCACGAGGTCAGGAGATCGAGACCATCCTGGCTAACATGGTGAAACCCCGTCTCTACTAAAAATACAAAAAACTAGCCGGGCGAGGTGGCGGGCGCCTGTAGTCCCAGCTACTCCGGAGGCTGAGGCAGGAGAATGGCGTAAACCCGGGAGGCGGAGCTTGCAGTGAGCTGAGATCCGGCCACTGCACTCAAGTCCGGGCTACAGAGCAAGACTCCATCTCAAAAAAAAAAAAAAAAAAAAAAGAAAATGAGACAAGAAAAAAAATAGTTGGAAATACTGTCTTCTCTTCCACCATGCCCACGAAGCTAGGCAAAGGCAATGATTCCGCATTTAATCACTAGATGAATAAGAAACAGGCTTGAATTTAGAAGAAAGATAAAGGACTGCAAGAACATTCAGTAAAGAGTACTGCCTCTATTTCTTTGCAGAGCAGCTCTCAGGATCTGCCAATGAACCTCATTTTGACATGGAACGCCCCATCCACTCTAATCCGGGGCATATCCCTCAAGACACAGTCAGTCAACCGGAACTCTGCCAACTTTTGCTTGGGAGTTGTGTGAAGAACAGTAGCAACAAGAGCCTACTTTGAGAAGGAGATCAACAATCACACTCAAGAAGAAAAGAAGTTATTTGGCAAAGGGATGCATGTTGCCAAAATGTTAGTCACAGCTTCAAGGGCCCAGTTTGTGTCTCTACAACTATTCTTTGCTTTGACACAGTCCATTCTCTGACCCAGGAAACAGCTCAGCTTCTGTCACCCTCCCCATCTGAAGCAGTGAAGAATCCTTTCAATTTGGCAGTATCAAACTGTGACACAGACAAGATGTCCACCAGAGACTGAAAGGGGAGAAAAAATATGTAATTTGTCATTTTCCACATAGGACTGGCTCAAGCAGAGCAATGGAAAACTGTGACAGGATAGGAAAAATGGGAACTCATTACGTTACTGTAATCCCAGTTACTCGGGAGGCTGAGGCAGGAGGACTGCTTGAACCCAGGAGGCAGAGGTTGCGGTGAGTCGAGATTGTGCCGCTGCACTCCAGCCTGGGCAACAAGAGAAAAAGTGTCCCCAAAAAAAAAAAAAAAAAAAAACCAAAAAGGTACACTGTAGGTTGAAATAGCACAATATTAAGCAGGTTTTTACGCTGAAGCTGCCTAAACCAAGAGCCATGAATTCTGCTGTTATTTCAGAGCAGGAAAACAGATTGAAGCATACCAGGTCACTCTCCCAATCAGAGAGCCCAAGTAAAGAAAAGAACATTTAATAATTTTCTCTTCAACAGAACAAGACTTCTGTCTCTTGCCTTTTTTTTTTTTTTCTAAAAACACCTAGTGAGTCTAGAGTCTCTTCCCTTCGTAAAAGCCATCAGTAAAATCTGAAAACTCCAATGTTCACACCTCCCCTGCATTTCACCTTGGTGCTGCTATCACATAACTTATCAGTACCAGCTAGGGTAAACACTACTCTAGTATCAAGTGTAAGGTGGAATTAGTAAATGACCAGCCTGGCCAACGTGGCAAAACCCCGTCTCTACTAAAAATACAAAAATTAGCCAGGCCCAGTGGTGCATGCCTGTAATCCCACCTACTTGGGAGGCTGAGCCAGGAGAATTGCTTGAACCCAGGAGACGAAGGCTGCAGTGAGCCAAGATTGCACCACTGCACTCCAGCCTGGGCAACAGAGCGAGACTCTGTCTCAAAATAAATAAATAAAAACACTGCATTCTACTAGTCTCCATCAATTGACTTCACTCATCTCCACCTTCCCCAACTCTTTTTTTTTTTTTTTTTTTTTGAGACAGAGTCTCGCTTAGTCGCCCAGGCTGGAGTGCAGTGGCGCGATCTCGGCTCACTGCAAGCTCCGCCTCCCGGGTTCACGCCATTCTCCTGCCTCAGCCTCCCGAGTAGCTGGGACTACAGGCGCCCGCCGCCTCGCCCGCCTAATTTTTTTTTTGCATTTTTAGTAGAGACGGGGTTTCACCGTGTTAGCCAGGATGGTCTCGATCTCCTGACCTCGTGATCCGCCCGTCTCGGCCTCCCAAAGTGCTGGGATTACAGGCGTGAGCCACCGCTCCCGGCCAACACCTTCCCCAACTCTTAACTTCCCTATCTTCATCTTGATGGCAACCAACACAATGTAACACAATATGAAATTTTTACTTTTAAAAGTTGACACTAGTAAGAATTTAAAAACTGAACATGCAGCCAGGTGTGGTGGCTCATGCCTGTAATCCCAATGGTTTGGGAGGCCGAGGCGGGTGGATCACCTGAAGTCAGGAGTTCAAGACCAGCCTGACCAAGGTAGTAAAACCCCATCTCTACTAAAATACAAAAAATTAGCCAGGCATGGTGGTGCACGCCCACAGTCCCAGTTACTTGGGGGACTGAGGCAGGGGAATCGCTTGAATCCGGGAGGCGGAGGTTGCAGTGAGCCAAGATTGTGCCATTCCACTCCAGCCTGGGCAACAGGACTGAAACTCTGTCTCAAAAAAAAAAAACAAAAACTGAACATGCATCAAATCAAAACCAGTTCTTCCCTGGCTGGCATGCAGACACAGACACAGACACACAGACACACACACACACACACACACACAGCAGCAGCAGCAAGGCTGAGAGGAAGAAACTCATGTTTCCTTTTTCTGTCTTTGTTGTTGTTGTTGAGGTGCAGTTTTGTTCTTGTTGCCCAGGCTGGAGTGCGGTGGCACGATCTCAGCTCACTGCAAACTCCACCTCCCCAGGTTCAAGCAATTCCCTGCCTCAGCCTCCCAAGTAGCTGAGATTACAGGGGCCTGCCACCATGCTCAGCTAATTTTTGTATTTTAGTACAGACTGGGTTTCACCATGTTGGTCAGGCTGGTCTCGAACTCCTGACCTCAGGTGATCCACCGCCTTGGCCTCCCAAAGTGCTGGGATTATCGGCATGAGCCAGCATGCCCGGTCTTGTTTTTCTTTAAGAGACAGGTCGGCCAGGTACGGTGGCACACGCCTGTTATCCCAGTACTTTGGGAGGCCGAGGTGGGCGGATCACAAAGTCAGGAGTTCGAGACAGCCTGGCCAATATGGTGAAACCCTGTCTCTACTAAAAATATAAAAATTAGCTGGGCGTTGTGGCACATGCCTGTAATCCCAGCTACTCAGGTGGTTGAGGCAGAAGATTCGCTTGAACCTGGGAGGCGGAGGTTGCAGTGAGCTGAAATCACGCCACTGCACTCCAGCCTGAGCAAGAGAGCGAGACTCTATCTTAAAAACAAAAAAGAGAGAGAGAGAGACGGGGTCTTGCTATGTTGCCCAGAGTGGTCTTGAACTCTTAGGCTCAAGCAATCCTCCTGTCTCAGCCTCCCAAGCAGCTGGGATTACAGACAGGTGCACCATTGTGTGTCTTCTAAATATCAATATCGCAGTCTCGTTTTCAGACATCACTTCTATGCAACCACTTTAAAGATCCCATGTGTTAACACAAACTTTTAGAGGCTGGGACAGATGAGACCTATATTTCAAAGGGGAAAAAAATGAGAGTTTAATAATTTGCCTTGAAGTTATTTACTAAATCCATAGGTAGGCTAAAACTGTCCTTACTCCCTGAAGTTATCCTCTGATTTGTAAAAGGAGAACAGAATAGCCAAAAACATTCAGTAAGACAGTCAAAAACCAAAACCGTAAGGCAAAAATAACAGCATGAAAAAGGATGGGGACCCTGGGAGAGCCCAAAGCAATAACAAATTATTCAAGTCCTTTAAAAAATATGAATTCTGGCCGAGGGTGGTGGCTCATGCCTGTAATCCCAGCACTTTGGGAGGCCAAGGTGGGCGGATCACGAGGTCAGGAGATAGAGACCAGCCTGGCTAACACGGTGAAACCCCGTCCCTACCAAAAATACAAAAAGAAAAATTAGCTGGGTGTGCTGGTAGGCGCCTGTATCCCAGCTACTCGGGAGGCTGAGGTAGAAGAATGGCTGTGAACCCGGGAGGCAGAGCTTGTAGTGAGCTGAGATCGCACCACTGCACTCCAGCCTGGGCAACTGAGCAAGACTCTGTCTCGAAAAAAAAAAAAAAAAACGAATTCTGGGCCAGGCACAGTGGCTCATACCTGTAATCCCAGCACTTTGGGAGGCCAAGGCAGGAGGATCACTTGAGCTCAGGAATTCTAGACCAGTCTGGACAACAGAGCAAGACTCTGTCTCCAACAACAATAAAACACACACACACACACACACATATATATACACACACACACACACACACACACATGTTAGGCAGGAATAGTGGCCACACCTGTGGTCCCAGCTATTGGAGAGACTGAGGTGGCAGGATCACTTTTGAGCCCGGGAGGTCAAGGCTTCAAGAAGCCATGATCATGCCACTGCACTCCAGCCTGGACGACAGAGTGAGACCACGTCTCTTAAAAGAAAAAAAAAAAAAAAAGAATTTCCATCGCATACCAATTCCTTGCCCCAATGTTATCTTTAAGAACTTTCCTTCCTGATCAAAAACTCGACCATACACACTCATGCTGAACACTTTAAGATTTCCATCTTGGCCGGGCGCAGTGGCTCACACCTGTAATGCCAGCACTCTGGGAGGCCAAGGTGGGAAGATCGCTTGAGCCCAGGAGTTCAAGACGACCAGTCTGAGCAACATAGCCAGACCCCACCTTTAAAAAAAAAAAAAATTCCATCTTCCCTCACTTCACACCACTTCAACATGAACCCTCAACTCCAGACGTTCCAATGCGTTTCTCAACATTCTCAATCCGACCTTTAACTCGATTCTGATTCCTTTTCAACGAACGCTCTCAAGATTCCCTCTAGTGTAAGCAGTTTCCCGAGCCATCTTCCCAAACGCTAGCTTCCACTTAACTCAATCCCCAAAATGTCACACTGGACTCCTCACTCACAGCATCCTGCTAATCAGCTGTTCCCAACAGGTCTTCCGTTCCCGTCTCCCTCTTTGCGCACGATTACCTCGTTCCTCACCCTGAGCTGCCGCCTTACCTCACCCAATCCTTCAGGAGCCCTTATTACCTGTCTCTCAAAAACCTTCCTCCCCATTTTCCCAGTCCGCGCTCGCCCCATACCAATACCCGACCACTCCTCCCCAGATTCCCCACGCCCTCTCTCCTCCAGGTTCTTCCGATTCAGTCCCCAGGCCCCCCGCCCCTCAGGCCCCGCCCCCAAGACCCCTCTCTCCCTCCGGCCCCTCCTCTAATGCCCCCTCTCTTCTCAAGCCCCGCCCCGAGTCCCCCTCCCCCCGGCTTTCCTCCCACTCAGGTCCGCAGGTCATTTCAGCGACTGACCCAGCCGCCCCGGCCTCTTTCCGACCTGGCCACAGCTGCTCTGGGAGCGAATCCTCCGCCGCCTACGCTCCGGCTTCGTGCTGTCCTGCTCGCCCCCCGGCAAGCTCTCTTTCTCGCCGCCGCCACCGCCCCTTTTGCCAACCCGGAAATGGATCTGCTCCCACCGTCCCCAGCGTCCGCGAACAAAATGGAGGCGGGGGAAAAAGGAGGAGGGAGCAGGGCGCGAAGAGACGCGGGACGCATGCGCCCCTGGGAAGCCTGCCCCCTGCCTGCCAACGTAAAGGCGGAAGCGGTTGAGTGGCCGCCATCTTGGGAAGGTCACAAGAATGCCGCTTACCAGTTAAAACCTGGGTTTGCAACTTTAGCTGCAATTGGAATCACCTGGCCAGATTTAACTAACTATGATGCCTGGTTCCCACTTCTGGAAATTCTAATTTAATTCTGGGGTGCAGCCTAGGCATCAGGAAATTGTGGCAGGTGATTGTAACGTGTTGCCAAGGTGGAGAACACTGAGCTAAACAGTCATTGTTGAATATACTCCTTTCGTCTTTAATCCGCCCCACACACACACACTTTCCCCGCTAAATATCCTTCCTTAATCTCGAATTAACGAAGAACCCGCCTCAGCTAACCTTGCAAAGGCCAAGTAGTCAAGCTCCAGTTGTCATAGCAACAGAGGCAGGCCTCTGCTCACAAGTCATCATTTACGTCATCTTACCCACCTGACCCGAACACCAGTCTCTTCTTTCTCGGGCTGGGGTTTCCTCCAGCTTCCAGGGCTGTAGGATGGTGCTGTGGACTCCTCCAGCTGCTTGGGCCAGAGAGAGAAATCCTGTGCCCTCCTTGATGGAGCTGCTGTTAACCCCTGACAGCTGACTAAAGATCTCTCCCTAGTCCACCCAGAAAAGCGCTTTCCATTATGGCTTCAAAATACTGTTTGGTTTAATTCCATTCCTAGCACAGAATCCGAAGTAAGGGGACAAGTTTGAGACTTAGTCCACATTACTTACAAGCTGTGTGCCATAGGGCCTCAGCTACCCTATCTGTAAAATGGGTCTAATAGTGCCTGTCCCATCTGTCTCATAGAGTTGTTGGAAGGCCGAAATCAGGTAATGAATGGGGAAACGTGATAGAGCATAAATTGTTACTATTTTTGTTTTCCTTCTATTCTGCCATGAGTAGTACTAAGCACCACCCACTAGTCAAGTAAATGTCACATTGAGTACCTGCTAAACACCAGGAGATGGCTACAGAGGTGACTAAGAGCCTTTGCCCTCAGGGAACTCTCTACGTTGGTGGGCAGACTGGCATAAACAGCTAGCTGAGATACAAGTCAGCATGTGATTAGTGCTGTGGACTTCAGACAAGGGAGCAATTCCTGCTAAAGAATGGAAGGAGGTTTCGTAAATAGTTTGGACCTGGGCCTTGAAGGATGAATGGAATTTTATTATTAATCAGAGAAGGCAGGGAACATTGCAGGCATAGGTATCAGGGACACAAGGTAAAGATTTTCAGCTGTCTACATCCTGCATGGCCATAGGTGGGGCGATGGAGCCAGGGAGATGATGCGTCTAAACACTTTACCAGAGCCTCCCAGCTCTTCAACCTCGTCCCCTGCCTGTCCCCTCCTCACTCACTGCAATGTACCCCATTCAGCAGTTCCCACCTCAGGGACTTTGTACAAGCTATCCTCTGCCTCTTCCTCATTTTTCAAGCCTTACTGCAAATGCTTCTTCCTCAGGGCATTCACTGCCCACTGTAAACCCTCATGCTCTATAACACTTACACTGTATGATAAGGGCAGCCACTGGGATAAATATAGGGACATCTCACTCAGACTTGGGGAGATAGTGATATAGGCTTCAGGAAAAAAGTAACTAAGTGGCCCAAGTGCAGTGGCTCACGCCTGTAATCCCAGCACTTTAGGAGGCTGAGCGGGGCGGGGGCGGGGATCACTTGAGCCCAGAAGTTTAAGACTAGCCTGGGAAACATGGTGAAACCTTGTTACTCAAAAATTACCCGGATATGGCTGGGCGTGGTGGCTCATGCCTGTAATCCCAGGACTTTGGGAGGCCAAGGCGGACAGATCATGTGAGGTCGGGAGTTCGAGACTAGCCTGACCAACATGGTGAAACCCCGTCTCTACTAAAAATACAAAATTAGCCAGGTGTGTTGGCGCATGCCTGTAATCCCAGCTACTTAGAAGGCTGAGGCAGGAGAATCACTTGAACCCAGGAGGTGGAGGTTGCGGAGCCAAGATCATGCCATTGCAGTCCAGCCTGAGCAACAAGAGTGAGACTCTGTCTCAAAAAAAAAAAAAAATTAGCTGGGCCCGGTGGCGTGAGCCTGTAGTTCCAGTTACTTGGGAGGCTGCTGTGGCAGGATCACTTAAGCCCGGGAGATGAAGGCTGGGCTGAGCCATGATTGTGCCAATACAGTCCAGGCTGAGCAATAGAGTGAAACCCTGTCTCAAGAAAGAAAACAAAAAGTAACTAAGTGAGGCCATACCCAAATTCTAAGTGAGACTTGAGGGACAGGTAGGAATTGACCAGGGAAGAAGTGAGGGAAAAGCATTGTAGGGAGAAGTTGTGCAAAGCAAGAAGAATCATGGCACATTCCAATAACGCACTTTTTTTTTTTTTTTTTAAGAGACAGGGTCTTTTAGAGACAGGCTGCAGTGCGGTGGCACAGTAACGGCTCACTACAGTCTTTTTATTTTTTCTTTTTTTTGAGAATGAGTCTCACTCTGTTGCTCAGGCTGGAGTGCAGTGGTGCGATCTCAGCTCATTGCAACCTCCAGCTCCTGGGTTCACGCCATTCTCCTGCCTCAACCTCCCGAGTAGCTGGGACTACAGGCACTCGCCACCACGCCTGTCTAATTTTTGGTTTTCGTTGTTGTTGTTGTTGTTGTTTTGAGACAGAGTTTCACTCTTATTGCCCAGGCTGGAGTGCAATGGCGCGATCTCAGCTTACCTCCCAGGTTCAAGCAATTCTCCTGCCTCAGCCTCCCGAGTGGCTGGGATTACAGGTGCTTGCCAACATGCCCAGCTAATTTTTTGTATTTTTAGTAGAGATGGGGTTTCACCATGTTGGCCAGGCTGGTCTCAAACTCCAGACCTCAGGTGATCCACCTGCCTCGGCCTTCCAAAGTGCTGGGATTACAGGCGTGAGCCACTGCGCCCAGCCCTAATTTTTGTATTCTTAATAGAGATGGGGTTTCACCAACTTGGCCAGGCTGGTCTCAAACTCCTCATCTCAGATGATCCACCCAGCTTGGCCTCCCAAAGTGCTGGAATTATAGGCATGAGCCACTGCGCCCGGCCTGTAGTCTTGAACTTCTGGGCTTAAGTAATCCTTCTGCCTCAGCCTCCTATTTAGGACTGCAGGCACTGGTGGCCACGCGCAGCTAATTTTTAAATTTTTTTTCTCTTTTTTTTTTTGAGACAGAGTCTTGCTCTGTCGCCCAGGCTGGAGTGCAGTGGCACAATATCAGCTCACTGCAAGCTCTGCTTCCCAGGTTCACACCATTCTCCTGCCTCAGCCTCCTGAGTAACTGGGCCTAGAAACGCCCACCACCACACCCGGCTAATTTTTTGTATTTTTAGTAGAGACGGGGTTTCACCGTGTTAGCCAGGATGGTCTTGATCTCCTGACCTCATGATCCACCCGCCTCGGTCTCCCAAAGTGCTGGAATTACAGGCGTGAGCCACTGCACCCAGCCAATTTTTTTCTTTTCAAAGACACAGCATCTCCCTTTGTCACCCAGGTGGTCTGGAACTCCTGGCCTCAAGTAAGCCTCCTACTTGGGCCTCCCAAAGTGTTGGAATTACAGACGTGTGCTACCTCACCTGGCCCATAAAGCATGTTGATAAGGTTAGAATTAGAACTTCTAGGGGAGGCAAGAAATTAGGTTACAGAAGTCATCATAGGTTAGGTTTGACATTTAGTAACACTTACCATGTGCCAGGCACTGTCAAAACCTCACATAACTCATTTAATCCTCACAGTAACTTTCTGAGGCAGGTATTTGGAAGCCCATTTGACAGATGAAGAAACAGACACAGCAAGGTTAACCATCTTGCTCAAAGTCACATACCTGTAAGTAGCAAAAGTAAAAGTATCTCCAGGGTCTGTGTTTTTTGTTTGTTTGTTTGTTTGTTTGTTTGAGACAGAGTCTTGCTCTGTTGCCCAGGCTGAATTGCAATGGCACAATCTCGGCTCACTGCAACCTCCGCCTCCCGGGTTCAAGCAATTCTTCTGCCTCAGCCTCCCGAGTAGCTGGGATTGCAGGCACACGCCAGCACACCCGGCTAATTTTTGTATTTTTAGTAGAAATGGGGTTTCATCGTATTTGCCAGGCTGGTCTTGAATTCCTGACTTCAAGCAATCCACCTGCCTCGGCCTCCTAAAGTGCTGGGATTACAGGTGTGAGACACCGCACTGGTCCTTTTGTTTTTTATTTTTTATTTTTTTGAGACGGAGTTTCACTCTTGTTGCCCAGATTGGAGTGCAATGGCACGATCTCGGCTCACCACAACCTCTGCCTCCTGGGTTCAAACCATTCTCCTGCCTCAGCCTCCCAAGTAGCTGGGATTACAGGCATGCGCCACCATGCCCAGCTAATTTTGTATTTTTAGTAGAGATGGGGTTTCTCCATGTTGGTCAGGCTGATCTTGAACTCCCGACCTCGGGTGATCCGCCAGCCTCGGCCTCCCAAAGTGCTGGAATTTTAGAGGCATGTGCCACTGCGCCCGGCCCTTTTTTTTTTTTTTTTTGAGACACATCTTGCTCTGTCTCCCAGGCTAGAGAGCAGTGGCATGATCTCAGTTCACTGCAAGCTCTGCCTCCTGGGTTCAAGCAATTCTCCTGCCCCAGCCTCCTGAGTACCTGGAATTACAGGGGTGCTCCACCACACCTGGCTAATTTTTGTATTTTTTAGTAAAGACGGGGTTTCACCGTGTTGGCCAGGCTGGTCTGGAACTCCTGACCTTGTGATCCACCCGCCTCGGACTCCCAAAGTGCTGGGATTACAGGCGTGAGCCACCGCACCCCGCTGAGCTGAGCCTGTGTTCTTTTTCTCTTTTTTTTTTTTTTTTGAGACGGATTCTCACTCTGTCACCGAGGCTTGCGTGCAATGGCGCGACCTTGGCTCACTGCAACCTCCACCTCCTGGGTTCAAGCAATTCTCCTGCCTCAGCCTTCCGAGTAGCTGGGACTACAGGCGTGCACCACCACACTTGGCTAATTTTTGCATTTTTTTAGAAACGGTTTCACTATGTTAGCCAGGCTGGTCTCGAACTCCTGATCTCGTGATCTACCTGCCTCAGCCTCCCCAAAGGGCTGGGATTACAGGCATGAGTCACCACGCCTGGCTAAGTCTGTGTTCTTAATGTCCTTGCCAGTGACTGCACCCTAACAGATCCAATGTCACTTTCTTTTTTTTCTTTTCTGAGACAGTCTTGCTCCGTCACCCAGGCTGGAATACAGTGGCACGATCATAGGTAGCTGCAACTTGGAGCTCCTAGGTTCAAGCAATCCTCCTGCCACAGCTTCCCAAACAGCTGTGACTACAGGCCCACACCACCACGCCCAGCTAATTTTTTTTGTTTGTTTTTAGTAGAGACGAGGTCTCACTGTGTTACCCAGGCTGGTCTGGAATGCCTAGGTTCAAGTGATCCTCCTGCCTTAGCCTCCTAGAGTGCTGGGATTACATGTGCAAGCCACCACACCCAGCCCCAATGTTCCTTTCTTATAACAAACATTTTGCAACACTAATATCCCAGAGTGAAATTAACAGATAATATAGCCTGCCTGGACACATGATTTCAAAAAACAAATCAATATGATGTCTTGATTATAAAAAAGACAACTAGGCCGGACATGGTGGCTCACACTTGTAATCCTGGCACTTTGGGAGGCGGAGGCAGGTGGATTACCTGAGGTTAGGAGTTTGAGACCAGCCTGGCCAACATGGTAAAATCTCATCTCTACTAAAAATACAAAGAATTAGCCAGGCGTGGTGGTGGGCACCTTTAATCCCAGCTACCCTGGAGGCAGAGGCAGGAGAATCGCTTGAACCCGGGAAGCAGAGGTTGCAGTGAGCTGAGAGTGTGCGAGTGTGCCATTGCACTCCAGCCTGGGCAACAAGATTGAAACTCCGTCTCAAAAAAAAAAAAAAAAGACAAATAGAAGGATGGCGATTCAATATGCAAACACCCAGGCACCATTACACTGGAAGATAAAGTAGTCAGATACTTGCATCCATACCTAGAATCACTAAGAATGTGGTAGAGATAAATGCAGACTTACCTAAGGGTGTTGTATAGAACAGCATCGCCATTAGTGTTACTATTTTCCAAAATAGTAAACAACTTTTGATAAAGTTCTGAACAATATAAAACAATTTACATAGTAGTTGCATTCTTGGAAAAAAACCAAGTCACACTAAATACATGCAAAGGTATTTCATGTTTATGCCTTCCTCTGCCAGGCCAAGTACCTGGAAGACTCTGTCTCCCCAAAAAACAACTAAAAATCCCAGATAACAATTATTATTATTTTATTTATTTATTTTTTTTTAGGCGGAGTTTCACTCTCTCACCCAGGCTAGAGTGTGGTGGCAGAATCTCGGCTCACTGCAACCTCCGCCTCCTGGGTTCAAGCGATTCTGTTGCCTCAGCTTCCCGAGTAGCTGGGACTACAGGCATGCACCACCACACCCGGCTAATTTTTTGTATTTTTAGTAGAGATAGGGTTTCACCATGTTAGCTAGGATGGTCTCGATCTCCTGACCTCGTGATCTGCCCACCTTGGCCTCCCAAAGTGCTAGGATTACAAGCATGAGCCACCGCCCACGGCCTAATTTTTTTTCTTTTTTTTTTTTAAATGGAGTCTGGTTCTGTCGCCCAGGCAGGAGTGCAATGGCGCCACCTTGGCTCACCACAACCTCCACCTCCCGGGTTCAAGCAATTCTGCCTCCGCCTCCCGAGTAGCTGGGATTACAGGCATACGCCACCATGCCCAGCTAATTTTGTGTTTTTTTACTAGAGATGTTTTTCCATGTTGGTCAGGCTGGTCTCCAACTCCCGACCTCAGGTGATCTGCCTGCCTCAGCCTCCCAAAGTGTTGGGATTACAGGCATGAGCCACCATATCCAGCCTAATTTTTTAAAAATTGTAAATGCTTTGATGAGCTGCTGAAAAAGTAAGGAATTTTCAGGGCAAAATAAAATAAGTTAAGGCAGGGGATGCAGCCAGAGGTCAGTGGAACACTGAAACAAGCTTTTACTCCGAGGGCACTTGACTAACCTGGTGAACCTGAACTTTTGCCATTGTCTCATGGGAAAGGGAAACACCCCAAAACCTCTTCAGAGGAGAATTTTAAATTTATTTTTTATTTTATTTTATTTTATTTTGAGACGGAGTCGCACTCTGTTGCCGGGCTAGAGTACAGTGGTGCAGTCTCGGCTCACTGCAACCTCCTCCTCCTGGGGTTCAAGCGATTCTCCTGCTTCAGCCTCCCAAGCTGTTGGGACTATAGGCGCATGCCACCACGTCCAGCTAATTTTTCGTATTTTTTGTAGAGACGGGGTTTCACCATGTTGACCAGGATGGTCTCTATCTCTAGACCTGGTGATCCGCCGGCCTCGGCCTCCCAAAGTGCTGGGATTACAGGCGTGAACCACCACACCCAGTCTTCAGAGGGGAATTGAATAGGAGATTCCCCCTCCATAAAGATGGGGCCCACTCACGCCTATAACTCCAGCACTTTGGGAGGCTGAGGCAGGTGGATCACTTGTGAGCAGGAGTTCCAGACCAGCCTGGCCAATGTGGTAAAACCCCGTCTCTACTAAAAATACGAAAATTAGCTGGACATGATGGCAGGTGTCTGTAATTCCAGGTACTCCGGAGGTTGGGGCAGAAGAATGGCTTGAACCCGGGAGGCAGAGGTTGCAGTGAGCCAAGATTGTGCCACTGCACTCCAGCCTGGGCAAAAGAGTGAGACTCCATCTCAAAAAATATATACTTTAAAAAGATACAGGGCTGGGCACAGTGGCTCACATCTGTAATCCCAGCACTTTGGGAGGCCGAGGCGTGCAGATCACAAGGTCAGGAGATCGAGACCATACTGGCTAACATGGTGAAACCCCGTCTCTACTAAAAATACAGTAAAATTAGCCGGGCATGGTGGCGGGCGCCTGTAGTCCCAGCTACTCGGGAGGCTGAGGCAGCAGAATGGCGTGAACCTGGGAGGCAGAACTTGCAGTGAGCCAAGATTGCACCACTGCACTCCAGCCTGGGTGATAGAGCCAGACTCTGTCTCAAAAAACAAAAATAAAAAATACAAAAATTAGCCAGACGTGGTGGCGGGCACCTATAATTCAAGCTACTCAGCAGGCCGAGGCAGGAGAATCACTTGAACCCGGGAGGCAGAGCTTGCAGTGAGCTAAGATTGTGCCACTGCACTCCAGCCTGGGTGACAGAGCAAGACTCTTGAAAAAAAAAAAAAAAAAAAAGAGTTTTGTGGAAACCAAGGATAATTCTTGGTTAGGTGTCCCTTGTATTACAGCACTCCAGTATCCCTGACCACCGACCATCAAATGCCAATAGCACGTTCTTACCATTGTCACAGATGGACAATCGCATTTCCAGAATGCTGCCATGAAGAGCTACTGCCCCACGCTGTACTGTCAAGCTGACAGGGGTCAATTTGTGAAGGACTTAACTACGTACTGGGAAAAGTTAGATTTTATCTCAAGGGAAACCATTGAAAGGCTTAAGTAGAGAAGACCAGGATCCTCTTGGTAGTCTAGAAAGCTACCTCTGACTGCAGCCTGGAGGATGGATCAGATGGGGCCAGGCTGGAGGCAGGAACGCCAGTTGGGAGGCTGCTGGGAAAGGCCAACTGAGAGATGACAGTTGGCTACACTGAGTGGCAGCTGGACACCGGCTTGCCACAAAACCTCTGAAAGCAGGGCTGCCTGTCTGCCTGCAGAGCCTAAGGCCTCTTCGTTCTCCCCACTCTTGAATAGGGTGAGTCTTTGGGCAAATTATCCAATCCCTACCAGCCTCAGGTTCCTCTTCTGCAAAATAAGCAGATAAGCCCAAATGGAATGCATCCCAAATGTTTACACACATGGAAACCACTCACCAATCTTAGCCATGATTGCTATTAGAGTATCAGCAACAGAGATGGAGAGGAGTAAGTCTAGAGTTACTTAAGAAAAGGAATGCGGGACCAAAGAGTGGGAGGATCCAAATATGATTGCTAAGCTTCTGACTTGAACTCCTGTGTGGAGGTGATGTTAACACTTAGCTGGAAACAGTTGTAGAGCAGGAGGAGGGGCTGGGGCGCTGGAGGAGCCTGAAGAGCAGAGTGGAATGACCAAGAAGAGAGATTCCTTAGATCACTGGATATTTGGGTCTGAAACTTAGGAGAGTAATCCTAGGAATTTGGGACTCATAAACTGTGGTAGCTAATTTTCAAAGATGGTTCCCAGTGAACCAGGAGTCCTGGTATTTATTGAATGTGGGGCTGGCCTGTGACTGCTCTTACCAGTGGAATGCAGCAGAAGTGAGGCTGTACCAGGTGGAGGACTAAATTTTAAAAAGACTTGACAGCTTCTACTTTTTTGTTTTGGGACTCGTCTCTCATGTGAGAAATCGTGTACTCTGCTGCAGAAACCACCTGGAGGGAGAGGCCCGGACATGGAGAGAAAGGCCCAGCCATCCTTGTGGTCCCTTTGTTCCCACCAGGGCTCAGGACATGTGAGCTAGTATCCTAGCTAGCTCCAGTGACTTTTTTTGTTTGTTTGTTTGTTTTTGAGACTGAGTCTCGCTTTGTCAGGCTGGAGTGCAGTGGCGCGATCTCGGCTCACTGCAACCTCCATCTCCTGGGTTCAAGCGATTCTCTTGCCTCAGCCTCCCGAGTAGCTGGGATTACAGGCACCCGCCACCATGCCCAGCTAATTTTTGTATGTTTAGTAGAGATAGGGTTTTGCCTCTCTGGCCAGGCTGGTCTCAAACTCCTGACCTCACGTGATCCGCCCGCCTCAGCCTCCCAAAGTGCTGGGATAACAGGTATGAGCCACCGCGCCCGGCCCTCCAGTGGCCTTCTGACTGCAGCAAGAGAGACCTCTAGTGAGACCAGAAGAATTTTCCAGCTAAACTCCCATCAGCCCGGAGGATCATGAGAAGTTATAAAATGGTGGTTGTTTTTAGGCTGGATGCAGTGGCTCACACCTGTAATCCTAGCACTTTGGGATGCCGAGGCAGGTGGATCACCTGAGGTTAGGAGTTCAAGACCAGCCTGGGCAACATAGTGAAACCCTGTCTCTACTAAAAATACAAAAATTAGCTGGGCATGGTGGCACTTGCCTGTAATCCCAACTATTTGGGAGGCTGAGGCACAAGAATTGCTGTAATCCCAGCACTTTGGGAGGCCAAGACGGGCGGATCATGAGGTCAGGAGATCGAGACCATCCTGGCTAACACGGTGAAACCCCATCTCTACTAAAAAATACAAAAAACTAGCCGGGCGAAGTGGCGGGCGCCTGTGATCCCAGCTACTCGGGAGGCTGAGGCAGGAGAATGGCGGGAACCCGGGAGGCGGAGCTTGCAGTGAGCTGAGATCCGGTCACTGCACTCCAGCCTGGGCGACAGAGCCAGACTCAGTCTCAAAAAAAAAAAAAAAAAAAAAAAGGAATCGCTTAAACCCAGGAGGTGGAGGTTGCAGTGAACCAAGATCATGCCACCGCACTCCAGCCTGGGCGACAGAGAAAGACTCTGTCTCAAAAAAATAAATAAAGGGCCGGGCGCGGTGGCTCAAGCCTGTAATCCCAGCACTTTGGGAGGCCGAGACGGGCGGATCACAAGGTCAGGAGATCGAGACCATCCTGGCTAACACGGTGAAACCCCGTCTCTACTAAAAAATGCAAAAAACTAGCCGGGCGCGGTGGCGGGCGCCTGTAGTCCCAGCTACTCGGGAGGCTGAGGCAGGAGAATGGCGTGAACCCGGGAGGCGGAGCTTGCAGTGAGCTGAGATCCGGCCACTGCACTCCAGCCTGGGCGGCAGAGCGAGACTCCGTCTCAAAAAAAAAAAAATAAAAAAATAAAATAAATAAATAAATAAATAAAATAAAACAAAGTTGTTGTTTTTAAGCTACTAAGTTTGGAATTTTTGTTATGCAGCCGTAGATAACCAAATACAAATATAACGATGAAATCTAAGCCCAGGATTATGGAGGTAAGAAAAAAGGGCTCCAGAGAGAGCTGAGGCACTCCACATACAAGGACCAGGCTGAGGGAGAGGCCAGCAAGGAAGACTGAGAAAGAGAAGACAGAGAAATCCTGAGAATGTAGCATCCTGGAAGCAGCAATAAGTGTTCCAGAAGGAAGAATGATCAGAAATATCAAATGCTGGCAATAGGAAGATAAGTGTTCTTGGATTTGGCAACATGGGAGTCATTGATACTCTTGACCCAGGCGGCTTCAGTGAGTGATGACAGAGAAAGGCAGATGCACTGGGTTGAGAATCAAAGAGAAACACAGAACAGCAAAACTGAACAAACCAGACTATACACGCTGACCTGGATGAGCCTCACAGGCACAGTGTTGTGCGTGGGGAGTTGCTGAACCACATCCAGCATAATATTTATACAAAATATAAAAACATTCAATTGGCCAAGCGTAGTGGCTCACACCCGTAATTCCAGCACTTTGGGAGGCCGACTGAGGCAGGCAGATTGCTTGAGGCCAAGAGTTTGAGACCAGCCTGGGCAACATGACAAAAACCCTGTCTCTACTAAAAATCCAAAAAAATTAGCTGTGCTTGGTGCTGCACGCCTGTGGCCCCAGCTACTCAGTAGGCTGAGGTGAGAGGATCACTTGAGTCCAGGAGGTAGAGGCTGCAGTGAGCTGAGATCGTGACACTGCACTCCAGCCTGGGTGACATAGCAAGACCCTGTCTCAAAAAAAAAAAAAGAAAAAGAAAAAGAAAAAAAAAGGAAGAAAGGAAGAAGGGAAGGGAAGGGGAGGGGAAGGAAGAGGAGGGGAGGGGAGGGCAGGGGAAGGAAGAGAAGGGGAGGGGAGGGGAGGGAAGGGGAGGGGGCTGGGCACAGTGGCTCACCCCTGTAATCCCAGCACTTTGGGAGGGTGAGGCAGGCAGATTGCTTGAGCCCAGGAGTTCCAGATCAGCCTGGGAAACATGGCCAAACTCTGTTTCTATAAAAAATACAAAAAATAGCCCGGGTGTAGTGGGTCCTGCCTGTAATCCCAGCACTTTGGGAGGCCGAGGTGGGGGGATCACGAGGTCAGGAGTTCGAGACCAGCCTGACCAACAAGGTGAAACCCTGTCTCTACTAAAAATACAAAATTAGCTGGGCATGGCGGCACATGTCTGTAATCCCAGCTACTCGGGAGGCTGAGGCAGGAGAATTGCTTGAACCCAGGAGACAGAGGTTGTGGTGAGCCGAGATCGCGCCATTGCATTCCAGCCTGGGCAACAAGAGCAAAACTCCATCTCAGACAAAAATAAAAATAAAAATAAAAATAAATAAAAAGATTGGGCATGGTAGCTCATGCCTATAATCCCAGCACTTTGGGAGGCTAAGGTGGGCGGATCACCTGAGGTTAGGAGTTCAAGACCAACCTGGCCAACATGGTGAAACCCCGTCTCTACTAAAAATACAAAAAATTAGCCAGGCGTTGTGGCGGGCTTCTGTAATCCCAGCTATTCAGGAGGCTGAGGCAGCATAATCACTTCAACCCAGGAAGCGGAGGTGGCAGTGAGCCGAGATCGTGCCACTGCACTCCAGCCTGGGTGACAAGAGTGAGACTCCATCTCAAAAAAAAAAAAAGAAAAAGAAAGAAAGAAGAAGAGAGAACACAGAGAGACACACACAGAGGAGAATGCCTTGTAATGATGGAGGCAGAGATTGGTGTGATGAGTCTACAAGCCAAGCAAATAAAATTCACATAACATAAAACTCACCATTGTAACCACTTTAAAGTATCCGAGTGAGTATATAGTATATTTACAATGTTGTACAGCCATCACCACTATCTAATTCCAAAACATTTTCATCACCCTAAAAGAAACTCCGTACCCATTAATAGCCTCTCCCCATTCTGCTCTCGCCCCAGCCTCTGGCAACCACTATCTACTTTCTGTCTTTATGGATTTGTCTATGCTGGACATTTCACATAAATGGAATCATACAATATGAGGCCTTTTGTGTCTGGTTTCTTAGCACAGTTTTTCCAAGGTTCATCCATGTTGTAGTATATATGAGTACTTCATTCCTTGCTATGGTTTGACTCTGTGTCCCCACGCCAAATCTCATGTCAAATTGTAATTTCCAGTGTTAGGAGGGACCTGGCAGGAGGTGACTGGATCATGGGAGCAGATTTCCCCCTTGCTGATTCTGTGATAATAAATGAGTTCCCATGAGATCTGGTTGTTTAAAAGTGTGTGGCACTGGCCAGGCACATGGCTCACGCCTGTAATCCCAGCATTTGGGAGACCAAGGCGGGTGGATTGCCTGAGGTCAGGGGTTCAAGACCAACCTGGCCAACATAGTGAAACCTTTTCTCCACCAAAAATACAAAAATTAGCCAGGTGTGGTGGCGCATGACTATAATCCCAGCTACTCAGGAGGCTGGGGCAGGAGAATCGCTTGAACCCAGAAGGCAGAGATTGCAGTGAGCTGAGATCACATCATTGTACTCCAGCCTCGGCAACAGAGTGAGTCTCAAAATAAATAAATAAATACATACATACATACATAAAAGTGTGTGGCACCTCCCGTTTTGCTCTCTCTCTCCTGCCCATGTGAAGATTACTTGCTTCCCCTTTGCCTTTCTGCCATAATTATAAGTTTCCTAAGGCCTCCCCAGCCATGCCTCATGTATGTCCTGTGGACCTGCGAGTCAATTAAACCTTGCCCCGCTTTTCTTTCTTGAGATGGAGTCTCGCTATGTTGTCCAGGCTGCAGTGCAATGGTGCCATCTCAGCTCACTGCAACCTCTGCCTCCTGGGTTCAAGTGATTCTCCTGCCTCAGCCTCCAAAGTAGGTAGGACTACAGGCACGTGCCACCACACCCAGTGAATTTTTTGTATTTTTAGTAGAGACAGGGTTTCACCATGTTGGACGGGATGATCTCGATTGCCTGACCTTGTGATCTGCTAGCCTTGGCATCCCAAAGTGTAGTGATTACAGGCGTGAGCCACCACGCCCAGCCTAAACCTCTTTTCTTTTCTTTTTTTTTTTTTTTTTTTTTTTTTTTTTTTTTGNTGTATTTTTAATACAGATGGGGTTTCACCATGTTAGTCAGGCTGGTCTCGAACTCCTGACCTCAGGTGATCCACCTACCTCGGCCTCCCAAAGTGCTGGGATTACAGGTGTGAGCCACCGCACCCGGCCTTAGGTAGTTTTTTATAGGAGTGTGAGAATGGACAAATACATTATTTTTCATGATGGAATAGTATGAATATTCTTATGAATATACCACATTTTAGTTTATCTACTTTGGGCTACTACAAATAATGTTGCTATGAACAGTCTTGTACAGGGGGTTTCTTTGGGGGGTAATGAAAATGTTCTAAAATTGGCCAGGCGCAGTGGCTCATGCCTGTAATCCCAGCACTTTGGGAGGCCAAGGCGAGTGGATCACGAGGTCAGCAGTTCGAGACCAGCCTGGCCAACATGGCGAAACCCCATCTCTACTAAAAATACAAAAATTAGCCAGGCATGGTGGTGGGCGCCTGTAATCCCAGCTACTCGGGAGGCTGAGGCAGGAGAATTGCTTGAACCTGGGAGGCAGAGGTTGCAGTGAGGTGAGATCGCACCATTGCACTCCAGTCTGGGAGACAGAGCGAGGCTCCATCTCAAACAAAAAACTGTGGTGATGGTTGCACAGCTTGGTGAATATACTAAAAACCATTGATTTGTACACTTTAGGTGAATTACATAGTATGTGAACTACATCTCAATAAAACTGTTATCCCCCAAATTTCAACACACTGTTTGGAGATGTATACAAATGTAGTACAAGTTTACAGGAATGTTGGCTGGGCGCGGTGGCTCAAGCCTGTAATCCCAGCACTTTGGGAGGCCGAGACGGGCGGATCACGAGGTCAGGAGATCGAGACCATCCTGGTTAATATGGTGAAACCCCGTCTCTACTAAAAAGTACAAAAAACTAGCCGGGCGAGGTGGCGGGCGCCTGTAGTCCCAGCTACTCGGGAGGCTGAGGCAGGAGAATGGCGTGAACCCGGGAGGCGGAGCTTGCAGTGAGCTGAGATCCGGCCACTGCACTCCAGCCTGGGCGACAGAGCGAAACTCCGTCTCAAAAAAAAAAAAAAAAAGTTTACAGGAATGTTATACTGTTGATGAAAGAAAAATCGAGCTTTTGGCTGGAAACAGTGACTCAAGCCTGTAACCCCAGCACTTGAGACGCTGAGATGGGAAGATCCCTTGAGCCCAGGAGTTTGAGACCAGCCTGGGCAACATGGCGAAATCCTATCTCTACAAACAATTAAAAAATTAGCCGAGTATGGTGGTGCATGCCTGCGGTCCCAGGTACTCGAGAGGCTGAGGTGGGAGGATCACTGGAGTCCAGGAGGTCAAGGTTGCAGTTAGCTGTGATTGCACCACTGCACTCTAGCCTGAGCAACACAGTAAGATCCTGCCAAAAAAAAAAGAAGGAAGGAAGGAAGGAAGGAAAGAAGGAAAGGGAAGGAAGGAAAGAAAGGGAAGGAAGGAAGGAAGAAAGGAAGAAAAGAGAAACCAAGCATTTTTTTTTTTTTTTTTTTTTTGAGACGGAGTCTCGCTCTGTCGCCCAGGCTGGAGTGCTGTGGCCAGATCTCAGCTCACTGCAAGCTCCGCCTCCTGGGTTCCCGCCATTCTCCTGTCTCAGCCTCCCGAGTAGCTGGGACTACAGGCGCCCGCCACCTCGCCCGGCTAGTTTTTCGTATTTTTTAGTAGAGACGGGGTTTCACCGTGTTAGCCAGGGTGGTCTCGATCTCCTGACCTCGTGATCCACCCGTCTCGGCCTCCCAAAGTGCTGGGATTACAGGCTTGAGCCACCGCGCCCGGCCGAAACCAAGCATTTAAAGAATAAAAATTAGTTTTATGCAGAGTTTCACTGAGGATTGTGATCTGGGAGGAGACTTTCTGTTTTCTTTTTTCTTTCTTCTTTCTTTTTTCTTTACTTTTTTTTTTTTTTTTTTTCCCAGACGGAGTCTCGCTCTGTCGCCCAGGCTGGAGTGGCCGGATCTCAGCTCACTGCAAGCTCCGCCTCCCGGGTTCACGCCATTCTCCTGCCTCAGCCTCCCGAGTAGCTGGGACTACAGGCGCCCGCCACCTCGCCCGGCTAGTTTTTTGTATTTTTTTAGTAGAGACGGGGTTTCACCATGTCAGCCAGGATGGTCTCGATCTCCTGACCTCGTGATCCGCCCGTCTCGGCCTCCCAAAGTGCTGGGATTACAGGCTTGAGCCACCGCGCCCGGCCTTTTTTTTTTTTTTTTTTTTTAGACAGAGTCTCACTCTGTTGCCCAGGCTAGAATGCAATGGCATGACCTTGGCTCACTGCAACCTCCGCCTCCCAGGTTCA
>NC_037684.1:28175587-28223500 GCF_003255815.1 Theropithecus gelada | reverse complement strand
CACGCTTTCACCCCCCCGCCCGTGCTTTTTTTTTTTTTTTTTTTTTTAGACAGAGTCTCACTCTGTTGCCCAGGCTAGAATGCAATGGCATGACCTTGGCTCACTGCAACCTCCGCCTCCCAGGTTCAAGAGGTTTTCCTGCCTCAGACTCCCGAGTAGTTGGGATTACAGGCCTCCATCACCACGCCCAGCTATTTTTGTTTTTGTTTTTTTTTGAGACAGAGTCTCGTTCTGCTGCCAGGCTGAAGTGCAGTGGCGCGATCTCAGCTCACTGCAACCTCTGACTCCCTGGTTCAAGCAATTCTCCTGCCTCAGCCTCACGAGTTGCTGGGATTATAGGCATGCGCCACCATGCCCAGCTAATTTTTGTATTTTTAGTAGAGACGGAGTTTCACCATGTTGGCCAATATGGTCTCCATCTCTTGACTTTGTGACCCGCCCGCCTCAGGCCTCCCAAGTGCTGGGATTACAGGTGTGAACCACTGCGCCCGGCCATTTGTGTGTGTGTGGTTTTTTTTTTTTTTTTTTTTTGAGACAGAGTCTTGCTCTGTCGCCCAGGCTGGAGTGCAGTGGCGCGATCTCGGCTCACTGCAACCTCCGCCTCCCGGGCTCACGCCATTCTCCTGCCTCAGCCTCCCGAGCAGCTGGGACTACAGGTGCCCGCTACCACGCCCGGCTAATTTTTTTTGTATTTTTAACAGAGATGAGGTTTCACCATGTTGGCCAGGCTGGTCTCAAACTCCTGATCTCAGGTGATCCACCTGCTTCAGCCTCCAAAGTGTTGGGATTACAGGCATGAGCCACTGCGCCCAACCTGGGAGGAGACTTTCAGAGAGTTTCAGTAAACACTCGCTCCAGAACAGTGAAGACACAGGTGGTGGGGGTTGTGTATGTGCTCAGAAGTTACATTAGAGCAAAATCTCATCAAAGTTTGGGTGCGAAGATACATCTGGTTATAGATCACAGAGGTATAATCATTAATTCGTCACATTGTTTTACGTACAGGAAGAAGCAAAGGCCAGGATCACTGAACTTATCTTTTCGGAAATTGCAATGACTTTGGCAAGAGACACAGGAAGCTGTGCCCTATCCTGCTTATCATTTTCAGGGCATTCTTCTGGGCTGGGGACTGTGCTTACACTGAGTCAGGGGCTTTGTGAAATTCTGCTGCCAAGGGAATTGGTGAAATTCTGCTGGCAAGCGGAATTAACAAAAGTGGCTACTTACGTTTGCTACTTTGTGTCACGATACCATACTCAGAAGGGTAGTTCTGGAAAGAAAGAAAGAGGATGTGACTGGGGACAGGTACCAGGTTCAGCTGGAGGGTAGGGTTTCATTTCTTTTTCCTTTTTTTTTTTTTTTCGTTTTTTGAGATGAAGTCTCTCTGTTACCCCGGCTGGAGTACGGTGGCGCGATCTCGGCTCACTGCAACCTCCGCCTCCCAGGTTCAAGTGATTCTCCTGCCTCAGCCTCCCAAATACCTGGGACTACAGGCGCCTGCCAGCCTGCCCGGCTAATTTTTTTGTATTTTTAGTAGAGATGGGGTTTCACCGTGTTAACCAGGATGGTCTCGATCTCCTGACCTCATGATCTGCCCACCTCGGCCTCCCCAAGTGCTGGGATTACAGGAGTGAGCCACGGCGTCCGGCCAAGGTTTCATTTCTTAAGTTGGGAGGTGCAGACTCAAGTGCTCAATATATTAGTCTTCAAACATTTCGTATGATTGAAATATTACACAACACATTTAAACATAATGTTTTCTCTTTTTTCCCCCAAATATTAGGATTCTTTTTGTTGTTGTTGTTTGTTTGTTTTGAGACAGTCTCACTTTGTTACCCAGGCTGGAGTGCAATGGTTCAGTCTCCACACACTGCAACCTCCGCTTCCCGGGTTCAAAAATTCTCATGCCTCAACCTTCCGAGTAGCTGGGATTACAGGCATATGCCACCACGCCTGCCTATTTTTTTTTCTAGTAGAGATGGGGGGGTCTCACTATGTTGCCTAGGCCGGTCTCGAACCCCTGAGCTCGAGCAATCCTCCTGCCTCAGCCTCCCAAAGTTCTAGGATTACAGGCATGAGCCACTGCACACGGCCTATTTATTTTTGAGACAGGTTCTTGGTCTGTTTACAAGGCTGATGTGCACTGGTGTGACCATAGCTCACTACAGCCTCAAACTTCTAGGCTCAAGTGATCCTCCCGCTAGGACTACAGAAGGAAAGTGTTTTTTAAAATGGAGGCTTGAGAGGGTTTAAACGCTAAAGGGAGAGACTGAAGAAACAAGTTCTTCCGGTCAAATATGACTTATACCTAAGGAGAGACCCTCTCAGAAGGATTCAATATTACCCCAAGCAAGGCCCTATCCTCCTCTGTACTCTGTAGCCTCCTCCCCCATCCCCAGGCAGGTTGAGAAAACAATCTTGGTGGTGACACCTAGTGGATTCAAAGGGCACTGCTTAAATTCTTCACTGCACACAGCACACCTCATCAAGAGGACACCTATTTATTTTTGAGACAGAGCCTCGGTCTGTCACCCAGGCTTGAATGCAGTGTCGGGATCTCGGCTCACTGCAACTTCCGCCTACTGGGTTCAAGTGATTCTCCTTCCTCAGTCCCCTGAGTACCTGGGACTACAAGTGACCGCTACCACACCCGCCTAGTTTTTGTATATTTAGTAGAGACAAGCTTTCACCATATTGGCCAGGCTGGTCTTGAACTCCTGACCTCAAGTGATCTGCCTGCCTTGGTCTCCCAAAGTCCTGGGATTACAGGTGTGAGCCACCATGCCTGGCCAGGAAGGGAGAATTTTTTAATTTTAAAACTGTTATAGCCAGGTGTGGTGGCTCACACCTGTAATCCCAGCACTTTGGGAGGCCGAGGTGGGTGGATCATGAGGTCAGGAGATCGAGACCATTCTGGCTAACATGGTGAAACCCCGTCTCTACTAAAAAAAAAGTACAAAAAATTAGCTGGGCATGGTGGCGGGTGCCTGTAGTCCCAGCTACTCGGGAGGCTGAGGCGGGAGGATGGCGTGAACCTGGGAGGCGGAGGTTGGCAGTGAGCTGAGATCATGCCACTCTAGCCTGGGCGACAGAGCTAGACTCTGTCTCAAAAAAAAAAAAAATCTGTTATTAAAAACAGGAGACTGTCAGAATCTGAATTGCTTTATGGTGTAATGTAGCTATGATAACACGTACGAATCTCACATGACTAACTCAATGTGCCGGACACACACACTTGTATACCATCCCCAGGTCATGACATGGAACATTTCTTTTATTTATTTATTTACTTATTTATTTATTTATTCCTCGCTCTGTTGCCCAGGCTAGAGTGCAGTGGTGTGATCTCAGCTCACTGCAACCTCCACCTCCTGGGTTCAAGCTATTCTCCTGCCTCAGCCTCCTGAGTAGCTGGGATTACAGGCATGCGCCACCACATCCGGCTAATTTTTGTATTTTTAATAGAGACAGGGTTTCACCATGTTGCCCAGGCTGGTTTCAAACTCCCGAGGTCAGACAATCTGCCCACCTCAGCCTCCCAAAGTGCTGGGATTAAAGGCGACAGCCACCGCGCCCGGCCGATATGGAATATTTCTGTCGCCCCACAGGACTTCTTCATGCCCCTTCCTGGTCAATACTTCCCCCTACCCTATTGAGTAGGCAATATTTTTACTTCTGTCTCCATAGATTAACTTAGCCTGTCTTGAACTTTTTCTTCTTCTTTCTTTCTTTTTTTTTTTTCCGAGATGGAGTCTTACTCTATCGTCCAGGCTGGAGTGCAGTGGCACAATCTCGGCTCACTGCAACCTCTGCCTCCCGGGTTCAAGCAATTCTCTGCCTCAGCCTCCCGAGTAGCTGGGATTACATGGGTGCCCGCCACCATGCCCAACTAACTTTTGTATTTTTTAGTAGAGATGGGGTTTCACCATCTTGGCCAGGCTGGTCTTGCACTCCTGACCCTGTGATCCACAGGTCTCGGCCTCCCAAAGCGTTGGGATTACAGGTATGAGTCACCCTGCTCAGTCTTTTTTTTTTTTTTTTTTTTTTTTTGAGGTGGAGTTTCACTCTTGTTGCCCAGGCTGGAGTTCAGTGGTGTGATCTCAGCTCACCGCAACCTCTGCCTCCTGGGTTCAAGCGGTTCTCCTGCCTCAGCCTCCTGAGTGGCTGGGATTACAGGCATGTGCCACTACGCCCGGCTAATTTTGTATTTTCAGTAGAGTTTCTCCATGCTGGTCAGGCTGGTCTCGAACTCCTGACCTCAGGTGATCTGCCCACCTCGGCCTCCCAAAGTGCTGGAATTACAGGCGTGAGCCACCATGCCCGGCCTATTTTTAATTTTTTTTTAGAGACAAGGTCTCCCTATGTTGCCTGAGTTGGTCTCAAACTCCTGGACTCAAGTGATTCTTCTGCCTCAACCTCCCAAAGTGCTGGGATTACAGGCACAAGACACCATGCTCAGCTACATTTTTTAGTTTTTGTGGAGATGGGGGTCTCACTATGTTGGCCAGACTGGTCTTGAACTCCTGGGCTTAAGAGATCCTCCTACTTCAGGCCCCCAAAGTGCTCAAATTAGAGGTGTGAGCCAACATGCCCAGCCTGTGTCTGGCTTCCTTTAATCAACATTAAGTCTGTGAGATTCATTCATGCAAGTATTAATAATTTGTTCTTTTTTCTTGCTGTATAGTATTCCACCATAAGAATATGCCCCAGTGTATTTGTCCATTCATGTGTTGAAGGATGCTGGGTTTTTTTGTTTTGTTTTGTTTTTTTCCTTCCCTTCCTTCCTTCCTTCCTTCCTTCCTTCCTTCCTTCCTTCCTTCCTCCCTCCCTCCCTCCCTCCCTCCTTCCCTCCCTCCCTCTCTCCTTCTCTCTCTCTTTCTTTTTTTTTTGGAAACATTTTTTGAAACAGGGTCTCACTCTGTTGCTCAGGCTGCAGTGCAGTGGTGCCATCACAGCTCACTGCAGCCTCATTAATTTTTTTTTTTTTTTTTTTTTTTTTGGTAAAGACAGGGTCTCACTATGTTGCCCAAGCTAGTCTTGAACTCCTGGGCTCAAGCGATCCTCCTGCCTCAGCCTCCCAAAGTGCTAGGATTATGGGCTTGAGCCACCATGCCCAGCGTGATTGTTGCTTTTGAAAGAACACCCTGGCTGCTATGTGGAAATCACACTGGTGGCAGGTAGGGATGGATCGGAGAGAGGAAGCTGACAGACCACGTAGGAGGCTGGGAACATATGAAGGTGGTTTGGACTAGTGTGGTCACAGGGGAGTCACAGAGAAGTGGATCACTCAGAAAATGCTCTGGAATTGTAGCTGATGGGACTGGCTGAGATGAATGAGGGGTGGGAGAAAGAGGCACCAATGATGAGTCCTATATTTTTGCCTTGAAAACTTGGGTGCGTGGGCTGGGCGCGGTAGCTCACGCCTGTAATCCCAGCACTTTAGGAGGCTGAGGCAGGCGGATCACCTGAGGTTGGGAGTTCAAGACCAGCCTGACCAACATGGAGAAACCCCGTCTCTACTAAAAATACAAAATTAGCTGGGTGTGGTGGCCTGTAATCCCAGCTGCTAGGGAGGCTGAGGCAGGAGAATTGCTTGAACTCAGGAGGCGGAGGTTGTGGTGAGCCGGAAAGCACGCCATTGCACTCCAGCCTGGGCAACAAGAGCAAAACTCCATCTCAAAAAAAACAAAAAGAAAAGAAAACTTTGGCGGGTGGCTGGGCAGTGGCGCACGCCTGTAATCCCAGCACTTTGGGAGGCCAAGGTGGGTGGATCACTTGAGGTTAGGAGTTTGAGATCAGCCTGGCCAACATGGTGAAACCTCGTCTCCATTAAAAATACAAAAATTAGCCGGGTGTGGTGGCCTGTGCCTGTAATCCCAGCTACTCAGGAGGCGGAGGCAGGAGGATCACTTGAACCTGGGAGGCAGAGGTTGCAGTGAGCCAAGATTGCACTCCAGCTTTGGCAACAGAGCGAGAAAACCTGGGTGGATGAGAGGACCATTTTTCTGAGATGCAGAAGATTGAGGCAGAAACAGATGTGAATGCGGAAGATTGAGGGCC
The DNA here is from genome assembly GCF_003255815.1 of Theropithecus gelada. Taxonomy (NCBI): domain Eukaryota; kingdom Metazoa; phylum Chordata; class Mammalia; order Primates; family Cercopithecidae; genus Theropithecus; species Theropithecus gelada. Next base: position 28,217,440 of record NC_037684.1, on the reverse strand, counting down.
CAGGCATAGCTATTTGAGTGTATGATGTCTTCTGGAACTCAGGCTATCATTTGAGCCTAACGCTAGGCTTTCTGCGCCCTATACTCTTAGTAGTACTGGTAAATATTGGTTGTGTGAACAGTGCATGCTGTCTGCAGGGACAGACCTGGGTTAAGGGGCCAGTGCCCTCACTAGTAATTATTCTGGGACTGTTCTGCCTCCATCTTCTACCTCACAGGATTAGAATTAAACGTGATCTATTTATGCCACCTGGAACATGTATGAACTAAAACATCCCCTCTTCTGAGTTCCAGGCATTATGTGACATGTCGTGAGGTTGGCCTCTTTTCCTCTCACCCACATTTTCTTTCTTTCTTTTTTTTTTTTTTAAGGCAGAGCCTTGCTCTGTTGCCCAGGCTGGAGTGCTATTGAGCCTTGCAACCTCCGCCTCCTGAGTTCAAGCTAGTCTCCTGCCTCAGCCTCCCAAGTAGCTGGGATTACAGGAATGCACCACCACGCCTGGCTAATTTTTGTATTTTTAGTAGAGACAGCGTTTCACCATGTTGGCCAGGCTGGTCTCGAACTCCTGACCTCAGGTGATCTGCCCGCCTCGGCCTCCCAAAGTGCTGGGATTACAAGCAAGCATGAGCCACTGTACCCAGCCACCCACATTTTCAAAGTCTCTCCAAAACAGCCCTGCTCCTGGCAGCACTGGGGGGTCATCCCCTCTCCCCTCCCTCAGCCCTTCCACAGCCTCAAAGAAAACAGAATGGAGAACAGCAGACAGGTTGATTCATAGACTTTATCGGCTTCTTTTCCACCCAGCAGTTTCTGCAATGACAACTGCGCCTGTACAATACACATGGTTCACTCTGTTAAAGCTGCAGGGCAAGGGGAGGGGGCTGGGGGGTCCCTGGGCAGGCATCAAGGTTAGGGGTGAGCAGCAGCAAAGACTGGGCCAGTGTGTCCCAGTATTCGACCCAGAGGGTGGTGGCAGCTGGAGTTCCAAGGCTGCTGGAAGGGGTCAGGAGGAAGGCTGGGAAGCTGGGGGCCGCAGGGAGAGGAGAGTGCATCAGCAGTAGCAGGGAGGGGGCAGGGAACAGGAGGGGGCCCATGGGACACTGTCAGGGCAAGAGGGCATGGGGCACAGTGCCTGCCTATGTTCATAGAGGATTTCTGCCACAGGAACAAGACAGATCACTGTATAAAAGGGTCTGTACAACATTACCTATGATACAATGTTCACATATGATACAAGGCTCTTTCCCTCTTTGAGTTTTAAAAAATAAATGTACAATTCCAGAACTTTGGGTAAAAAATATATACACCCTCATAGCAGGAACAGCAGCTGCTTTTGCTACTGCTATTGCTGCATCTTCAAAAGGGAAAGAGGTGGTGCCAGAAAGAAGGGTGAGGCTGTGCCAGGAAACCTCACCCAGTAGCTGCCAGGAGCCCCTGCAGCCCTCAGGCCTTGAGGCTGGTGATGGGAGGGAGGGGAGCAGAGGTAATAAAGGCCTTGCCAGAGTCCGGTGGCGCCTTTACAGTCTCCGCCATCCCCCTCCCCCACTTTGGGGCTGCCTGCCCCAGGTATAGGGATCCACCCCACCCCAGCTCTATGGGGAGGACAAAGGAGGAGTCAAGACAGGGAGAGGGACAGAGACCATGTTGTTGGTGTCAGACACATGAGTCAGAAGGGGGATGCCAACTCCCTCCTTAGCAGTTAGATACCCCAAAAAGCAGGAATGTGGGCAGCAGACACCCCTAGCTCCTGATACTGCTCTACCCCAGCCCACTGCAAGGCAGGGGGAGGGTCCTCTAGGCAGCTGAGGCCTGTGTTTCCCTGAGCATCTTTTACCCTCTCATCAGAGTCCATTCCCGGACCTTCCAGAGGCCTGAGTGGGGGACTTGCAAGGGCTGATGGGTAACCCCTCCTACCTGCTGCCACTCCCTGCCCTGAAAAGCAGCTTGGCTCACCAGCCTGGGCATGCAGGGTAGCATGAGGAGCTGAGCAGGGAGTGTGGGGGTGGAGAAAGCACCCCGTACCATCCAGGGGCAGAGTAGACAAGGGTAGCACCAAACAGAAGGACCCCTCCCCAGTACACCCAACATCCGCCCTCAATTACCAGATGCACTCCTGCTCCCTAAAAGGAGACATACACACACACACACACACACAGCAACATAATATTCCTTGGGGTCCCAGCCCTGACCAGGAAGAAGCTGGACAGGTGGTGGAGAAGGCTGCCAATCCCTCCCACAATCCCACTCTGCAAGGCAGAAGGGTGGGCGGCATTCTTTCCTGCTGGGAAGAGGAAGTTGGAAGCTCCACCCCCAGAACAGATCTCGATGGGAGGGATAGAGGAAGGAGCTTTCTGCCCCCTTTCTCAGAGGGGACAGGAACCAGCAAAGTGTAGTTTTGGCTTGAAGGAGCAATGGGGAGAGGACTTCAGCAGGATGAACAGACTTATGGGTCCAGGGCTAAATCCATCCAACTCTTTCCTGTGAAGCAGGAAGTTGCTCCATGGGAAAGATGTCAGATGTTGGTTGAGACATCGTGCAAAGTGCTTGAGTGCCAGGTGCCCAAGGATCTGGCGGGTCTGACTGGAGCCTCCACTCTCACTGACTATTCGCCTCCAGCTTGTAGGAGAGCTCGAAGAGGAGGTTCTGGTTGTCGATGACCTGAAACTGGCGCACGTAGGCCTTGGTCTGCAGGTGATGGGGGGATGCCTCCATGTCCAAGCCTAGTGGGTAAAGAGGGAGAGGGAGTCAGGTTCCCAGCCTCCCTTTTTCCTCTACACACACACCGGGCAGAGGATCAGGCTGTGGACTGAGACAGATGTTGGGCAAGAAGGCCTCTGCAGAGGCAAGGACAGAATGGGGAACCAGCAAGTGTACGGAAATACACATTTGGACAGGGAGTTCTGCCCTGAACCCTCCCATTCAGTCAAAGCTCTACCTGTACTGCTTTCAGTACCCTGGGTACTCACAAAGGGGCCGGCTCCGGTATTTGCGGATTGTTCTCACTTTTTCGGCCACTGAATGCTGGGAGATGACAAGGAATGAGCCCTGAAAGGGGCAGAGAAAGAGGCTCCCCCTCTTATGCTCCCCCTCCGCCATTCTCCAACTCTGCTTTACTCCCTCCAGTCTCCAATTCTGGAGGGTCTCTGAAGGACCAAAGGAGTGGGTGTAACAGAGTGCCAGGTGAGGGGGAGGTGGAGTTGCCCCCAAGCTGCCTGTCAGCTCTGCCACCCGTGGGTGGGTTGCCACAGTGATGCCACCAGGGAGACAGTCAAGAGTCTGTTAGGCAAGCTGGGCACTTGGAGGAAGGCTGCTATTTTTGGGAGGTGATGAGAGAGGGAGAGGATGCAAGCCCCTCACTTGTGGGACTAGAGGTTTGCAGTGCCACTCACTCACCAGCTTCTCAATGTTCACCAAACCATCTACAAGGGTCTTACTCCCTTCGTGCAGAAAAGTCAGATCTAGGGGATGTGGAGAGAATCCAATGTGAGGAAAGGATAAGAGAGGAGGTCCAAAGGGGCCCCTGCACCTGAGGACCCCGCTCTTCCCCAGAACCCACTGTGTCTGGGGTGGGGGGCTCCTCTCCAGGCGGATACTCAGGGCTGAGTCGAGAGGGGGCTGGAAGTCTGAAGCGGGATATAGGAGAAGGGAAGCATGGGTGGAAGCAGCACAGCTTGGGAGTTACTCTCTCACCTTTGAGGATCAGAGGCACGAAGGGAATCACAGGGGGCTTCATTTTGGAGATCACTTCTCGGTAGCTTTTGTGGTTCCTGCAGGGGTCCTAGTATTCCACAGGAGAGAGATCAAGGGACAGACTGGCCAATGTGTCCCAAAGATGTCCCCAGCTTCCTCCCTCACCCCCTGCCCTGTATACATTCCTCATCAGATAGGGGTACTGGGGGTTTTCTAATGGTGTGGTGGGGAGGGGCCTGACTACTCCCCCTTTACTTCAAGAAACACAGGGGCGCAATCCTTCCACCCTCCCCCTCCAGCATGGTAAGGAGGGTGGGGGTCGCACACACACCCTAAACACCTTGAAAGGAAAGCTCGAGGAAGGGGGTTTATGGGAACAGAGGGTTTCTGGGCTCTAAGTCCAAGAGCAGAAGAAAGAGCCAAACCCACTCACCGTCAGGTTCTCAAATTTGCGGAACAAGTTCTTGAATTTCCCTGGCAGCTTCTGCAGAGTTTGAAGGAAGGAGAAGGGATATCAGAGTGGAGCTCCTTGGGTTACATGGGAGCCTCGGATTAATTCTCCCTGTTGGAGGGCAAAAGGGCCTGCATGGCTTGTAGGGGGCTGGGAAGCTGGTGGGTGGGGAAATGAAGTCAGGCCTTGGCTAAGTCTAGAAGCTTGAAACAGCCCAGAGGAATTCATTATTCTGGGGAAGGCCAGGTCTCTCTTATGTAGGTGCTTTGTACAAAGATGGCCCCACTGACTATGGCTGAAAATCAGCCCAACTCCCACAGCCAAGTCTGCGACCTGACCTGGCCAAGGGCTGCCTGCTGCGACTCAGGCGGGATCCTGGCTTTTCACTCATTTGCACAAAGACAGGGTCCATTAGCCAAGCTGTGCGCCCTGGGGTTGCGTATGCCAGAAGAGGGCGCCTCTCTCCAATTGGCACAAAGACTCCCACCAGGCCAGCGGCCGTCCCGAGAGGACGCAATTCGGGGAGCCCGGGATGCCCAGATCCCCAGGTAGGAACGGGAGGGGTCTCATCACCTCCCAGGTGAGTCGAAGGCGACTGACAGCAGCGTTGTCCAGCCCCATGACCACGGCGTAGAAAGACAGCAGGTCCTGGTTCTGCTTGCAGCTGCGGGGGTGGGAGGCGGGGTCAGGGGCGGGCGGCGGCGCGGGCCTCGGGCCTGGGCTCCCCCTCCCGCCGACGGCCGCACTCACAGGGCCGCGATCTTGATGAACTTCTTGAGCAGCTGCGCGCGCTTGCCCGGGGCCTCGCAGAGCAGCACTTCGGTGGCCACCCAGTGCGTGACCTCGCTGCAGCGCTGCAGCAGCAGCTCCAGGTTGGCCGTCTCCCGGCGGCCACGCTCCCCGTGGAACACGTAGTCCACGAACTCCAGCTGCACCCACGGCAGCGGAGAGGCGGCCAGGGCGCCCGGCAGTGAGGGGAGTGGGTGGGAAGATGGCAGTGCAAGGCGATGAGGAGCGAAAGGCAGGAGGGCGGGGGCGGAAGGGGTGGAAAATAGAAAAATAGAAGGGACAGGAGGCGGCAAAGATGCGGAAAAAGAAAACAACCAGCATTAATAATATTTCACCAGCTACCGAGCACTTACTAGGTGCCAGGCAAGCGCTCACGGCTGACATCCTCAAGACAACCATCTGCTAGGCATTATTGTCTCTGCCTTATTTTATTTCTTTAATGGTGAATATTTTAAAAACACAAATCCTGGGTCAGGTTCTGTGTAAGCAGCACTTGGGCCCTGAGCCACTCTGCTCTGAGGTCTCTCTCTCTCTGCGATTTTTTTCAGATGGGGGAACAAAGAGAGGTTACGGCCATGCGTTGCCCAAGGGCTTGCTGCAAGTGAGCCTTGAACCAGGACGTTGTGCTGCGAACACCGTCTCCCAATGGCACATTTCTCCCTCCAGCCCCCCAGCACAGCGCCAGCCTCGGTCCCCACCTCGTGCACACATCGGAACAGCTCCCAGTGGAAAGCAGTTAGGTGGTTGGCAACCTCCTCAGGCTCCACTCGGTGGATCTCCGTGTCTCCAGGGGAGACCTGGATCTCCTCGGGGAGGGGCACCTGGTGGCAGGCAGGGGTATAGGAGCTGGGCTCCTGGTGGCAGGATGAGGGATTGCTCACAGCCCCCCTCAGCCCCTCCATTCCAGCCAAGGCCTTGGGAAGTTCTTACCAGAGCCTCATAGCTGTCCCGAGTACAGGCAAACAGGTGGCTATTGATGCCCAGTGTGGTGAAAACACAGTCCTCAGTGGGCTGGAGAAGGACCTTCTCTGCAGGAGAAAGAGCTGCTCATCCTCAGCCCCTGCTGCCTGGACCCTCACACACACCCCACACTTGGCTCTGTCCTATCCAAAAACTCCTCACCCCACACTGACACATTGTAGACGAATGGAACTCATATTATCACCAGTTTATGCCATATTTATCTGGAATTGGTCAAATGATGATTTCTTTTGCATTTATAACTTTTTTCTACTCCCTTTCTTTCACAGCTTTTCTCTTACTCTGTTGTCCTTGTGACACTGGGAAGGCTGAAATGTTTTCCTACTGTAGAGGAAAACAAAACTTCAGCGACATTGCTGGCTTTCTGCCTTCCCACTCATCCTGTGTGTTTAGCCTGGGAAATGTGGCATCCTTACATACACCGGGAGGTTAAAGGACCAGAACACAATCCATAGGTGAGTGAGGGGCAGCACACAGGTCAGAACCTGAGTCCTAGACCAGGGCATCCCAAACTTTTTTTTTTTTTTTGAGACAGGGTTTTGCTCTTGTTGCCCAGACTGGAGCACAGTGTCACGATCTTGGCTCAATGCAACCTCCGCCTCCGCGGTTCAAGTAATTCTCCTGCCTCAGCCTCCCAAGTAGCTGGGATTACAGGTGCACGCTACCATGCCCAGCTAGTGCCTCCCAAACTTTAGTAGGCATAGGAGTCTCCTAGGGGTCTTGTTCAAATCAGCATTTGAACAAGACCAGCAGGTCTGGGGTGGGGTCTCATATGCTGCATCTCTTTTAGAGACAGAGTCTTGTTATGTTGCCCAGGATGGAGCACAGTGCCTATTCACAGGTGCAATCATAATGTACTACTTTGGATTCCTGGGCTCAAGCAATCCTCCTGAGTAGCCGGGACTGCAGGTTTGCACCACTACACCTAGCAAGATGTTGCATCCTAACAAGCTCCCAGGTGATGCACATGAGGCTTGTCCCAGGACCATACTTTGAGTAGCAAGGGCCTAGAATTCAGTCTCTTCCCCTCCCACAGGGCACTGAGCTTGTGAGTTTCTCCTCTCGGAGGATCAGCCCAGTTCTTCCTGACCCTCACCTCCTGAGGAGGCCACAGCTACCAGGATGAGGGAATCCTCACGCCCCGCGGGCTCCTCTGAATATTGAAGTTTCTCCGTCACAGAACCCAGAATGTCCTGCACAGATGCTGAAAGGCGGCTGCGTATGGTCACGTAAGAGTGGTCAGGCATGTATACGCGGCAGAAGACTGGACGGAAACAGGAAAATGACTTTCAACAGAGGGCAGAGTGGCAGCAGCTGGAACAGTTTCCTCCAGGGTGCTACTGTTCCCCACCTCTGAAGAAGGTCCTGTGAAAGGGGCTGGTTCTACCACCCAGATACCACTGAGGGTGCCCAAGACCCAGAGACATGTCCGCCTGAACCACTCAGGACACCCTGCCCCTCCTAATGCCCACACTTACTCTCATCAGAGCCCCGGAAGGCCACACGGGTCTGCAGACAGGAGTCTATCCGGCGAAAGTGGCGGAAGAGTGGCTTCACCTGCTTGCTGGGTGGCTGACTCTCCTCTGGAATCCTGGCATGGACACAGCTGGGCATCAGCACGCCCTGCCAGGCATATGGACAACCAACACCAAGCAGGCAACATCAAGCAAGAATATCAGAATTGGGTCAAGGATGTACCAGCAACAGTTTCAGAAGGTGGTTAAGGGGGTCAGAAGAGAGGACAATGAGCAGGATGGGATAATTGTCCAAGTAATCCTAATCAAATGCCACCTTTTCCATGAATTCTTCTCTGGTCCACCCCACCCACCAGGAAGGTCACTTTCTTGTCTCAACTACTATAGAACATTGGGATAATGTTTATGTTCACCTCTTATCTCTTCTATGAGATTGAGAGCTTTTGAGGACTGGGATTTGGTTCCTACTGGATATTTTTTCATCCTCCAGGGCCTAGCACACTGCTTGGCACATGGTAGGTAGTAGGTCATCAGCCATTTGCTGAATTTTGCTGAAAATAACTTCACAGTCTGGGAAGGAGATAGACAGGCATCCAGCTACTTCTAAAGCCAGGCAGGAGGCGTTGATGATGTAACAAAGGTACCAGGAGAGTTCTGCTGGTGTGGGGGAAGGAGAAAGCTATTCCTAAAAGGAAGATCTAGGAAGTTTTCATCAAGAAGATAGCATTTGACCTGGGCCTTGGAGGAGAGCAGGAAGAGAAGGAGGTGGAGGCCAGGTGCAGTGGCTCACGCCTATAATCCCAGCACTTTGGGAGGGATTGGGAGGCCGAGGTGGGCAGATCACTTGAGGCCAGGAGTTCAAGACCAGCCTGGCCAACATGGTGAAACCCCGTCTCTACTAAAAATATATAAATTAGCCAGGGCTTGGTGGTGTGCACCTGTAATCCCAGCTACTTGGGAGGCTGAGGCAGAAGAATCGCTTGAACCCGGGAGGCGGAGGTTGCAGTGAGCCGAGATCACACCATTGTACTCCAGCCTGGTGACAGAGCAAGACTCCATCTCAAAAAAAAAAAAAGAAAAAAAAAATGTCTGGGTGCAGAGGCTCACGCCTGTAATCCCAGCACTTTGGGAGGCCAAGGCAGGTGGTCAGGAGATCTAGACCATCCTGGCTAACACGGTGAAACCCCATCTCTACTAAAAAAAAAATACAAAAAATTAGCTGGGCATGGGGGCCGGCGCCGCAGTCCCAGCTACTCAGGTGGTTGAGGCAGGAGGATGGTGTGAACCCAGGAGGCGGAGCTTGCAGTGAGCCGAGATCGCGCCACTGCACTCCAGCCTGGCCGACAGAGCAAGACTCCGTCTCAGAAAAAAAAAAAAAAAGAAAAAAAGAGAAGGGGGTGGGAGGAGGGCATTCTGGCATTCTGGGGTGGACAATATAACGGACCGTGGGATGTTGGAGAGTGCAGGAGTTGAGGTGTTATGGATGGATGGGATGCAGATGAGATGGGAAGGAACAGCAGAAGGCAGAAAGGGAAGGGTATCCAATGCTGGGATGTTTCACTTTCTCTTGGAAGCATGGGGAGCAGGGATGCCTTTGGAACAGGAGCATGAAAGATCTCTCTAGTGTCAGCACAGAGAAGGGAGAGAAGGATGCTAGACCACAAGCTGAGGCCTCCCTAATTGTGCTGGGGACAGAGAAGAGAGGAACTAAAAGAGCAGAATGGATTGATGGATGGATGGATGGATGGATGGATGGATGGATGGATGGATGCAGTGGTGTCCTGAAGCTGGTTCACACTGGCTCACAAGAGCATATTGTTAAGTTCTGGGGAATTTTGCCAACTGTTTTTTAAAGAGCCATTAAAATATAAATAAATAAATATATCTCCATATATAAATATATATGTTTTAAACTTATAGTCAGGCCAGGTATGGTGGCTCAGACTTAGAATCCCAACACTTTGGAGGGCCAAGGTGGGAGGATTGCTGGAGCCCAGCCTGGACAACATAATGAAACCCTGTCTCTATTGAAAAATAATAATACGAATTAATAAATCATACATAAAATTTGTAATCAAATAAGTTATTATAAAAAAAGTTTCCTTCCTGTTGCACTTTTTTTTTTTTTTTTTTTTGAGATGGAGTCTCGCTCTGTCATCAGGCTGGCGTGCAGTGCCACAATCTCGGCTCACTCCTGGGTTGAAGCGATTCTCCTGCCTCAGCCTCCCGAGTAGCTGGGACTACAGGCGCATGCCACCATACCCAGCTAATTTTTGTATTTTTAGTAGAGACGGGGTTTCACCATGTTGGCCATAATGGTCTTGATCTCTTGACTTCGTAATCTGCTCACCTCGGCCTCCCAAGGTGCTGGGATGCGGGGATTACAGGGGTGAACCACCACACCCGGCCCACCTTTTTTTTTTTTTTTTTTCTTGAGACGGAGTCCACTTTGTCACCCAGGTTGGAGTGCAGTGACGCAATCTCAGCTCACTGCAACCTCTGCCTCCCGGGTTCAAGACATTCTCCTGCCTCAGCCTCCTGAGTAGCTGGGACTACAGGCACATGCCACGGTGCCCGGCTAATTTTTCTATTTTTAGTAGAGACAGGGTTTCACCATGTTGGTCAGGCTGGTCTCAAACTCCTGACCTCATGATTCGCCCACCTCGGCCTCCCAAAGTGCTGGGATTACAGGTGTGAGCCACCGCACCTGGCATTTTTTTTTTTTTTTTTTTTTTTTTAGAGATGGAGTCTCGCTCTGTCACCCAGGCTGGAGTGCAGTAAGGTGATCTCAGCTCACTGCAACCTCCGCCTCCTGGGTTCAAGCAATTCTTCTGCCTCAGCCTCCCGAGTAGCTGGGACTACAGGCGCGTGCTACCATGCCCGGCTAATTTTTGTATTTTCAGTAGAGATGGGGTTTCACCATATTGGCCGGGCTGCTCTGAAACTCCTGACCTCGTGTTCTGCCCGCCTCGGCACCCGGCCCTATTTTTTTTTTTTTTTTTTTTGTAGTGAAGACAGGGTTTCACCATGTTAGCCAGGCTGGTCTTGAACCTTAAGTGATCCACCCGCCTTGGCCTCCCAAAGTGCGTGAGCCACCTTGCCCAGCCGTTTCACTACCTTTTACTGCATCTACTATATGGTGGAGATACTACATAATGGCCTGTGCTGCACGTCTCTTCCCAGCTCCTCCTTCAGTGCTGTCACGTTGGTAGCTTGAAATCAGCCATGGTGACAGAGTTTACACTGTAGGAATCAGCAAAAGCTACAAATCAGGGTTCTTTCTCCTGCAGCACTGGTTGTTAAATATTTACCATTACACCACTGGATTATCAGACAAATGAATGGGAGAATGGACAAAAAAGTGACTGGAGACAGCGCTTTGTGCCACCCTCCTGTGAGAGAAAAGAGCTGAAATAAAACCATATTGGAAGCGGGGCACAGTGGCTCACACCTGTATTTCCAGCACTTTCGGAGGCTGAGGGGGGCAGATCACTTGAGGCCAGGAGTTCGAGACCAGCCTGGCCAACATGATGAAACTCATCTCTACAAAAAGTACAAAAATTAGCCAGGCAGGGTGCACCCCTGTAATCCCAGCTACTCAGGAGGCTGAGGCATGAGAATCACTGGAACCCAGGAGGTGGAGGTTGCAGTGAGCCTAGATTGCGCCACTGCTCTTCAGTCTGGGCAACAGAGTAAGACTGTCTCAAAACAAACAAACAAGCAAATCCATATTGGAGCCAATAGGCCAGAGGCAGCCCCTGTAGTAGAGGAACGCAGGGAACCTCTTTCCTGTTCCCACCCCTGCCCCACTCCCCCTCACTTTAGTTCCACCGTCTCCACCAGCTGGTGCAGCCTCAGAGTGTCCTCTCGGAGGCCCTGGTAAAGGGACTCGTCCTTCATAATTAGCAGGTATAGATCCTGGAGAGAGGAGGACAAAGAAGGTGAAGGAAGGGGTCTCATCCCAAGGGCTACTCTCTGCAGGGGCCAGGCAAGGTCTCCATGCCTTTGAGCACAGGAGAGTCATATAAGCTAAAGCCCCCTGGCATCTCTTCCTTCCAGGAACCCAGCATAAGAAGTACGGCTCCTTCACAGGGGCCCCCTTCCAGAGCTAATAGCCTGTTTACCCACCTTCTCTTCCCCCAGGCCCACCTTGATGATGTGGCCGGCCCCCTCTTCCTCTTGAAGCAGCCCCTGGTAGGTGTCCAAGAAATGGAGAAGCATGGCTAGACAGGCCTGCTTCCGGCCCAGCCCCTCAGGGCCCTCCATGCCTCCTGCCCGAACAAAGCTGACCCTTAAGTTAAGAAAAATCCCTAGGCAAGCAGACCTGAGGAACTGAGAAGCAAGATGGGAGGCTAGGCTGGGTGCAGTGGCTCACGCCTATAATCCCAGCAGTTTGGGAGGCCGAGGCAGGCAGATCACCTGAGGTCAGGAGTTCGATACTGGTCTGGCCAACATGGTGAAACCATGACTCTACTAAAAATACAAAAATTCGCCGGGCATGGTGGTGGGTGCCTGTAATCCCAGCTACTCCGGAGGCTGAGGCACAAGAATCGCTTGAAACCGGGAGGCAGAGGTTGCAGTGAGTCGAGATAGGGCCATTGCACTCCAGCCTGGGTGACAGAGGGAGACTCTCTGTCAAAAAAAAAAAAAAAAAAAAAAAAGGAAAAAAGCCCAGGGGCGGTGGCTCACACCTGCAGTCCCAGCACTTTGCAAGGCTGAGGCAGGTGGATCACTTAAGGTCAGGAGTTTGAGACCATCCTGGTCAACATGGTGAAACCTTGTCTCTACTAAAAATACAAAAATTAGCCGGGTATGGTGGCAGGAACCTGTAATCCCAGCTACTTGGAAGGCTGAGGCAGGAGAATCTCTTGAACCCAGAAGGCGGAGGTTGCAGTGAGCCAAGGTCATGCCATTGCACTCCAGCCTGGGCAATAAGAGCAAAACTCCATCTCAAAAGAAAGAAAGAAAGGTGGAAGGCTAAATTGCCCCCAAATATTCTCTAGATTTGGGGCCAGAAAGAAAGGAGTTTCAGGGGTCCTGGAGCCAAGACCTCCTAATGCCCCAGCCTAGGCTTTTGCTTAGGGTAGATAGTGATGACCACTTGACCACATCCAGCTCCTGCAGGTTAGACAGGTTAGATTTTCACTTGAGGATAACCTGCCCAGACCCTTCCAACCTCTGGCCAGCCCAGGGCCTGGAGCTCACAGTGCACCTAATAAAGGCCAATGGTGTTTACCACAAACCTGACTATACCTCACTGGAAGGCCTGGTGTTTCTAAGACAGCTTGTTACTTTATTTGTTTGTTTATTTAAGAGGGAGTCTGGTTCTGTTGCCCAGGCTGGAGTACAATGGCACGATCTCAGCTCACTGCAACCTCTGCCTCCTGGGTTCAAGCGATTTCTCCTGCCTCAGGCTCCCGAGTTGCTGAGACTACTAGGTGCCCGCCACCAAGCCCGGCTAGTTTTTTGTATTTTAGTAGAGACGGAGTTTGACCTTGTTGGCCAGGCTGATCTCAAACTCCTGCCCTCAAGTGATCTACCCGCCTCAGCCTCTCAAAGTGCTGGGATCCAAAAGCATGAGCCACTGCACCTGGCCAAGAGCCTGTAACATTGTACTCAATGGTCTGACATTTACAATTAGGTCTTAAAATAACTCTGTGAGAGGCCCATGCTTACATGAGACCCTATGAATAGCCCATCCAGCGGCTCCTCTCTAGCAGACCCTACTGAAGCACAACCGTGGCCTGATGTTTACATCAGACCCCAGCATAACTCACTGGGCAACCAGATGTTTTAGAGCAATAATTCAGTGGGGATAGAGGCACCCTTAGTAGAAAAATAACACCGTGGCTGGGTGCAGTGGCTCACGCCTGTAATCCCAGCACTCTGAGAGGCCAAGGCAGGCAAACCACTTAAGGTCAGGAGTTCGAGACCATCCTGGGCAACATGGTGAAACTCCGTCTCCACCAAAAAATACAAAAAGTAGCCAGGTGTGGTGGTGTGCTCCTGTAGTCCTCAGCTACAGGGGAGGCTGAGACAGGAGAATCACTTGAACCCAGGAGGCAGAGGTTGCAGTGAGCCGAGATCACACCACTGTACTCCAGCTTGGATGACAGAGCAAGACTCCATCTCAAAATAAATAAATAAATAAATAAATAAATAAATAAATAAATAAATAACACCTTTCATTTGTACAGGGCTCTGCAGCCTCCAAAGCACTCCCATATCTGCTATCAGAGTGATCTTCATAGCAGCTCATAAATAGGCAGGGCAGGTGCTATTTACCTCCATTTTACAGAAGAGGTAACTGAGTCCCCACAAGGTTAGGTAATCTGTCCAAGTCACACAGCTGATGAGTAGAAAAGCTGGGACTGAAACCCAGGTATGTTTTCTTTTCTTTTCTTTTTTTTTTTTTTTTTGAGACAGAGTCTCACTCTGTCGCCCAGTCTGGAGTGCAGTGACGCGATCTCGGCTCACTGCAACCTCCGCCTCCTGGGTTTGAGTGATTCTCCTGCCTCAGCCTCCCAAGTAGCTGGGGTTACAGGTGTGTGGCACCATGCCTGGCTAATTTTTTCTATTTTTAATAGAGATGGGGTTTCACCATGTTGGCCCGGCTGGTCTCGATCTCCTGACCTCAGGTGATCCACCCACCTTGGCCTTTCAAAGTGCTGGGATTACAGGCGTGAGCCACCACACCCAGCCCCAGGTATGTTTCCTAGGGGAGAGTTTAGGCTCTGAGATTGCATGTGGGATGGAGGGAGTGGCTCCCTTCTGACCTCTCCTTTTACAAACTCCACAAAAGGATATTACTGGTGTAGCTCCTGCAGAAATTTCTCCGTCGGGAGGAAGAGAGAATGGGTAAGGACAATGTCATCCAGCAGGATATCTGTAAAGATCAGTGGGCACCACGGATGTCAGGAAGGCACTTCCAGAATGAAACTGGAAATGCAGTGCCTCCTTCTCTTGCAAGTTCTCTTTAGCCAGGCTGGAGCCCCAGCCACCTGCCCCGTCATGCTCTGCACACACGCACACACACATGTGTAAAGGTTCTGGGCAGCCGCTGCGGGGGTGGGTTTGGCAGCTGCCAAGGCAGCTGAAGGGAAGGGGGGGGCGTGCCTTTGATGGCCATGTGCACTTCTCTTCAGAGTATGTGGGAAGTTGGTCAGATAACACACCAAGCCTGAGTTCTGCCTGAAAAAAGAAGTAGCCCACAGAAGATTCTCTAGACAAAGAGTATTTCCAAACACAGAGGTTAGCATCAGTGGGGAGTGTGTGTGTGTGTGTGTGCGCGCGCGCGTGTGTATCCCTCTTCTCCTCCCCATTCCCTACCTAACAGCTTTGAGTTCTAACTAGGCAGGTGGGAACCAGCCTGACTGGAAGAGACTGCCATTGCTTTGATCCCAGAACCTTTAAATAGAAATCCTGTGTCCTTTAGGTGCCCAGAGACAGAAGGGTTAATGATGGAATGGTGAAGGGGAGCGGCTCCTCTCACCACCCCTTTCCCCTCCACACCCCCGTCTGGGCCTGGCTCAGCCAGTCAGCCGGGTACAAGGTCGCCCTGACTTGCAGCCAGCCCTGGGGTGGGGCAGGGCCGCCTGGCACACACAGACAGGCAAGGTGCAGGGAGGGAGCCAGGTGTCCTCACCAGGACAGGTTAGGGCCAGGTCCCCAGGCACGGTCCCAGGACAAAACCAAGACTTCTGACCGCCTTTGGTTCACTATCCCCTGTGGTCAGTTCTAGCAACGATTTCATTTCGCAAATGTGAAACTGAGGCCCAGAGCTGGGAGGGACTTGCCTGGAGCTGGAATAAGAACCTAGAACCCGAGGCAAGCAGAGTGTTAGGGTAAAACCTAGTGGTCAGAGGGGGCTGCTTGGACGTTGGAGAGGCTTTGGTAGGTTAAGAGTAACTTCTGTAAGTTCTCTCCTCCCACACACCCTGGGAGGAGACCAGGATGACTTGAGAACATTGGTTTTATTGGAGAACATCAGAGTGGCAGGTTAAGCTGATTCTCATTCACCCTGAGACTGGTTTGGAATTTCCCAAACCAGTTACTCTGGGAATCAAGGCTGCCAGATAACATGGGTGACATTTCAGGAGTCTTACCCCAAGGGAGAATGAGCAGAGCATGTGGCACCAGGCCCCTGTAAATGGGGAAAGACAGTTTCTCCCTTTTCCTCCCTGCCCAGCTACCCTGCTGTGTTCTTACAATGAGTCAGCCCCCAGCTCTGACCCCCAGCTTCAGGGATGGGGGTGAGGAAACGAGAGGCCTGACATCCTTCATAGACTTTATCTCACAGGATTCCTAAGCTGTAGCAAAGGAAGAGTAAGATGGAGCAGAGTGGAGGAGATGCTGATATGGGGGCCACAGTTGGGCATCTGCCTTTTCCAAGGCAGGCTCTGGGCCAATGTACAGCCTCCCTAGGGAATGTGTCATAGAGACACAGGGTGTGTGGTGTAGGCGGGAAGTTATGGTTAGGAGAGCTGTGTGTGTCTGATATTTTTCTAATTAAATCCAAAAGGTGTCAGCTCCCCAGGACAACTACAGTCTGCGCCAAAGGAGAGGACCCAGGTCTTGAGAAGGATCTAGGAGAGTGGAGCCCCCCTCCACACATCTAGGTTGGGGTTCCCTGCCGAGGGCTGAGAGCAAGTGTGAAAGCCCTCAGCATTAGGGTCTCAGCCAGGGTTCCCAAACCTCAGACCCTCCTGGGCTTAGTGCAATGCCTAGAGCTAGACCTAGAGACCCCTAGGTCTTCTACCTCAGCCACTAACCAGCCATTTGGGGCCTTGGTTTCCTCAAAGGCCCCTTAGTAGGGGTGCTGAAAGGGAATGGTGAAATAGTATCATCATTTAGGGAATAAGCTTCTCAGGGTGTGGTGATTATGTTTTAAAGAGGCCGTGTGCCAGGTCCAGTGGCTCATGCCTGTTATCCCAGCACTTTGGGAGGCCGAGGTGGTGGTGGGGCGGGGGTGAATCACGAGGTCAGGAGTTCAAGACCAGCTTGGCCAAGTTGGTGAAACCCTGTCTCTACTAAAACTACAAAAATTAGCCAGGCTGGTGGCTCATGCGTGAAATCCCAGCACTTTGGGAGGCCAGGGCAGGCAGATCACGAGGTCAGGAGATCGAGACCATCCTGGCTAACACAGTGAAACGCTGTCTCTACTAAAAATACAAAAATTAGCCAGGCGTGGTGGCACGCGCCTGTAGTTCCAGCTACTCGGGAGACTGAGGCAGGAGAATCGCTTGAACCTGGGCGGTGGATGTTGCAGTGAGCTGAGATCGCACCACTGCACTCCAGCACTCCAGCCTGGGTGAGAGTGAGACTATGTCTCAAAAAAAAAAAAAAAAAAAAAAAGCTGTGTGCTGAGGCCTGCCACCAAAAGGGAAGAGTGGAAGCTGGAGGCGCTTGGATGCCCTGGATGCTCCAGGGCCCTGATGCCGACCCAGCCACCTCTCCCCTTCCAGACACCTTCTGAGTCTACCCCAAGAAGAACACTATCCCCCCCACCAAACTGCTAAGGACAAGGCATCCCTTTGCTGATGCCTAAAAGGCAGCTTGGGGCCTGTGCCTGTCTGGCACTTCCTCCTGGGGTGGGCCAGCCTGCGCTGTGCAGGCCTCTGAACAGTCAGGGACCCCAGGGTTTTCAGGGCTCAAGCACCTCTGGCGGGTGGCATGGCTGCGCTGGGCAACTTCCATCTTAATGTGTCAGGCCCTAATTTGGAGCCACAGGAGGAGGTATTCAACATCAGGGACCCATGGGAGTCAGTGGCTACGATGCCCAGGGGAAAGGAAGGGTGACTGAAGGAGAGTAAGAGGCAAGAGGCTCAGTTGCTTCTCCAGATGGGGGTGAGGCTGCTGTAGGGAGGAAGGTGGGTACTGCCCTCCTCTTCCGCGGGAGGGTCTGTGCCTCCGCTAGGCCCCTAGCCGGCTTCCGCGGACCACTCAACCCCATAACCAGGCCTCAGCACGGTGCCACCCCCACGCTCCAAGGGCAAGGAAGAGGAGCTGGGACCAGCCCCTGCTCCGGGTGTTCAAGCCCACTGGCTCCTTACCTGAGGCGCCGCTGTCCCTGGTGGCCCCTCCAGCAAGCCGCTCCAGAACCCGGTTCAGAAGATGCTCCGGCCGCTCGGGGGCGCCCAGGGGGGCCCAGGGCGGCGAAGTCAAGGGCTCGCCCGGGGACAGCTCGTCAGATGAGTAGGAGGAAGGGGAGCGCAGGGGCCCCCCTCCCCCGAGCGGCCCGGGCCCTGGCACCTCCTCCAGCTGCAGCCAGCAGGGCCCCCCGCTGCCCGGCTCCTCCGCGACCCCCGCTGGCTCTCCCCCTTCCTCCTCAGGAGGCGGCTCCAGCCCCAGCTCGGCGGGGGGCTCCCGGAGGAAAGCGGGGAGCAGCAGGCGAGACACGCTCTGACGCCGCTGCAACGACCGCGGTCCCCCGGCTGGACAGCCGCCCCCGCCGGGTCCCCCACCCCCTCCAGGCCCACCGTAGCTCCCCGGACCCCCGCCGGGACCTCCCGCCACCGTTCGGCCCGCCAGCTGCGACGTCTGCTTCTTCAGAAATTTCTCCAGCGGCTTCATGCCCCCCCCCGCCCCTCTCCTAGGGGCCGCCGGGGGACCCAGGTGTCCCAGGCGCGGGCGGGGGGGCGGACGGGGACACGATGCTCAGAGCTGGAGGAGCAGAGGACCGTGCCAGGAGCCGGACTGGGGGCCAGAGGTGCCGAGCCTCGCTGGCCAGAGTCCAGTGGCCAGTAGCCGGGGGAGGTGCCAGAAGGAAGGAGTGCCCGCTCTCAGCAACCCCCCATGCCGGCTGCAGCTGGCACGCGGCCCGAAGAGTGGGCAGGCTGCGGGGCCGGTGCCCCCGGCTCTGCGCTGCGGCGGCAGAAGCAGCGGGCCGAGCGCAAGGCTGAGAGGACGCGGCGGCGGCTGCGCTCCTGGCCGTGAGGAGGGGGAAGGTGGCAGAGCTGAGACCGCGCCCCCTCCTCCGGTCCCCGCCCAGTCCCCGCCCCTGCCCTTCCTCGGCCCGCCCCCGCGCCGCACGAGGCTTGAACTCGCGCGCTGGGGTTGACCACGAGGGAAACAGTAAGGGACTTGGGTTCTGAGCAGAAGAAATTAAGGGCAAAGGTAAGGCAGAGATTTACCAATGGGGAAGGATTCTTGGCTCAAGGGATAACCGGGTCTCAGCATCATTTCAAAGTCAGGACAGGTCTGTGACCTGGACACCTTGACTCAACTACCTGTGTACCCAAGTCAGGCCTAAAGATTGCTGAACCCATGAGTGTGCACCTTTCCCATACTCACAGGAATATGTGGACTTTATCTTCCTTCTGTGAGAAGGGCTGGGAAGGCCTCGGGTGAATTAGCATTGCCACTGGAGGCGGTGCCCATCTGTCCTCTCTGGTAGGGCACCATAGGTGGTGTGGGCCTGGTCTGTGGGCAGGTACTGGCAGGCAGGTAGGAGCCAGGCAGGGAGCAGCAGGTTGTGGCAGGTCTAGCTGGGGTGAGGAGGGGATAATAGGCAGTGGGGAGGAGACCAGGAGCACAAGGGCACCTGGGCCCAGCTGGCAGCAGAAGGAAGCAGGGCCATGGAGACAGGTGACAAGCCCCAGAACTGCCAACTATCATTAAGCACAGAGCCCAAGTGTACATAGCCATGGAGTGGGAAAAGTGGTGCCAAATTAGCACTCCAAGTAATCCTTACTCCTGATGCCCACGCCAGGAGCATTCTGTCCTTAAGGATATGCTGCCCCAGAAGGGGGGGGAGGGCAGCGTAAAGCCATGTTAAGTGTGAGAACATCCAGGTTAGACTTACTAGGCGCGGAGAGTGGCAGCAGGTTCCGGGTGGGTTGAGGCTCTCTAGACAATGCCCCACCCCTGTTTACCAAGCACCAACCAGGCAGGGACAGGAATGCTAATGGCTGGGAGTGGTAGTAAAACTCAACAGGGTGTGTACGACATACGTATCAATGTATGTGCATATCTGTTCCCATGTGTGCTAGAGCATGTGTTCACAGAAATAAAGCTTTGCACACCCATCTGTTTGTGGATTTGGAAACAGTAAAAAGACGACAGTGCACAATTTTGACTAAGAAGCTGTATCAGAGGTCTGAGTATCAGCTTCCTGTGCTCCCCTTATTGGACACCCCAATATCCCCGGGCTTGAAAGGGGAAAGTGGCTGGAATGGGTTGGAGCTCCCCAGGTAGCATTTTATGAACTGAATAGGAAGAGGGAAGGGCTTCTCTCCCAGCACATGCCACAGTTACCAGATTAAGCCGGTTGCCTTGGTAACCTTCTCTCTGGGCAGGATTTGGGAATTGTTGGTTAGGAAGGGCGAATTGGGGAGTGTGAAGGGTGTGGGGGGTTGAAAATAAAAGGGACTGAAAGACTTCTGGAAGCTAGAAGCTTGGGACACAGGACCCCAGCACTCCCCCAAATGCTCAAGGACATCAGGCAGAGACTAAGTTCAACATTTTGAATCAGTGAGGAGAGCCAGCATCAAGTCATGGTCCTCCTGGAGTGGCGGTGGTTTTCACCCTGACTACACACTGGAATCACAGGGAAGCTTCTCAGAAATATTGATGCCGACTGGGCGTGGTGGCTCACGCCTGTAATCTCAACACTTTGGGAAACTAAGGCGGGCAGATCACTTGAGGTCATGAGTTCAAGACCAGCCTGACCAACATGGTGAAACCCCATCTCTACTAAAAATACAAAAAGAAATTAGCCGGGCATGGTGGCACACACCTTTAATCCCAGCTACTCTAGAGGCTGAGGCGGAAGGATCGCTTGAACCTGGGAGGTGAAGGTTGCAGTGAGCTGTTATCATGCTACTGCACTATAGTCTGGGTGAGAGACTCCATATTTAAAAAAAAATACTAGCCAGGCGCAGCGGCTCCCGCCTATAATCCCAGCACTTTGGGAGGCCGAGAAGGTGCATCATGAGGTCAGGAGTTTGAGACCAGTCTGGCCAACATAGTGAAACCCTGTCTGTACTAAAAATACAAAAATTTGCTGGGCATGGTGGTGGGTGCCTGTAATCCCAGCTACTCAGGAGGCTGAGGCAGGAGAATCACTTGAACCCGGGAGGCAGAGGCTGCAATGAGCGGAGATCGTGCCACTGCACTCCAGCTTTGGCAACAAGAGCAAGACTGTGTCCAAAAAAAAAAAAAAAAAAAAAAAAAAAAAGCACTGATGCCTAGGCCGTATCTCAGACCACTTAAATCAGATTTCTGAACCAGGGCCAAGGCTTATGGTATTTAAAAAGCTCCTCACATGACACAAATGGCCAGGATTGAAAATCACTGCCCTAGAGGGACAGTTCAACCCAAGTGGACTGCAGATACTGGGAGTTGACTTTGGAATTCCAAGTCTTTGGTGCTCTGAGTTGCCCACAAGTTTGCAGGCCTATGTGCTGACCCTGAAGGGGAAGAGGGTTGGCAGGGCATTTGCAGCCGCTTATGGAAGAAATAAAGAGGAAGGCAGGGTGGTATGAATAATAACTATGAGATAGGGGCGAAAAAGCCTTGAGGGCCCAGCCCATGGACTTCTACAAGGGGACCGGGCAGGGCCACCTAAGGCTATCTGTCTGCTGCTTACACACCCTCTTCTTTCTGACCACCCAGAGGCAGGATGGGAGGATAGAACCTGGGGGCTTTGCTGAGTGAGAGTTTCTTCTTGCAGAGCTGGTTACCAGGGCAACAGAGAGAGCACTAGGGTCTAACTGAAGGACTGGGGAAGCAAGAAGCAAGGGTAAAGGGGAAGCATCCAACACTCAAACCTCCTGCCAGTAACCCACCCCAAGGCTGGTTGGCATTTTTTGCATGACCCTGGGAGATCAGGCCTACAGTCACTCATCACACTGTGGGGAAGAGAAGCAAACTGACACGATTTAAAGAGGAGTTAGGGGCCCAGAGCGGTGGGTCACGCCTATAATCCCAGCACTTTGGGAGGCTGAGCTGAGCCAATCACCTGAGGCCAGGAATTTGAGACCAACGTGGCCAACATGGTGAAACCCCATCTCTACTAAAAATACGGAAAAAAAGTAGCCAGGCGTGGTGGCGGGCGCCTGTAATCCCAGCTACTTGGGAGGCTGAGACAAAACAATCACTTGAACCCGGGAGGCGGAGGCTGCAGTGAGCCAAGATCGTGACACTGCACTCCAGCCTGGGTGACAGAGTGAGACTCAGTATAAAAAAAAAAAAAAAAGGAATTAGGAATGTGGGTCAGGAAAGTCACAGTACTCTGGCTGTGGCACCAGCACCAAGGGATGGGGAAGTCCCATCTGTCTTTATAAGATGTACAATAGTTGGGCACAGCAGCTCAAGCCTGTAATCCCAGCACTTTGGGAAGCCCAGACAGGAGGATCACTTGAGCCCAGGAATTCAATGACCCTGTCTCTACAAAAATAAAAAATAAAAAAATTAGCTAGGTGTGGTGGTGCATGCTTGTGGTTCCAGCTACTTGAGAGGCTGAGGTGGATGGATTGCTTGAGCCCAGATGGTCAAAGCTGCAGTGAGCCAGGATTGTGCCATTGCACTCCAGTCTGGGCAATAGAGCAAGACCAAAAAAAAAAAAAGATGCAGTATGACATCCATGCCTCCAGCGTATGGATTTGTGAAACCCAACAAATGCTGCCAGCTCCATATGAAAATTGCTCTCCCATACCAGGGATAGCCTCTGTAGTAAACTTCCATCCCACCCAGAGGAAAAAGTCACTTCAAAGGTAGGAACTGCCCTCTAAGCATCAAAGGCCAAGTGGACTAGGTAAACTGAAACATGACCCACAGTTGATTTGTTTTTTGAAACCTTGTGTCCAGGTAGGTCATATTATCTGTTAATTTCACTTTGGGATTAGTGTTGCAAAACATTTGTTATTAAGAAAGGAACATTGGGGCTGGGTGTGGTGGCTTGCACATGTAATCCCAGCACTCTAGGAGGCTAAGGCAGGAGGATCACTTGAACCTAGGCGTTCCAGACCAGCCTGGGTAACACAGTGAGACCTCGACTCTACTAAAAACAAACAAAAAAAATTAGCTGGGCATGGTGGTGTGGGCCTGTAGTCACAGCTGTTTGGGAAGCTGTGGCAGGAGGATTGCTTGAACGTAGGAGCTCCAGGCTGTAGCTACCTATGATCGTGCCACTGTATTCCAGCCTGGGTGACAGAGCAAGACTGTCTCAGGAAAAAAAAAAAAAAAAAAAAAAGTGACACTGGATCTGGTAGGGTGGAGAGTCACTGGCAAGGACATTAAGAACACAGACTCCAACTTGGCCTTGGGAGGCCAAGGCAGGTGGATCACCTGAGGTCAGGAGTTCAAGACCAGCCTGGCCAACATGGTGAAACCCCATTTCTACTAAAAATATAATTTTTTTTGTACAAAAAATACAAAAATTTCTACTAAAAATACAAAAAAAAAAAAAAAAATTTCCCTTCCCCTTACCTGACCCGATCGTCTCCCTAAGACTGTGGTCCTTAATACTTGAGTGTCGGCATCTTTACTTTTCAAGAAAGCTATACCAATACTTCCCCCAGCCCAGGACTTGGTATAGTTATACTGACATCTGATGGCATATTACCTTGGGAAACTTACTTGCCAAACACAAAGGAAGCCATAAAGAATACTAGATGCTCATGTGAATAAGCAGCATCTCTCTGCTTCTCTGTCCCTGACACTTCCAATCTAAGGGATGGCATGATATCCTGGTAATCTATGTGGTTAAAAAAGATAACTGATGGGGAATGCAGACACATTTATGGCCTCAAAGGGGCTCCTCATCTCTCTGGGCTTCTGTTTCACAAATCTGGGCTGACCTGAGTTGTGACCGTGACCCTGTGGGGGAATTAGGGAGTCCTCTTCCCTCCCTCCCAAATCAAGACTCATGCAAAACATTGGCAAGAGAGCCAAGTTTACAGTCTAAATTTTATTATCTCCAAGTCACAATGCTGATCACAAATGGGCACCCTTTAAAACAGTAACAAAAAACACCACCACACATGGAAAAATCCTTGCAACTAAACACAGTGGACCAACAGAGACAACTCTCACAGTGTCTTAAGGTCTGGGAATCTGGGCATGCTGCCCACAGGCTTGAGGAGACATCTTCAGGTTTAAGGCAAAGGGAACAGCCTACAAAAGGCACAACCACCAGCTACCCCTGGAAGAATCTCTTAGTTATTTCCTCCTTGGGGGTTACAGATTAAATGCCCCTCCCCGCTCTCCACACCACACCTGTGACTCGAGTGGTTAGGCCAGCTGCTAGAGGGAAGGAATAAAAACAGACAGTGACATTACCGGGGAGAGACACAGCCACCATCTTCGCCCTCAGGTTCTGTAGAAGGACAGGGACAGTGGCCAAGTTACCCCTGGCGGACAGAAGTACTGCAGTAATAGGAATCTCTTCCGCAGAGGCAGCAGAGAAGTGGTTTAGTGCCATGGATAGCGAGGAAAGATAGGAGCCCTTGCCCAGAAGGTGACTGGCTTCCTTAGGCCTTAAGCCCAGGTGTAGTATCTTCTGTTTGCAAGGACAAAAGTAGAATTCGGGGAAAATAAGGTAGTAACATCTAAAACACTTGTAGCAGAGAAGACGTGGAGAAGAGCAATTGCAAAGGATGGGGTAGACTGCTTGCTGGATGATATTTGCCTTTAAAGAGATGCACTGGTCCACAGCAACTGGAAAGGGAGTGTAGCAAGAATGGAAAGAAGAGAAGCAAGGCCCTCTAATTCCACTTACCTCAAAAGACTGCGCCCTGAGGACTATGTGAATACACACCCCTAAGGGCAAAGGCTCTCACTCCACCATCCCTTTCTCACAAAAGCATCTGGTTTGCCATCTCTCCCCACAGTAGGGTATTTGCCCTCAGCAGAGAACAGAAGTCCACCATAGTACAGGTACTGATGGATGCTCAGACTCCTAAAAACCTAAGTCAAAGAGAAGGACTCCTACCCACCTACTCTGAGCTTTTCCGCACAATAGGACCCTCTGTGCAGACAGCCATGCTTCCACAGGGTTAGAGTTAAGGGAATACAAGTATACAAGAGGATAACAAACGCCAACTAAAAGTGAAAGGCCAGGTCTTTTTAGCCTTGGTGAGGAAGGCTGGCTGATACATTCTCCATTATCTGGGATACAGGGAAGAATCAAAAGGGAATCCAGAGGGGCTAGCAAACCAGAAGAATGGACTTGTTTCATTTAAAGGCAGGGAGAGCAAGAAACAGAGACAAAGAGAAAAAACTAAAATAATATTAAGGATAAGCCAGGCTTTAAAAATGAACATCTTAGAAAACAAAACAAACAGGAAGGAGCTTCCTTGAGAACAGAAGACACTTCAATTTCCCGGAAGAAAGTGAAGAACAGCAGAAGACATGGGCTTCTGGATCTAGACTCAGAAGCTTGGGGCTGTCTGGCTCTGCTCCCCCGAACACAGCCAACTCAAGTGAAGAGTGAAGATGGGACGAGGTCCACTTGTTTCTCCCTCTCTCCAGAGCCTGTCTTTAGAGGAAGGCAGGGGTCCTCCTCTTTCAGCTGTTTGCTGGTAGAAGCCATAACCTATATCTTTGAAGCCCTTCAGGTAGTAGATAGCCAGCTGTATTTCTCTTCTCTCCTGAGTTCTCACCTCTGCCGTTCTGACAGGGGTTGGAAAAAGGGAAGAACCACCAAAGTGTTAGTGGGCCGTCTGGGCATTTACAAGCTGTTTACAAAAAGCCACATTTCTAAATAATGTGTATTAAGTAATGTCCTTAAACAAAACAAAAGCAACAAAACCCCCCGTCTTTCTCCTCTATGATCTTTAGAACTGGTTTTTTCTGCTATAATATCTCAAATTTAGATTTCCCTTTTCCTTTACTGCCTTCCTGTATTTTTTCCTTGTAGCTTCTAAATTGAAAATTGTCATGTAACAGTCGTTTCTACTTCAACCCTGCCCCATACACTTGCCACACAAACAAACTGGCAAATTTCAGGACTCCTTTAAGCCTCCTGAGATATCCCATGATTATTATCATTTAAAGCATTAATTAGAAGCCAGGCGGGGTGGCTCACGCCTGTAAGTCCAGCACTTTGGGAGGCCAAGGCAGGAGGATCACCTGAGGTCAGGAGTTCAAGATCAGCCTGGCCAATATGGTGAAACCCCATTTCTACTAAAAATACAAAAACTAGTCAGGTGTGGTCGTGCATGCCTATAATCCTAGCTACTCAGGAGGCTGAGGCAAGAGCAATGCTTGAACTCAGGAGATGGAGGTTGCAGTGAGCTGAGATTGTGCCACTGCACTCCAGCCTGGGTAACGGACTGAGACTCCATCTCAAAAAAAAAAAAAAGCATTAATTAGTGATTTTTGTTTGTTAAGCAAGTGTAAGCATTAGTTTTAAGAATATTCACAGTAAGTTGTGCACTTACTTTTATATGATAAGATTTAAAATATTCAGAAACTCATATTAACTGGAACCCCTGCTTACAACCTGAAATAATAAAGTTGGAATTTGTTATCAGGTCATACCAAAAAGACTGTTTTCCAGAGAAACACACCCAGAAAAATGAGGGAAATCCTCTGGGGAGAAGGAAAGCCCACTGACGGAGCATGTGCATTAAGTATGGGAAGGAGCTCTCATACCTCAGGTGGAGGGGGCTTGATGGTGACTGGCTGGGGAGTCCTCCGTGGTGGGGAGGGCTTTGGTTGCACCTGCTGCTGGGCGGGGTTATAGTAGGTCACTCCTCCATATACCTGTGATGGGGCCTGGACCCCACAAGCCAGGAGAAGAAAAAGTTAGGAATGAATTCATCCAACCTATGATGAACAGGAAATATTATTCATCCACAAGAGTACTGGGGAATTTATAATTTTAAAAATATCTGATCTGCCCACCCTTCAAAATAAAGTGACTATTCATTTTTGCCTTAATTCGTCATTATTTTGCTCTGGTTTTTATTTCTTCAAAGTACTGCCCAGCTTTCTCTAATTCTTAACATCAGCTGACAATTGGAAAAGGCTGAGTTCAGTAGCGACACTACAGATACTTGATTATGTCAATGTGGTGGAAGTTAAGCAGGACAGAGGCGGGGTGATAAGGAGTAGAATACAGCTTCTTTATGCAATAGAGTGAAAAGCAGGTATTGCCACCTATGAAGTACCAGAACACAGGAAAGAAACACCATTAAAGAAACTGAACGCTGGGTGCGGTGGCTCATGCCTGTAATCCCAGCACTTTCGGAGGCTGAGGCAGGTGGATCGGTTGAGGTCAGGAGTTTGAGACCAGCTTGGCCAACATGGTGAAACCCCGTCTCTACTAGAAATACAAAAATTAGCCGGGCGTGGTGGCAGGCGCTGTAATCCCAGCTACTCGGGAGGCTGAGGCAGGAGAATCGCTTGAACCCAAGAGGTGGAGGTTGCAGTAAACTGAGATCATGCCACTGCACTACAGGCCTGGGCGACAGAGAAAAAAACTGAAAAGAATAAAGATGATGGGCATTACATAAGCTGCATTTCCAGCTCCTGACCACTAAGAGGCGTCTTAGCGTCAATACAAATCAGTGGCACTGAAATGTTCTCTCAAATTCCTTTAGCATTCTCCCCATACCACATTCCTGTCTGAATTAAAGAATATGTATCTAGAAAAACATGATCATTAGCCATCTCACCTGTGTATTAGGATACAGATGAGGCGGCGGTGGGGGAGGCAGTGCCCCTGGAGCATAAGGGTAACTGGGATTACCAAAGTTCATGACGCCTGGAGCAGAAAAGTAAGTAGGAGCAAGCAACTGCTGAGGTGGTGGCTGTCCTGGAGACATGGACACTGGTGGGGGATAGAGGCCTGGATTGGGCAGAGGAGCTGGTGTCTGGTGGGGATGTAAACCTGGATAAGGAGAAGAAAAAAACTGAAAAATAAAGTAACATCATTTTCATAGGATGGCCTGGCTGGACTGCTCAGTATAATCAGGCTCAGGATGGAAGTCCTCAGGATGGATACAAGAGGAATTTGTTGCCAACGCAGCCAGGATGGCCAGACTCCCAGGCTAGCAGCACAGAACTCAGGAGGATAGGGTTTGTGGTGCTCCCAACATATATCCTCAGGTACTGGAAGCATACAAGCAGAGACACTAAACTTACCTGGGTGGGGAAGGTGCATTTCTGGCTGCACAAGCATGCCCTGTGGAGGCAGCGGGGCAGGGCTGTCACCATGGGTATAGATTGGTCCCTGGAACTGCACTGTAAGATATCACATTGGGACTCTCATAAACCCTTACTCTTCACATCACATGGACAAGTCTCCTTGTTCCCCAAGCCCTTTAAAAGATGTTCTCAATATTCCATGCGAAGAAAACAGCAACCAGACAATGTTTGATAACCACTATGAGAGGTCAGAAGAGAAATTCAGGAGCCAGGAGCCTAGTGTCTTACTTCACTTCACACTGCCAAGAAAAGTACCCCAACAATAAGAAAAAACTCACGTGGATCATAGTAATGTCCCTCCATGATACTGATATGCACTGGAGGGGCGGGGGGCTCTGGCACAGGTCTTTGCCGCTGGGATGAATAGCGTTTGGCTCGACCACCCTGGACGCCCTGAGACAAAGAAAGAGGCCTAAACAATAAGAATTCTAGAGGGCTCTCATGTCAAGTTCTACCTTCCTTTAGGTGTTGAAAAACAACTTGGTACATGGCAGGTGTTTAATGGGTATTTGCAAAGTGAGCTGAAAAATAATGAAAGATAACAAGATTTGAACCTAGGGCCAGGCGTGGTGGCTCACGCCTGTAATCCCAGCACTTTGGGAGGCTGAGTCAGGCAGATAATGAGGTCAGGAGATCAAGACCATCCTGGCTAACATGGTGAAACCCCGTCTCTACTAAAAATACAAAGAAATTAGCCGGGCGTGGTGGCAGGTGCCTGTAGTACCAGTTACTCAGGAGGCTGAGGCAGGGGAACGGTGAGAACCTGGGAGGCGGAGCTTGCAGTGAGCCGAGATCACGCCACTGCACTCCAGCCTGGGCCACAAAGCAAGACTCTGTCTCAAAAAAAAAAAAAAAAAAAAAAAAAGATTTGAACCTAAACCTTCTACCTTACATTTCTGAAATCCAAATTAAAATAAACATGCATAATCAATGGAAAAACTGACTTTATCTTAGCCGGGCGTGGTAGATCACGAGGTCAGGAGTTCCAGACCAGCCTGGTCAACATGGTGAAACCCCATCTCTACTAAAAATACAAAAATTATCTGGGCATGATGGCATGTTCCTGTAATGCCAGCTACTTGGGAGGCTGAGGCAGGAGAATTGCTTGAACTCGGACCCGGGAGGCAGAGCTTGCAGTGAGCTGCGATCCCATCACTGCACTCTAGCCTAGGCAACAAGGTAAGACTCCATCTCCAAAAAAAAAAAAAAAGGCCGGGTGCGGTGGCTCAAGCCTGTAATCCCAGGACTTTGGGAGGCCGAGATGGGCGGATCACGAGGTCATGAGATCGAGACCATCCTGGCTAACCTGGTGAAACCCCATCTCTACTAAAAAATACAAAAAACTAGCCGGGCAAGGTGGCGGGCGCCTGTAGTCCCAGCTACTCGGGAGGCTGAGGCAGGAGAATGGCGTAAACCCGGGAGGCGGGAGCTTGCAGTAAGCTGAGATCCAGCCACTGCACTCCAGCCTGGGCAACAGAGCGAGACTCCGTCTCAAAAGAAAAAAAACAAAAACAAAAACAAACAAACAAAAAGAAACCTTATCTTGGTTTAAACAATGAACAAGCTGTGTAACAGGCAGCTCCCTCCCCCATCTACCCTTTTCCCCTTCTGTACCATTTCTTCCATCCGGTTAAACTGAGGTGGAGGTCCTGCTCCCATGTGAATATGGTTGGGCATACCTGTAATACACCAAAAAAGTTACTTCTGCAGATCAGACATATGTGAGTGGGACTCAAAGATACTATCAAGAAACAGGTTTAAGTGTCAACATGAGGAATGCCTTTTTTCTTTTTTTTTTTCTTTTTTTTTTTTTTTTTGAGACGGAGTCTCGCTGTGTCTCCCAGGCTGGAGTGCAGTGGCGTGATCTCAGCTCACTGCAAGCTCCGCCTCCCGGGTTCACGCCATTCTCCCGCCTCAGCCTCCCAAGTAGCTGGGACTACAGGCGCCCGCCACCACATCCGGCTAGTTTTTTTTTGTATTTTTAGTAGAGACGGGGTTTCACCATGTTAGCCAGGATAGTCTCGATCTCCTGACCTCGTGATCCACCCGCCTCGGCCTCCCAAAGTGCTGGGATTACAGGCTTGAGCCACCGCGCCCGGCTGCCTTTTTTCTTTTAATTAATAAAATTCTCTATAAACTATCTCTGCTTTCTGTCTACACCAACATTTAGAAATTTGTCCCCACTGTCTGCCATCTTAATATAGCGATAAAGCCCTTGAACATGAAAAATAAAATGACTTCAATAAAGAAAATCAAGTTCAAATTTTTCCTATCAAACTGTTCCCTGCATAGAATCATTGGGAGATTATAATTAGTACATTACATTATCCGACATACTGAAAAATCTCAGCCCAAGAGTTCCTGAGCAACGGCCGGACAAGGGAGGGATGTTTTGTAAATCTACTTGATTACATCCCATTCACAGGGATCTAGGTTGGAAGTTTGAGAGGAGATTCTCCTCTGGCTAAAATGACTCAAGACAAAAAGGAATGTTCTAGAGATTGTCCTCCAATAGTAAGAAGGGCGCTATAACTCCAAATGAGGAGTTCCAATATTTAAGATAGATTTCAGACTAAGGAAAGATCCTTCGATCTATCTGGGTGGAGAAAGACAAACCCGAACAGGCAAAATGGGTAATATGTAGGTCTTACACTCTAAAACTATGCTGCCCAGTATGATATCCACTAGCCAAACATGGACACTTAGGTTTCAATTAATTAAAAGTTCAATTCCAGCTGGGTGCAGTGGCTCATGCTTATAATCCCAGCACTCTGGGATGGCAGAGGTAGGAGAACTGCTTGAGCCCAGGAGTTCAAGACCAGCCTGGAAAACACAATGAGAAACAACCCCGTCTTTCCAAAAAATAAAAAAATCAGCCAGGTGTAATGATGTGTGCTCATGATCCTAGCTACTGAGAAGGCTGAAATGGGAGGATTGCTTGAGCCCTGGAGGCGGAGGTTGCAGTGAGCCAAGGTTACGCTACTGCACTCCAGACTCCAGCCTGGGTGACAAAATGGGACCCCATCTAAAAAACACAAACAAAAAATACTATATCTATATAAATAACAGTGGCCGGGCGCGGTGGCTCAAGCCTGTAATCCCAGCACTTTGGGAGGCCGAGACGGGTGGATCACGAGGTCAGGAGATCGAGACCATCCTGGCTAACACGGTGAAACCCCGTCTCTACTAAGAAATACAAAAAACTAGCCGGGCGAGGTGGCTGGCGCCTGTAGCCCCAGCTACTCGGGAGGCTGAGGCCGGAGAATGGCGTGAACCTGGGAGGCGGAGCTTGCAGTGAGCTGAGATCCGGCCACTGCACTCTAGCCTGGGCTACAGAGCCAGACTCCGTCTCAAAAAATAAAAATAAAAATAAAAATAAATAAATAAATAAATAAATAACAACAACAACAAAAACATAAAAGTACAATCATTACAGAAAGTTCTATTGGGCAATCTGTCTCTAGAAGATTAAGGAAATAAGGGAAGCTTGCCTTTCAAAGATATTAGAGAAGATCTTGATCAAAATTCAACTGAATAAATTTTTGCCTTCAAACATTTAAACATTAGCTCAAATAATAACGTTGTCTTCTTCTACTTTTTGTGGAAAAGGATCCTGTACTCAGGAGGCTCAATGATGACTGGGCAGGTGCAGTGTCTTCCACCTGTAATCCCAGCGCTTTAGGAGGATCACCTGAGCCCAGGAGTTCAAGACCAGCCTGGGCAACACAGCGAGACCCCGTCACTACAAAAAAATTTTTAAAAATTAGCTGGGGCCAGGTGCAGTGGCTCACGCCTGTAACCCCAGCACTTTGGGAGGCCGAGATGGGTGGATCACTTAAGGTCAGGAGTTTGAGACCAGCCTGGCCAACATAATGAAACTCCATCTCTACGAAAAATACAAAAATTAGCCAGGTGTGGTGGTGTGAGCCTGTAATCCCAGTTACTCAAGAAGCTGAGGCAGGAGAATTGTTTGAGCCCCAGAGGCAGAGGTTGTAGTGAGCTGAGATCGTACCACTGCACTCCAGTCTGGGCAACAGAGCAAGACTCTGTCACCAAAAAAAAAAAAAAAAAAAAGAAAGGGGCCAGGCAGGGTGGCTGTGGCTCACCCCTGTAATCCCAGCACTTTGGGAAGCCAAGGTGGGTGGATCACGAGGTCAAGAGATCGAGCCCATCCTGGCCAACATGGTGAAACCCTGTCTCTACTAAAAATACAAAAATTAGCCCAGCGTGGTGGTGCACACCTGTACTCCCAGCTACTCGGGAGGCTGAGGCAGGAGAATCACTTGAACCCAGAGGTGGAGGTTACAGTGAGCCGAGATCGTGCCACTGCATCTAGCTTGGGCGACAGAGCGAGACTCCATCTCAAAACAAACAACAAAAATACAGAAACAAATAAATCTCAAAACAAATAAATAAATAAAAATACAAAAAAAGGCCCGGCACGGTGGCTCACGCCTGTAATCCCAGCACTTTCGGAGGCTGAGGCGGGCGGATCACAAGGTCAAGAGATCGAGACCATCCTGGCTAACACGGTGAAGCTGGGAGGCAAAGGTTGCAGTGAGCCAAAATTGCGCCACTGAATTTAGCTTGCGCGAAAGAGTGAAACTCCGTCTCAAAAAAAAAAAACAAAAGAGAAAAAGTAGACATTTGTCAGACACATTCCCGAGACAGAAGTCCCATGCCCCAAACCTGATGATGCAAACGGGAAAAAGGTAGCCACCAGTTCTATGACACCTACCTCGAAGTTCCCGTGGTTGCAGGAAAGAAGGCTGCCCCGGACTCCAATTCTGTTCTGCTATATTTAGTTGTGCCACATCTTGCTCAAGTCCACCTGTAGTAGAATCCACTGGAGCGTCCCAGTTCCCAGTCTTAGTAGGTGGAGCTGGGGTGGTTTCTGGGACTGGAGGTGCTGGGATCAGTCCTTCAGGAGGAGGGGGCACCTCCTCTGCAAGCTTGACTGCATCTCCAACTTTGGTTCGGGTTCTTCTTGCCCGGGAATAGGATTTCTTTTCGATGGGCCTGTCAGGGGCTGGTGGTGCAGTATCAGGAGCAGCAGCTGGTGTCTCTGAGGTTGCCTCTTCCTTCTCAGGACTGCCAAGCACTGGAACATCTGCTGCTTCTGGAGATGGATCCCTCACAGGAGTCTGCTCTAGGCGCCGTGACCGGTAACTAGTCTCATGCTTAACAGTCTCGCCAGACCGGCCACCATGCTGCCCCCCAGCTTCCATAGGCCTAAAACCAGCACGACCTTCCTTGAAGCCCCCAGATCGAGAATAATTCCTGGGTGCAGACATGCGGCCAGTACCTGCAGCATTTCTGTTAATAAATGTCCTTGGTGGTAGGGTACCCCCAAGACCCTGGTGGCGATGAGACTTGTTTAGCCGCTCACCATTCCAATTTGGATCTCTTTGTGGAGGACTCCCATATCTACAAAAAATGGAATGAAGAAACTGTTAAGAAATTAACAAAAGGAGGCTGGGCACGGTGGCTCAGGCCTGTAATCCCAGCACTTTGGGAGATCAAGAAAGACGGGCAGATCACTTGAGGCCAGGAGTTTGAGACCAGCCTGGCTAATACAGTGAAACCCCATTTCTACTAAAAATACAAAAATTAGCTGATCGTGATGGTACATGCCTGTAATCCCAGCTACTGAGGAGGCTGAAGCAGGAGAATCACTCAAACCCGGGAGGTGGAGGTTGCAGTGAACCGAGAACATGCCACTGAACTCTTTATTTTGTCTCAAAATAAAGAAAGAAAGAAGGAAGGAGAGAAGAGGAAGAAAGAGAGAGAGAGAGAGACAGAAAGAAAGAAAGAAAGAAAGACAGAGAGAGAGAAAGAAAAGCAAAGCAAGAGAGTTCTCTCTAAAATATATCTATAGTCTATGGTCTATTTTTTTTTTTTTTTTCCTTTTTTTTTGGAGACAGGGTCTCACTATGTTCTCCAGGCTAGTCCTGAACTCCTGGCCTCAAGCAATCCTCCTGCCTCAGCCTCCCAAAGTGCTGGGATTCCAGGTGTAAGCCACTGTAAGCCACCATGCCTAGCCCAGTCTATGTTCTAAAATGCCTCACCGGGGTTTCCGGATTCTTCGGGGTTTGATGTCATCAGGATTATGAGCTGAGCGAATGTCATAACCATAAAGAGCAATGAGCTCCTGTCGGGACTTTGGGGCCTGCTCATCTTCCCGGAACTTGTCATGCTCCCAGCGACCCTCATCCTTCCATAGCTTTCGCTGACGCCCCTTGGGTCTGGATAAAATGAAGGAAAAGTGTCTTGGGTCAGCAGAATTCTCCAAGTAGAGATGTTCATGAACAAAACGGGTCAGGCAGGGGGACAATAGGAACTTCACGTAGTCTCATCATCCCAAAGAGATTATAAAAAACAGGCCTCCCCTAAGCAAGTGTGAATCACAGAACCTCAGAGCCTGCTGGGCTCAAATACAACAGACATAGAAATGAGAAAAGGACTTCATTTCATGCCATTCAGTACCTTTGAAAAACATCTCCTTTCTCCTAAAAGGCAGCCTATGCAAGTACTTCACTTCTCAGAGGCCTTACGCCTCAGATTAAGAAAAGAAAAAGTAGAATAATTAAGAGAAGATGAGTTCTGGAAACAGACTGCCCTAGGTCTGCATCTTAGCTGCCTCACCAAGAATTACCAAATATTCTAAGCCCACTTTCCTCATTTGTACAAGAAGGATAATCATAATACTTATCTTAAAATGCCTGTAATAAATGAAATACAGGCAAAGCATTTAGCAAAGTACCTGACCTACATGTCTAAAATACATGTTAGACAGCGGCAGCAGCAAGTGGCTTTTACCTGACTTCCTCCTCCTGAGTTTGCCCTCGAAGATCATGCTCAAAGAAGAGCCCTTTCCGAGGTATGTATGCTGGATTCTTCCGATCTTCATCATCATCCAAATGCTTAGGGCCCTTTTTACCCACTTTGTTCTCCACAGGCTCTGTGCTCTCCTAGAGGACAGATAAAGGGATCCTTACTCTTCCAGACTCAATAATCCCTATTCCAGCCTCTAAAATGGAGGACTGTGGAATGTACTGACCTGTCCGTCCCCACTTTGCCTCTCTCCAGTCACAGTGCCTTTGGTGTCAGGCTTTTCTTCTCCCTTCTCTTCTTTTGTTGAAGAATTAACAGCATCATTAGCTTCTGATTTCAGCTCCACTTTGGAGTTTTCCTCTTCACTGTATTCTCCTTCTTCACCCTGAAAAAAGTTTCCCTGTCAGTGATGCAGATAAGATCTGAACAGCATTTTAATTCCCACCTCGCCCCCTCCCAGGATGGAGTCTCTGTCACTCAGGCTGGAATGCAGTGGTACAATCTCGGCTCACTGAAACCTCTGCCTCCCAGGGTCAAGCAATTCTCCTGCCTCAGCCTCCCAAGTAGCTGGGATTACAGGCACCCACCACCACGCCTGGCTAATTTTTGTATGTTTAGTGGAGACCGGGTTTCACCATGTTGGCCAGGCTGGTCTCAAACTCCTGACTTCACGATCCGCCTGCCTTGGCCTCCTAAAGTGCTGGGTTTACAGGAGTGAGCCACCGTGCCCGGCTGCATTTCAATTTTCTGCTCTTTAGGAATACATTTATTGATTAAATTTTTAGTACAACACAGAACTGAAAAGCAAACAAATCAATATTCTTACCCATATTTCCAGAAGATAAAGATCCTATTTTGGCTGGGCACGGTGGCTGATGCCTGTAATCCCAACACTTTGGGAGGCCGAGGCAGGCAGATCACCTGAGATCAGGAGTGCGAGACCAACCTGGTCAGCATGGCAAAACCCCACCTCTACTAGAAATACAAAAATAAGCCACACATGGTGGCAGGCACCTGTAATCCCAGCTAACTGGGAGGCTAAGGCAGGAAAATCATTTGAACCAGGGAGGCAGAGGTTGCAGTGAGCAGAGATTGCACCACTGCACTTCAGCCTGGGCAACAGAGTAAGGCTCTGTTGCAAAAAATAATAATAATAAAAAAAACGCTATTTTTAAAAATCACATTAAAAAAATACACACATACACACATATATATCCACATAGGTTTTCCTAGAACACATGCAAGAATTATTAAAAGTGGCAGGCTGGGCGCAGGGGCTTACACCTATAATCCCAGCACTTTGGGAGGCTGAGGCGGGAGGATCACTTGAGGTCAGGAGTTCGTGGCCAGCCTGGTCAAAATGGCAAAACCCTGTCTCTACTAAAAATACAAAAATTAGCCAGGAGGCGGGAGGCTGCAGTGAGCCAAGATTGTGCCACTGCATTCCAGCCTGGGTGACAAGAGCAAAACACCGTCTCAAAAAAACAGAACAGGCCAGGCATGGTGGCTCACACCTGTAACCCCAGCACTTTAGGAGGCCGAGGTGGGCGGATCACAAGGTCAGGAAATCGAGACCACGGTGAAACCCCATCTTGGCCGGGAGCGGTGGCTCAAGCCTGTAATCCCAGCACTTTGGGAGGCCGAGACGGGCGGATCACGAGGTCAGGAGATCGAGACCATCCTGGCTAACATGGTGAAACCCCGTCTCTACTAAAAAATACAAAAAACTAGCCGGGCGAGATGGCGGGCGCCTGTAGTCCCAGTTACTCGAGAGGCTAAGGCAGGAGAATGGCGTGAACCCAGGAGGCGGAGCTTGCTGTGAGCCGAGATCCGGCCACTGCACTCCAGCCTGGGTGACAGAGCGAGACTCCGTCTCAAAAAAAAGAATTAAAAAAAAAAAAAAAAAAAAGAAACCCCATCTCTACTAAAAATACAAAAAATTAGCTGGGCGCAGAGGCGGGTGCCTGTAGTCCCAGCTACTCGGGAGGCTGAGGCAGGAGAATGGCGTAAACCCAGGAGGCGGAGCTTGCAGTGAGCTGAGATCCAGCCATTGCACTCCAGCCTGGGCGACAGAGCGAGACTCCGTCTCAAAAAAAAAAAAAAAAAAAAAAAAAAGATCTAAAAGTTTTCATGGATCCCCATGAGATATTCACTGAGAAAACATGCAATGACAAACAATTGCCAGGCTGGATGTAGTGGTTCATGCCTGTAATCCCAACACTCTGGGAGGCCGAGGCAGGTGGATCACTCGAGGTCAGGAGTTTAAGACCAGCCTGGTCAACATGGTGAAACCTTGTCTCTACTAAAAATACAAAAATTAGCCAGACATGGTGGCATGAACCTGTAATCTCAGCTATTTGGGAGGCTGAGGCAAGAGTATTGCTTAAACCCAGGAGGTGGAGGTTGCAGTGAGCCAAGATAGCACCACTGCATACCAGCCTGGGCGAAAGAGTGAGACCCTGTCAAAAAAAAAAACTTCACCAGGAGTGGTGGCGTGCGCCTGTAGTCCCAGTAACTTGGGAGGCTGAGGTGTGAGATCATTTCAGCCCAGGAGGTAGCGGTTGCAGTGAGCCATAATTGTGCCACTGCACTCCAGCCTGAGCAACAGGGCGAGACCCTGTCTCCAAAAAAAGAAAACCAACCAACCAAACAAAAAAACCAAAACACAACAAATTGAGTGCCTGTAGTCCCAGCTACTCGGAAGGCTGAGGGAGGAGCATCACTTTAACCTGGGAGGCAGAGGTTGCAGCGAACCAAGATCGCCCCACTGCACTCCAGCCTGTGCAGCAGAGACTGTCTCAAAAACAAACAAAAAACAACAAACTGTTATACATTCAGTAACACTTTAAGTTTACATTTTATTAATTTACATATATTCAAAAATAGTAATACATAAGGGGGGCGATGTATATTTTAGTCTATAGATAACGAGAACTGAATGAGTAGATGTGCAAACTTTTTTGAGACAGGGTCTCACTCTGTCGCCCAGGCTGGAGTGCAGTGGCGTGATCTCAACTGACTATAGCCTTGACCTCCTGGGCTCAAGTAATCCTCCCACCTCAGCCCCCACAAGTAGCTGGGACTACAGATGTACACCACCATGCCCAACTAATTTTTGTATTTTTTTGTAGAGACAAGAGTTTCACCACATTACCCAGGCTGGCCTCAAACTTCTGAGCTCAAGCGAACCTCCTGCCTCAGCCTCCCAAAGTGCTAGGATTACAGGCATGAGCCACTGCGCCCAACCAGATGTGCAAACTCTTGATAATGACTCTATAATTTCCCAATGCGCTGTTATCCTCAAGTTGGAAAATAGTGGCTTACATTTTTTGATGCCTATGAGTACTAGTTGTCTGCAGCAGGAAATTCCTGCAGTCAGAAACTATCCAGAATCACATAATTACAAAAATTTGACCTAAAAAACCTTAGAGGACAACTTGTACAACCATCGCATTTCAGAAACGAAAAAAATTAGTCCAAGTGCTCTCTCTCTCTTTCCTTTTTACTATCTTCTTCCCTCTTTTACCACATCAAGATTGGGTAACACTGTTCATGACAGAGAAAGTGCTGGGTCTACACACAAAGGATCATTAGGCCATTAGAAAGGGCCAGGAAATGGATGTGTGGCTAGTTCTAGGTAGGAAAAGGCAGCAGCTAAGGCTCATGACAAGGGAACTGGCTTTACAGTAGAGTTACTCTCCTCTCCTTGTCCTCCCCAGACTTGGACCTAAGGAGGCAGAGCTATGGCTAGGGAGGCCTACGAGAACACAGAGAAATGGTTTCAAGGAAAGGTGGTGGTGTCCTCATTGATGGGTTACATCTGAAACCTGGTAGATGTATGTATACTGGTCTCTCACTCTCCTACTGGGTCTGATACTTGACCTGAACCAGACTGCCCTGTCACTCAAGACTCAGGTTGGCCCCAATAATCTGGTCAAAGAGGCTCAATGTGGGATTCCTGAATTCCTGATTGAGAAGCTCTCAAACTCTAAGTTTCTGCCATCTTTTCTTTTTTTTTTTTTTTTTTTTTTTTTTTTTTTTTTTTTTTGAGACGGAGTCTCGCTCTGTCGCCCAGGCCGGAGTGCAGTGGCCGGATCTCAGCTCACTGCAAGCTCCGCCTCCCGGGTTCACGCCATTCTCCGGCCTCAGCCTCCCGAGTAGCTGGGACTACAGGCGCCCGCCATCTCGCCCGGCTATTTTTTTTTTGTATTTCTTAGTAGAGACGGGGTTTCACTGTGTTTGCCAGGATGGTCTCGATCTCCTGACCTCGTGATCCGCCCATCTCGGCCTCCCAAAGTGCTGGGATTACAGGCTTGAGCCACCGCGCCCGGCCTGCCATCTTTTCAAATAGAGCTGAGTCAGCCTGATTGGCCCAGACAAGCCAATTAATCCCTCTTCCTCGTTTTTCCCTGCTCAGCATCTGGGTATAGTTGACCCTGGAACAAGGGGTTTGAACCACTCAGGTCCACTTCTACGCAAATTTTTTTCAATAAAAGTTACAGCAAGTAATGCCTGCCTCTCCTTCCACTGCCTCTGTCACCCAAGGCAGCAAGATCAACCCCTCCTCTTCTGAAGTCTACTCAACACAAAGATGATGAAGACCTTTATGATGATCCACTTCCACTGAATAATGTTTCCTTAATAGTGAATATGATTTCTTAATAATATTTTCTTTTCTCTAGCTTACTTATTGTAAGAGTACAGTACACAATAGACATACAAAATACGTATTCACTGACTGTTTATGTTATTGGTAAGGCTTCCAGTTGACTTAGTAGTTGGGGGGAGTCAAAAATTATACTTGGAATTCTTACTGCACAGGGATATGTGTCCTTTATATTTATTATTTATTTATTTTGGAGACAGAGTCTTGCTCTGTCGCCCAGGCTGGAGTGCAATGGCATGATCTCAGCTCACTGCAACCTCCACCTCCTGGGTTCAAGCAATTCTTATGCCTCAGCCTCCTGAGTAGCGGGGACTACAGGTGTGCGCCACCACTCCTGGCCAATTTTTGTACTTTAGTAGAGACAGGGTTTCACCATGTTGCCCAGGCTGGTCTCAAAGTCCCGAGCTCAGGCAAGCCACCCACCTCGGCCTCCTGAGGTGCTGGGATTACAGACGTGAGCCACCACACCCAGCCCCCTTTTATTTTTTTTTAACAGATGGGGTCTCGCTGTATCACTCAGGGTAGAGTGTAGTGGTGTGATCAAGGCTTGCAGCAGCCTCAAACACCTGGGCTCCAGTGATCCTTCTGCCTCAGCCTCCTGAGTAGCTGGGACTGCAGGCATGTGCCATCATGCCCAGCTAATTTTTGTCCTTTTTTTTTTTTTTGTAGAGACAGGGTCTTGCTTTTTTGTCCAGGCTAGTCTCAAACTCTTGGACTCAAGTGATCCTCCTGCCTTGGCCCCCTAAAGTGCTCGGATTAGAAGCATGAGCGACTGTACCCAGACAGGATAGGCACTCTTAACTCCCATGTTGTTCAACTATTTTCGCCTTGAGTATTTTGGGTTAGGATTCCCAGAAAGGTAACCGAATAGAGGGAGACTGTTTGACTATATCCACACTATCAGAATCAAGCCTTTACCTATAGCTTTTTAACAACCAAGCACCAGGCCGGGCGCGGTGGCTCAAGCCTGTAATCCCAGCACTTTGGGAGGCCGAGACGGGCGGATCACGAGGTCAGGAGATCGAGACCATCCTGGCTAACACAGTGAAACCCCGTCTCTACTAAAAATACAAAAAACTTAGCCGGGCGAGGTGGCAGGCGCCTGTAGTCCCAGCTACTCGGGAGGCTGAGGCAGGAGAATGGCGTGAACCCGGGAGGCGGAGCTTGCAGTGAGCTGAGATCCGGCCACTGCACTCCAGCCTGGGTGACAGAGCGAGACTCCGTCTCAAAAAAAAAAAAAAAAAAAAAAAACAACCAAGCACCATTGATTCTTCCCATTTCCCTTAATTACATGAAGACCCTCCTCAAGACTGGGATGGGTAGGTGGCAGTCATTCAGTTCTTTCCTTGATTCTATGTTCCCTGAAGATTTTCAAGCAGAAATTACAATAACTTGGTGCATGTGATTTTAATTCTCCACCTCCCTACACACACATACTGACTTAATTCAAATACCTTTAAATAGCATTATCACATGATTAATAAGGAAACCTTGTTTTATGCTCCACCCTCTGATCTGTGGTAGGATGTCAAATGAGGCAACTTTATTTCAAGTGAAAAACTAATTTTGTTTCCAGGGCAGAACAGATACAAATAGCATAGTGCTGAGGAGGCTCCAAATTAGTCAAAGCTTAGTCTAACTGAAGCCAAGGTGCTACCACACGGTCACACTACTTTGGCAAAGGGATGTCATCAAAACTCTTTTCCAGAGGAGACAAACTCCCCTACATCACCCACCACTTCAGTGTACTCTTTCCAATTCTTACTAGCTCTACCCTGAAGGAACTGAAGGAACTGCTTCCTTTGAAACATTCTAATACAGAAGTTTTAGTTTATTCTTCCACTTCTTCCCACATATTTCAGACTAAGAGATGGGGTTGGTATCCTTATTCTAAATGTCTCTTCCAGATCTAACTCTTGTAGCCTCATTTTAATAAACCCTGGCTCCTCCGAGGCCACAGGCCTACCTGTCGCTGACTAGAAGACTTTAGCACTGAGGTCAGTCTTCACCTGCACATCAGCCATCCATTTCCATGGCTATACTCCAAACCAGTTTTACCTAGAACTGCTATGCTTTATTATAAGTAAAACTGCTCCACTTTCAAAACCTTAAATATAATTAGCTGAGGCCGGGCGCGGTGGCTCAAGCCTGTAATCCCAGCACTTTGGGAGGCCGAGATGGGCGGATCACGAGGTCAGGAGATCGAGACCATCCTGGTTAATACGGTGAAACCCCGTCTCTACTAAAAAGTACAAAAAACTAGCCGGGCGAGGTGGCGGGCGCCTGTAGTCCCAGCTACTTGGGAGGCTGAGGCAGGAGAATGGCGTAAACCCAAGAGGCGGAGCTTGCAGTGAGCTGAGATCTGGCCACTGCACTCCAGCCTGGGCGACAGAGCGAGACTCCGTCTCAAAAAATAAAAAATAAAAAAATAAAAAAATAAAATATAATTAGCTGAGCATGGTGGCTCATGCCTGTAATCCTAGCTCCCTGGGAGGCTGAGGCAGGACAATCACTTGAACCCGGGAGACGGAGGTTGCAGTGAGCCAAGAAAGCGCAACTGAACTCCAGCCTGGATGACAGAATAAGACTCCACCTCAAAAAAAACAAAACAAACAAAACCTTACGTATAAATACCCCAGTCCTTGACCAAAATCGTCACATGCAAAAGAATGAAATTAGACCCTTACTTTACCCCACATATAAAAACTAACTCAAGGCCGGGCGCGGTGGCTCAAGCCTGTAATCCCAGCACTTTGGGAGGCCGAGACGGGTGGATCACGAGGTCAGGAGATCGAGACCATCCTGGCTAACAC